>NW_003852416.1:10867050-10877890 GCF_000181295.1 Otolemur garnettii
GAGCCTCTTCATTATGTTTTTACTGGCAAAAAAAGAAGGCCATATTATACAGAGGCAGCTCTCTGCATATCTCAAAATTAACGTGCTAACATAAGGGACAAAATAAGAAATAATGTGTTGATCTAGGTATTCACTGGACTTGTCTTGCTTCCTTTCTGTAAGTTTGAAATTTTCAAACTAAGAAACAATTGGGGAAAAATGAATGATTCACAAGGTGTTTTTCAGAAATCCCATTTCTGTTATTATATCTAATATTTGCAATTTGTGTGTTATGTAATAACTGAAAGCAGAATTATAGCAGATTCAAAGGCAACACCACGGCCAAAACCTAAAGCTAGTTCATGCCCTACCTCAGATCCCCACAAAAATGTTTTCCAGATGACACCGGAAAAGCCATTCCAATTTGCAATCTATCCACATCAGTCAAAGCATCAAAAAGTTTCAATGAAAAACAATTTTTAAATTTATGTTTTCTCACTTCTTTCCAGGGAGAATGAAAAAGCATAAAGGCTCCAGCTGGGGTGGTGGCACTTGCTTATGCCTGCTCTGTGCCCTCACTGCCCTCCTGAAGGCTGTGCTGCACCATGGACCCAAGCCAGGGAAAGGCTGTGTGAGTCACGCGACTTGACAAATAGGGAGCGTGACTCGGAGGTGAGGGCTGGTAACCTCTCCCTTTGTTCCACTCCGCAGAAGCATCCTGTCTCTCCTTGACCTACACGCACACTGTCATCAGCGGTGAGGCTATATTGTTCAGGAATACACAGAACATTTAACGAGCGTCAGCTGCTAAGTGGTTTCACAGATTGTTTTACTTTATACTCATGGTAACCCCATGAGGTGTCTACTTTTAATCTGTGCTTTATGATTGAAGAAGCTGAGGCCCGGAGAGCCACAGAGAAGAACTTATTCAAGGTCTCCTGGCTTTTAAAGGGCAGAAACAGGACTTCAGTCTGGTCTGCAGTCCTGTTCTGTTTACGTCCGGCTGTCCCTAAAGCTCACCCTCTGACCCCTCTCTATACTGACTCGGTAACTGAAATGGAGCTGAGACCCCACCTGTCTTCTTTTGCTGTGATGCTGCTGTGACTATAAAATGCCTCCTGTATCGTGAGGCATCTCTCCACATCAGTAAATGAATAGGTGATATCTAAATTGACACCATGCAAATAAGAAAATTCAAAGAAATAAAGCAACCCGGTGGGAGGCGGTAGGAGAGAGTAGCGAATAAACCTGTCTCTATCATACTAGGGCCGTTCTCAAACTTGCCGGGAACACTAGCACTCTAGCACTCTGGCTTATTTCATAATATTAGTAAATACTCTATAAATGCTTACCAGGTTCCAGGTACTGTTTCTGGAAGCTTCCTCATGCCTTCATTGGCTACCAGCTTATTGCAGACAGAGAAGCTTAAAGAACCTGCTGGAAGTTGTTGGGGATAATAAACGGCAGAGCTGAGATTGAGACACTGGCCTGAATCACTGTGACCCTGTATCCTCTATTCAAAAGGGAAATGGCTCTCCTCACCAGCCAACCGTGAGCGTTCATCTCTGCAGATGAGATCATTTCACCTGTGCTGCTTTCCCACAGATGTACACTATTACTGTTAGTTATTTAAGTAATAGTTTACTTAGGCTCGGCGCCTGTGGCTCAAGCAGCTAAGGCGCCAGCCACATACACCTAAGGTGGCGGGTTCGAATCCAGCCCAGGCCCGCCAAACAACAATGATGGCTGCAACCGAAAAATAGCCAGGCGTTGTGGCGGGCGCCTGTGGTCCCAGCTACTTGGGAGGCTGAGGCAGTAGACTCACTTGAGCCCAGGAGTTGGAGGTTGCTGTGAGCTGTGAGGCCACAACACTCTACCCAGGGGGATAGCTTGAGGCTCTGTCTCAAAACAAAATAAAACAAAGTAATAGTTTACTTAGTAGATTGTAATGTTTGATGACACAGACATTCTCATATACTCATATACTGCGGGTGTCAGTTGATGCAACATCCTTGGAAATGAATTTAAACTATTAACATTGCAAAACTTGAAACTGACTTAGCAGTTACCCTTAGAGGAATTTATCCTTTGAGTTTATCTGGAGTCATAATCAAAGATGCGCCTATGAGGGAGTTTCTTGTGGCCTTGTTCATAATAGCAAAAACTGGAAACAAAGTCCTGAGCGGTGTGCACTGCTTGAATAAAGATGGTCCTACATGTAAGAGAATCCATTATACCCCTTAAAGAGAAGGAGGTAGAAAATACACACTGCTAGGGAAAGATTCCCAAGATATATCATTAAATAGAAAATGCAGGTTCTTGTAGTATGACTAAATTTGCCTGAATTCAAAGAGCATAGAACTTTTCTGGAAAAATTATACATGGATTATTAACAGGAAGTACCTCTGGAAATTGGTAGAGGACAGGAACCTTTTCCTTTTATGACCTTTTGTATTATTTGACTATTTGAAATAAAATGTTATTGAAGTATACACACTCTTTGAATTTCTTGCTATAAACATGTTATTGTTTTATTAGTAGATGATAACAAATCTTAATGATTAGTTTTTTTCAACTAGTAATCACTGACAACAACACTTAGTACACTAATAGATGTTTACTTATTATTTTTTTTTTTTTGAGACAGAGTTTTATGTTGTCGCCCTCGGTAGAGTGCTATGGCATCATAGCTCAGCAACTTCAAACTCTTGGACTCAAGCAATTCTCTTGCCTCAGCCTCCCGAGTAGCTGGGCCTATAGGCATCTACCACAAACCCCGGCTATTTTTAGAGATGGGGTCTTGCTCTTGCTCAGGCTGGTATCAAACTCCTGAGCTCAGGCAATCCACCTGTCTCAGCCTCCCAGAGTGCTAGGATTACACGCATGAGACACAGCACCCAGCCTAAGTTGCTTATTTTTAAAGCAAAAATTTATTTGAAAGAATGAAGATACATAGGGCGGTGCCTATGGCTCAGAGGAGTAGGGCACCAGCCCCATATGCTGGAGGCAGCAGGTTCAAACCCAGCCCTGGCCAAAAACTGCTTAAAAAAAAAAAAAAGAATGAAGAGACATATTAGATAATATATTGTCCAGACTTACACCCTATCCTTTTGATATCCTAACAACTGCAATAGAGATAGTTAAATAATTAGATCATTAAGATGCCAGCAGTCATGTTGATACAGTTATAATTGACTAGTTTGACAATTATGGATACATATGCCTTAGCCTAGCAAATCATCCTAGCATATCATCATGGATACACATGCCTTAGCCTAGCCATAAGATATTAACTATTGTCTGGGTGTTAATAATAACAATGATCACTTCTTAACTATTTCTCTGACATGATATTTGTCATTTTGTCCTCACAATTACTAACAACCACTTTGTTTTCATGCCCATTTTACAGATAAGAAAACTGATGCTCAATGAAGTTCAGGCACCTGGCAGCTAGTAAGGGGAGGAGCTACAGATCCAACTCCAGATTCTCTTACTCCTGGAGCTGAGCTTTTGTCTACTCTGAGTGGTGTTTCTTGGTGTTGGGACTTCTAAGACTGAATGCTCCTCTACCAAATCCTCAAGCTTTAACCCTCTTTGCTGTCTCCAATATGCCATCCTTTGGTTTCCCATCTCTGCACACTCCCTGGCTTCTCTCTTTTACCCCTCAGGGGTGAGCTTTAACTGTTTGCTGGTCCCTCTTTCAGACCAGAGTACAATTTTATTTTTTACTTGAACTCTGGAATCCCTGCAGATGCTTGAAAACAATCATAAAATAAAATCCTGTCCTGGCTTCACAAAGGATCGTCTGTCTCTGAAAACCCAGGAGAGACAGTGGCTGAAGGATGCTGTTTAAAAATAATATGGTTACTCATGGAACTGGATGTACATATGAATTTGAAGGAGACAGTCAGGGAACTTTAGCTGAGGAAAAGTGAGGACATGACCCAGGAGTGTCTTTTCTGCCCAACAACTCACTGAGAACTTCCCTTATTGGCTACAGGGAAAGGCTTAGCCTCTACCTCTCTGTGGGGGAAATTTCCTAGCCAGTCCCCTGGCCCCACAAGTATTGTACTGTAGTCCGAGTAGCCGCTGGTTGGGGGTCAGGAAATCCAGGGTCTGGACCATTAGGTACATCCTTGAACAAGAAAGCAGTGTCCCAAGTCAGGAGTGACATCAGCATCTTTGCTGCCCCCAAAACATCACTGCTCCAAGCCCCAGGTGCTATAGCTCTTTCCTCCACCACATGTTCAGTACCTGCTGACAAATTAACAACTGCAGATTGAGTCCAGAATCGCAAGGGTCCAGAACGGCACAGGACAGGATTATCTGGGCATGGCTTCCTGGAAAAGTAGAGTTTTGAGCTATGCTTCAAAAGAGCCAGAGAATGTCTCTCATTTGCTGTTTCCCAGAGAAAGCAGGCCAGGATCCAATCGGTTACCAAGGGCTGTAAAACAAGTTGCAGCTGCATATTTTGTGGAGGGGGATGGTAAAGGATGGGGATAGGAAGCAAATGTGGGAGAAACGTTAGCCAGGAGCTAATTGCATGATTTAAGTTCCATGGGGCTCGGCACCCCCTGTGGAGCCCCAGCTTCCACACTGTCAGTTTAATCCCTGGGGAATGTCTCTGTCATTCAGAGGCCTGTGGTGTGACTCTTGGCCCCAGCCAAGCAAAACAGCCCATCTCAGAGGTGGGGGATTCCTTTATCCAGCCCCTCCCCCCAGTCGCCTCCTCTGTCTTTTCTCATCACCCAGGCTGTCTGTCTGTCAGGCAAGATGGTCAGAGCATAAACATCTCAGGCAGTTTGCCCACCAGCTCCGGGATCAGGTGACCATTATGGAAGGCAACACCGGAGGCCTTTGCATGCCAGAGTGACGCCAGGAACAGCAAGAGCCTGCGGTGTGCTGACCTCACAGAGTGGGCACCCGTGCAGCTGGCCGGGAGTGAGTAGACAGTGCCATTCCTGGTGTGGCCTCTTTGGTCATCCCAGGGCCACCCCATACAGGAGACCCTGCCCAGCCCTCTGTCAGCATAGGCGCTGGAGGCAGAAAGGCTGTGTTAGAAACTCAGCCCCAGGGTCTGCCAGCTGTGTGACATGACACAAGTTATTCCATCTCTCTGAGCCTCAGTGACCCCAGTCTGCAAATGGGAATAAGATAGGCGCAGTGGCTCACACCTGTAATCCTAGCTCTCTGGGAGGCCAAGGCAGGTGGATAGCCTGAGCTCAGGAGTTTGAGAACAGCCAGAGCAAGGGCGAGACTCCCGTCTCTACTGAAAATAGAAAAACTAACTGAGTGTTATAGCAGATGCCTATAGTCCCAGCTTCTCTGGAGGCTGAGGCAAGGGTATCACTCAAGCCCAAGAGTTTGAGGTTGCTGTGAGCTAGGATGCCATGGCACTCAGCAATTTTTCCAGGGCATAGGAAACAAAACTGAAAATGGGAATGGTAGTGCCCACATCCGACGGCTACCGCAGGAACCATCGTAAAGTGCATAGTACATAGGCCTGGGTCACTTGGCATGAGATTGGGGCTCAGTAAACTGTTACTAGCTGTTTTTCTGATGATTACTGGACTTCCCATTAGAGAAGTTCAGCAGTCATGATACGTGGTCTGCTCTTGAAAAGGGGATGGTTGCTCTGGGCCAGGATGTCAGTCACCTTGTACATATTTAAGCCCCACAGTGAAAACCATCTGTAAGATAAACTGGAAAAATAGGGGGGCATTGCCAGAACACACTGTAAGGATCACACAGACTTATATTTGGGTCCTAGTTCTGCCCTTTCCCAGTGACATGAGCATGTTACATAAATTCTCTGCCTCAGTCTCCCCATCTGTAAGGTGGGGATGACAAATCTCTCTTCCCTGTTGACGTGAGGGCTGAGCACAAGGCTGGCACCTAGAGGCACCTCTGCACACGTGGCTGGAATGATGTCCTTGTGTTTGACCAGTCACATGACACCAGTCAGCTCAGAAAACCTGCATGCCTGGTGAGAACGGATGGGTGACAGCAGTGATTCTGTTTGGATTTTGAAGGTAGAGAATTCAGTGGGGGTGGGGTATCTCACGTTTCCCTGAGGAACTTGACTTCTGATGATTTAAAGAATCTCAAGGAAGTTGTATTAGTACTGGGGAGGGGCAAAGGGGTTTGGGGGATTCATTATATTTGATGTATTTATGGGGTACATGTGAAATTTTGTTACATGCATAAAACTCGACCCCGCCAGGGTAGTTAGGGTATCACTACCTGAGTGTTTATCAGCCTCTGTGTTGGGTATATTTCAAGTCCTCTCTTGTAGCTATTTTGAAAAATGCAAAACAATGTTAAATATCGTCACCCTTCTCCACTGTCAAACATCACCATTTATTCCTTCTAACTGTATGTTTGTAACCCCTAACCCACCTCTCTGCATCTTCCCCACCCGGTGAGGGTTTTCACGCGTGTCTGCTTCACACTCCTGCTCTCTCCCCAGTAATCCACCCAAGGAAGAGTAAAGAAGCCCGTCTCCACCATCCAAGGCTTCAGCTGTGTCCCCAGAAAAGATATTTGGCATCCTAATCCCTGGACTCGCGCATGTGACCTTATTTAGAAATAGGGCCTTTGTAGATGTTGTCAAGTTAGGATGGTCATTAGGGTGGGCCCTGATCCCGGATGATGGGGGTCTTCCAAGAAGAGGGGGATTTAGACAGAGATACAGGGAGGCTGCCACATGATGACGAGCAGAGGCTGGTAATCCAGCTGCAAGCAGAGGAATTCCACAGACTGACAGCCGCCAAGGAAGCCAGGAAGAGACAAGAGGGAATCCGCACAGGCGCTTGGCTAGCCCACCCCTGGGTTTCTGACTTCAGCCTTCAGAATTGTGAGAAAATACATGTCTGCTGCTTAAAGCCGCCTTGTTTGTGGTACTTTATTTTGACATCACTGGGAAACTAACATAGGAAGGAGAAGGACTGGGGGAAGGGAGGAGCTGATGGGTTTTGTTTGCTTGATCTGAGAGTCCAGAAAACCAGATGGAGCTCCAGAATCTCTCACCCCTGTGCCCATTCTGTGAGGGCTTCAGCTTCCAGGAAGATGAAATAGGGGGACCAAGTAAGAAACAGAGGCATGCTGGTTGGACGCCCGTAGCTCAGCAGTTAGAGCCCTGGCCACATATAGTGGGGCTGGCAGGTTTGAACCCGGCCTGGACCTGCTAAACAACAATGACAATTGCAACAAAAAAATATCTGGGTGTTGTGGCAGGCGCCTGCAGTCCCAGCTAGTTGGGAGGCTGAAGCAAGAGAATTGCTTAAGCCCAAGAGTTTGAGGTTGCTGTGAGCTGTGACGCTGCTGTGAGCTGTGACGCCAGAGCACTCTACTGAGAGCAACATAGTGGGGCTCTGTCTCCAAAAAAAAAACACATTACCAAAAGACTACATAGGCGAGGGTGTGTCTCCCACTTCTGGCATTGGAAGGCCCATATGCTACTTTGTTCCACTATTGGTAATGCTAAATCAGCGCATTTGGTTAAAGCACATCTTATCTCTTTCTTCTCAAAATAGAAATAATCTCTGTACTTAGACTTCAAGACTATGCAAGTATCTTATTCACCAACAGTTATTCACCCAATGTTTTTTACATCCATTAATGATCCTTTCCAGAATCATTTATTACAAATGAAAGTGCTCCAGTTTTATCAATTCTTTAACATTTATTGGCTGATTTCTTTTGTAATGGAAGAACTTGTGGTGTTTTACTCCTCACTCTTCTTTTTCTCTCTTTCTTTTTTCTTTTCTTTTTCCTCCTTTTCTCGTCCTCCTCCTCACCCTTCCCCCTCCTCTTCCTCTTCCTCTTCCTCATTCTTCTTTCTCTCTCTCTCTCATATGTGACTGTGGTCTTAGAGATTCTTTTTTATTCACTGTTTTTAGAATCCAGGACCATCACTATTCCTTTGAACTGTCCTAACCATGGTCAGGGAGAGACCCTTCAGGTCCCTTTGACAGGTCCTTTTGACACTTCCTTAATTTCTCTCTTAAAGTTCACTTTGTACTTTCCCTGTTCCAAACACAGAATCAGCCATTTCTCCAAAGAGTCTTTGTTTCTTTTAGTGGGAAAGGTATTTAGAAACCACCATCTGAGTGCTAAATGTGCTTGTTGCTACTGGGGTGTCAATGATCAAGCTCCATTAGGAAGTATGTTTTAATTATGTGTTTGGCTCTCTCTCCCTTCCCCACAGTAAGAAACCTAGCCTCCTAAAAGCATAAATGTATTTACTTACCTGTCCTATTCAGCAATACCATAAAATAGTTTCAGAAGGACCCCAACACCACTTTCCAAAGCAAACCAACTTAGTAAGGTTCAAGTTATTTTTGAAGTTATTTTTGTTCTTACCACATATTTCAAATGTGTGCAGTTAGAGTAGCACATTCAAATATTAAATTCATTTGTTTCTACTTTATATTCAATATTTGTATTTGAATCCGAGATTTACCTTTTTTGTCCTTTCTGATTTGATTTTTATGATTCAAAAGTTAAAATTCTAAGAAAAGGTGTACTCAAAGAAGAAGACTCACTTTCATTCTTCCATACAATTTCCCACTCATTCATTTAATTCATTTCTGGTTATTTTCTCTGTCTGAATGTTTAATATATACATACTTTCATTTTCCTTTCTTTCACAAAAGGTTTTTTTTTTTTTTTTTTTTTAGAAACATGGTCTCGGGCAGCACCTGTGGCTCAGTGAGTAGGGCACGGGCCCCATATGCCAGAGGTGGTGGGTTCAAACCCAGCCCTGGCCAAAAAAAAAAAGAAAGAAACATGGTCTCACTATGTTGCCCAGGCTGGTGTGCAGTGGCTACTCATAGTACACTATCCCTTAAACTCTTGGCTTTAAGTGATCTTCCCTCTTAGTCTTCCCAGTAGCTAGGACTACTTACTAACAAAAGGTTTCCAACGACCATTATAGAAGGTGGCCATAACGTTCATGTGCAATTTTAAAATGGCACACTATTTAAAATTGCACATGAACTTTACAGCCACCCTATATATTTTTTTTCAACAAACTCTCTTTTACCCATTTTTATGTGGCGTTTTGTTTTTTCCTCCCTTGATTTTAAGAACTCTTTATATGTTAGGGAGATTAGACAGTCATCTTTGATGTAGTAGATGACAAATACTTCCACCTATTTTATTATTTGTCTTTTGATTTTGCTTGTGGCATTTATCGTCATGCCAATGTTACTTTATTTTTTGTGTAGTGAAACTTATCAATCTTTTTTGCATCTAGATTTTGAGTCAGGGTTAGAAAAAGTTTCACTCCAATATCTTTGGGCTCTTAGTGGTACTGTGGTTATGAAGGAGTTATATTTCTTTCATTTCCAATGTGAAGGAGTATTTTCCTTATCTTTGAAAATACCTACTAGTCAGGGGTGAACGCTCATGGTTGTCTCAACACCCCTTATTAAAAGGACCAGCTTTTCTTCTAAGATCTGAGATACCATCTTTATCACATGCTAAATCACCAGTGGTACTTAGGTCTAATTCTGGACTTTCTATTTTATCCTAATAGTCTTCCTGTTCATCTACTAGTTTTAATTATAGACCCTTTATAATATCACTTAGTATCTGACAAGACTTGTCTATTCTCACAGCTCTTCTTTTTTGGAATTTTGCATGGGATTTTTCTTTTCCCATATATGCTACGCAATCAGTTTCTCTAGGAACAAAAGTGGTGTTTTTCTTTGATGGGAGACTTTTTATTACTGCTTCTACCTTGTTACTTGTTTTTGGTTTATTCAGGTTTGGGATTAGGGTCATGTTAAAAATAGTCTATTATCTCAGGAGAATTAGATCTTTATGATGCTGAGTTGTCTCATTAAAGAAAAAGGACTGTCTTTTGCTTTGTTCAAGCCTACTTTTATGCCTTTTGGGGTGTTTTAAAGTTCTCCTCAAAGAAGTTTTGATGGTTTTAGTGGTATCAAATAAAACACTTGACACTCCAACAGATCAAAGCAAAATTTTATTACAGAAAAAGTGATACCAGAAGGGAGGACAGAGCCAAGCACATTACCACACTGACACCAGCTGCCAGACTTGCAGCCCAGAGGGACAAGAGACAGGGAGCCAGATGCATATCCAGGCAGGCCAGAGGTGGGGGCCACCACCCCTGGGACTAAGCACCCACCTCATGGTACCAAGGTCGTAGGGATTCCAAATTAGTTATATGAATGGCTATTTTTAGAGTCGGACTTGCCTATTATGAAACCACATTTTCCTATTTGTGACTTTATAACTCATTTATGAGGTGTTTACTGCCAAGATATTAGGTAAACAATTTCTTAGCAGATAATGTTAGAATTCCCACAACATTTCTTCTTAGTTTGTTTCTAAATATTTTATGTTCTTTTGTTTTTATAAAAAATAGGATTTCCATCGGGGCATGGTGGCTCATGCCACAATCCTAGCATTCTAGGAAGCTGAGGTGGGTGGATTGCTTGAGCCCAAGAGTTGGAGGTTGCTGTGAGCTATGATGTTACAGCACTCTACCAAGGCGACAGAGTAAGACTCTATCTCAAATAAATAAATAAATAAATAAATAAGATTTCCTCTTTCATTACCTTCTCTAATGGGTTATTGTTTATATAAATATAAATATATATTTGCACATTTATATTTCTATATTATTCTACATAAAATTTTGCATGTACACCTATAGAATTATTTTGCCTGTGTTAATTTATTTTGTTTTGGGGTTTTTTTTTTGAGATACAATCTCACTATGTTGCCCTTGGCAGAGTGCTATGACATCACAGCTCACAGCAACCTCAATCCCTTGGGCTTAAGTGATTCTCTTGCCTCAGCCTCCCAAGTAGCTGGGACTACAGGC
>NW_003852416.1:10878494-10922109 GCF_000181295.1 Otolemur garnettii
AGGCTGGATTCGAACCCACCACCTTGGGTGTACATGGCTGGCGCCTTAGCCACTTGAGCCACAGGCGCCAAGCCTATATATACATTTGTTATGTAAAATGAATTCTTTTTTTCTTTTTTGAGACAGAGTCTCACTCTGTTGCCCTTGGTAGAGTGTTGTGGTGTCACACAGCTCATAGCAACCTCAAATTCTTGGGCTTAAACTATTCTTCTGCCTCAGCCTCCCAAGTAGCTGGGACTACAGGCAACCACCACAATGCCCAGGTATTTTTTTTTTGCAGTTGCCACCGCTATTTTAGCTGGCTGAGGCTGGATTCGAACCCACCACTCTCAGTATATGGGGCAAGTTCCCTACCCACTGAGCCACAGGCACCACCCATAAAATGAATTCTTTAATTCCTATTTTTATTTAATGTTTTCTTGCTTATTTTTTTATTTTTATATCTTTGCTTTTTAAAAATCATGAGTAGATACTTAATTTTATCAAAACCATTTCCTAGGCTTGGCACCTGTGACTCAAACAGCTAAGGCACTAGCCATATACACCTGAGCTGGCGGGTTCGAATCCCAGGCCTGCCAAACAACAATGACGGCTGCAACCAAAAAATAACTGGGCCTTGTGGCGGGCACCTGTGGTCCCAGCTACTTGGGAGGTGGAGGCAGGAGACTCGCTTGAGCCCAGGAGATGGAGCTGTGATGCCATGGCACTCTACCTAGGGTGACAGCTTGCAGCTCTGTCTCAAAAAAAAAAAATAAATAGCCTAAGGACCCCCAGGGGTTCCTATGACCCATTTGTGGGGACTAAAAGTTCTCACTTGCAACTACACGTCTACATGAAGTTAATCTTTTAATATATTCTTCAAATCAAGTAACATACAGCAAGAGATTGAAATACAGCAGAAACATAAGAGAATCCATCTGTCTTCTATTAAGCCCAATATTGAAAAGATACCACTTTTTTATCTAAATGGTTTTGTGGAAAATACAGGCATTTTTCATCAAAAAGGTGCTATTTATATTAACATGTAATGGGTTTATTTATTTTTTAAAAAATCAATAAATATTGTTTTATTCTCTTTTTTAAAGTTTAATATGTGTGTGGTGAATAATAAATATAGTGCCATACAAGCTCTTTTAATGTCTTCAAACATTTTTAAAAATATGAAACAGTCATTAAACCCCCAAAATTGAGAATAACTGTTCTATGGGAACTTTTTTTTTCTTTTTGAGACAGAAAGTATCACTTTGTCACCCTTGTTAGAGTGCCATGGTGTCTTAGCTCATAACAACCTCAAACTCTTGGGCATAAGCCATCCTCTTGCCTTAGCCTCCCAAGTAGTTGGTACTACAGGCACCTGCCACAACACCCAGCTATTTTTAGAGATGGGGTCTGGCTCAGGCTGGTCTCTAACTCCTGAGCTCCCAAGCAATCCACCCACCTCGGCTTTCCAGAGTACTAGGATTACTACTGGGGCTTTTTTGTTTAACTTTTCTATCTTTGTTATGGACAATTTTGGTAAATTGCATTTTCTCAAAAATTGGATTTGATCTAATTCTTCAAGTCTATTCACAAAGAGATGCAAAATAGTCATTTTTAAAAATGCCCTCTTTTCAATTTTTTTTTTGTTCCTCTCATTTATTTTGTGTATTTTGCCCTATCTTCTTTTTTTTTTTTCCTCATAAGATTAACCAGTGGTTTTTATATTTTGTCGATTTTTCAAAGAACTAGCATTTGGGTATGTTTATTATTTCTGCTATTTTTCTACTTTTTAACTCATTAATTTTTGCATTAACAGTTCTACCTGTGTATGGTGGGAAAAGCCTATTCTAACCTATCTGGACTATTAAAAATAGTTTTCATTCACATGGAGCAGTCAGCAGTAGACATCTGTCATCTTGCCAAGAACCATATTAGCTCTCCCATCATCTGTCATAAAATAGTCCAAAGGGACCTGGACAAGCTGGACATTCTTCTCTTTCCTTTTTTTTTTTTTTTTTGAGACAGAGTCTCACTCTGTCATCCTGGGTAGAGTGCTGTGGCATCATAGCTCACAGCAACCTCAAACTCTTGGGTTCAAGTGATCCTCTTGCCTCAGCCTCCTGAGTAGCTGGTACACCTGCAACAAATGCCCACCTATTTTTTCTTAGAAACAAGGTCTTGCTCTTGCTCGAGCTGGTCTTAAACTCGTGAGCTCAAGCAATCTACCCACCTCAGCCTTCGAAAGTGCTAGGATTACAGGTGTGACCCGCTGCTCCCAGCCCCTAGACATCCTTCAGCATATCACATTTGTCCTCTATTTTGATAACATCGTGTGAATAATATTGAATGGGCAAGAAATATATAGAAAGCTGTGGCCTGCAAAATGTTAGAAATTTAAACCTTACGAAGATTTAGGAGCTTGCCATATGAGTGAATTGATAAGAACCCAGTGGTCCCAAGCCTGCCATTCCCCACAACGTAAAAGATAAATTATTGCATTTTGCATCATCTGCCACCAAAAGGAAATACAACACTTGCTTGCCCTATCTGACACCTGAGATAGTGCTCTGGCCCATCTGTTGGATGAGAGGCTGCCAGCTTTAAATGAGGCACTGGCTAGGAAAGGATTCTGCAAAAAGTCCACGTGACACAGAAGACTCTAGGGTATAAGAGGGATTTTTGGAAGGAAAGATAAGATTGGGTCGATTACACAGGAGGAGAATCACCACGTAGTGCTCTGGAGCAAGTCATGCCATATGCGGCAGTGAATTACACCATTCCAAAGTGACTAGGCCCTGGGAGTGATAGAGCTTCTGATCTTACTCACCATGGAACATCAAGTGACTATGTGGCCAGAACTGCTATGTTACATTTTTATTGATGTGTAATAAATTATCTAAATCCAAGAACATAAAGGAACACAATTTTCTTTTCCCCAGTTTTCAGCTGGGGCCAGGTTTGAACCCACCACCTCTGGTATACGGGGCTGGTGCCCTACTCCTTGAGCCACAGGTGCCACCCCAAGGAACACAAATGTATTAGTTCACAGTTATATAGGTCAGAAGTCCAGATGGCTTAATTGGGTTCTCTGCTCAACTGGGTGTCACAAGGCTAAAATCAAGGTGTCCAGGATGGTCACTTATCTGGAGGCTCTAGTCAGTGGTTCTCAACTTTCTTAATGCCCCAATGTATTTTCATTGTTAAAAAGGGGTCACGACCCACAGGTTGAGAACTGCTGCTCTAGGTGAATATCTACTTCCAACTTCATTCAGGTTGTTGGTTAAATTCAATTACTTTTGGCTATAGGACTAAAGACACTGTTTTCTTGTTGACTAAGAACAGAGGGCCTTTCTTATCTCCTTAAGGTCACTGCTCCTTGTTAAGTGACCTCCACCATCTTCAAGCCAATAGCAATGCATCAAATTCCCCTTGTATATCAAAGAGACTTGAACCTACCACTAGCACCTTTAGAGGAAAGACAGTACACTCTTTCATTGCTCTTAAGAAAAAGGATATAACTCTGATGGTTAGAGAATTGGTTTCTTCTATGTTTATTAGCTACAGAGTTACCTGACATATGGAGATATTCAGTTAAAGAAAGCTGTGAAAACCAGCCCATTATCCAGCTCAGGTTATGATAATAACCTCCAGCCCATTATCATCCTGACAATAAGGACATTATCATTGCTGCTTTAGGCCTCTTTAGCCTGGGGGATAACAAATGAGCCTTTGCTAAAGTAATCATGGAATGAAAATAGTTTGGGACTCTACATTCCAACTTTTCTGAACCCCTGAGATCCCTGGAGTTCCAAATTTTATTAAAGCATCATGAGTAACATGTAAGAGACTAAAACTGGACCCACACCTTTCACCACTTACAAAAATTGACTCAAGATGGATAAAAGATTTAAATCTAAGACATGAAATGATAAAAGTCCTAGAAGAAAGCCAAGGATGTCACCCTGGGGAAAGATTTTTATGAAGAAGATTTCAGTGGCAATTGCAACAACAACAAAAATAAACAAATAGGACTTAATTAAGCTGAAAAGTTTCTGCACAGCTAAGGACACAATAATTAAAGCAAATAGACAACCTTTAGAATGGAAAAAGATATTTGTTCATTATGAATCTGATGAAGGCTTGATAACTAAAATCTATAGAGAACTAAAATTAACCAACAAAAAAAAAGAGCTAACAATCCCATCTATCACTGGCAAGTGATATGAAAAGAACCTTCTCTGAAGAAGACAGATGAATGGCTAACAAACATGAAAAATGCTTATAGTCCCTGATCATCAGAGGAAAGCAAATCAAAACCACCCTGATCTATCACTTAATCCCAGTGAGAATAGCCCGCATCACAGAGTCCCAAAGCTGCAGATGCTGGAGTGGATGTGGAGAGAAGGGAACACTTTAACACTGTTGGTGGGACTGCAAACTAATGCAGCCTCTTTGGAAAAAAGTATGGAGAATCCTCAAAGAACTCAAATTAGACCTTTCATTTGATCCCAAAATCCCATTACTAGGCATCTACCCAGAAGAAAAAAAATTATCTTATCATAAGGACATTTGCATTAGATTGTTTATTACAGCTCAATTTACAATTGTCAAGATGAGGAAACAACCTAAATGCTCAACTCAGGAATGGATTAATAAACCGTGGTATATGTATACTGTGGACTACTATTCAGCCATAAAAAAGATGGTGACTTTACATCTTTTGTATTAACCTTGATGGAGTTGAAACACATTCTTCTTAGTTAAGAATCACAAGAATGGAAATAAATATGCAATGTCCTCAATACTAATATGAACCCAGTAGACAATCTAATACATGCCCACATAGGAGAAAAACTCAATTTAATTCAAGTTGGGGGGAGGGGAAAGGAGGATGAGGGAGAAGGGAGGGAGGGGGATGAGTGTGCTCTCACTTAATGGGCACAAAGTTAGGGTATATGGCACACTTCCTGGGTGCAGGACACAACTACAACAGGGACTTTACTGAACAAATGCAAACATTGTAACCTAATTGTTTGTACCCTCCTATTAATCTATACCTTCATATTAAAAAATGAAATTGTTTTCACCCTCAAATTAATCTGTACCCTCATATAACCCTCATATTTAAAAATGAAAAAGTACTATGGGTAGCTTGTGTTTGGTGGCCTTCTATCCTGGCTTTTGCTCATAACAGAATACCTGTAACTGCATAATTTATAAAGAAAAGTCTTACAGTGATGGAGGCTCAGTCCAAGGTCAAGGGGCCATAAACAGTGAGGGCCTTCCTGCTAAGTGGGGACTCTCTACAGAGTCCGTAGGTAGCAGGGGGCATCATATGGAGAGGGCCTTGAACCAGCCAGCTCAGGTCTTTCTCTTCTTGTAAAGCCACTAGTCCCACTTCCATGATAACTGATTAGTCCATTAACTCCTTAATCTATTAATCCATGAATGGATTAAACACTCATGAGAGCGGTGCCACTCACCTCTTAAAGGCCCCACCTCTCAATACTACCATACTGAGGATTAGATTTCAACATGACCTTGGGGAGGGGAGTGCAGAAATATTCAAACCCTGACTCCATTATGGGCTTTCCATGTGGTAAATCGTTGGCCATTCAAGTCATTTTCCTCTTCCTGGAGTGACCTTCCTTGGTCTTAATCGTCAGCTGTTCTGACATTGGTGGAATGGAGTGGGCTCCTTTCTTTGTGTTCCCACAGCATCCAGAAACACCCTCATCACCACCTGTCCTGCATTTGCCTCTTAGGGCTACGTCCCCTGTGAGGCTGTGAGCTGCTCTGTGAAGGCAGAGTGTTTTTGTGTTACCACTGTGTCCCCTAGATATAACAGGCAACCTCACGGCCTACCAGGTGCTAATTAAACACTTGCTCAATAAATGAGTGAATAGCCCCCAGCTCTTTTAAGGGTCCTACCTAACAAGGAAGAAGAACTTAAGTCAGTTAGGAGCATTATTAGTATGTAGCAATTAAAAATAATAATCATGAACATTGGTCGGCTCCCCCTGTCAGGTTCCAGAAGAAGATGACTTAACTGTATTTTAATAAATGTAGATTGTTGAAAAGAAAAATCATGAACATTACATGGAAACATAAGAAAGTAACTACTTGAGAACATTAAGTGATAGACAATTTACTCAAATTTCTTTTGGCCTGATCTGGAAACAAGGCTATTAACATTTACTATATTGGTTTGTTGTGATGAGTGAGAGGAAATAGGTAAAATATTTAACATAGCACCCACTACAAACATGTGTTTGATGAATGGTGATCATTTTGTCATCATTGACAATAATAGTAAATGAAAGATAAAAACAGAATAAAAGTAATTCTTTTATACCAGTAGTTCAGTGGATAGGGCACCAGCCACATACACTGAGGCTGGCAGATCCAAACCCAGCCCAGGTCAGGCGTTGTGGCAGGTGCCTGTTGTCCCAGTTACTTGGGAGGCTGAGGCAAGAGAATCACTTGAGCCCAAGAGTTTGAGGTTGTTGTGAGCTGTGACACCAGACACTCTACCCAGGCGACATAGTAAGACTCCGTCTCAAAATAATAATAATAATAATTCTTTTAGAGCTGTTGGAATTATCATTACAACCGTTTTTTAACCATTTCTTTCAGTGCAACTGAATAATATCATTTTATTTTTTCTATAATTTCAAACATTTTGTGATTAAAGTAAAAATAACCTGGGTTTATCACCAGTTCTCTGAGCCTCATTAATAAAGTAAAAGTAAGTAAAAATAATTGTTACTTTCTAGGGATTCAGTGCATCAAATCAATCTCCAAATGTGAAAGAGCCTTGAATGTAGTGACTTCATTTTTTCCAGTTCTTTGTTTCTGTCTTAAATTTTCCCCCGCCCTACTCTGTGGTGCCTTCGGGAGTCAGTAATCTGAGTGAAAAGCAATTTGGAGCTGCACAGGACCTCAGAGAGTCAATGTGTGTGGTGGGGTACCCACAAAGAGAACCTGGAGTGACCGGGTAGTGGAGACAAACCCACTGTGCTGGGTCCTGGGCTTGGAAGGGCTCAAGAAAATGACGTGAAGATCCAGCAGTGTAAGTAAGTAATCTGCTCCAGGAGAGCATCCTCAGATCCTACCAGGACTCAGCGGAGGCCTTTCTTTGCTTAAAACTAGCTCTAGCTTCCCACTTCCCATACCTAAGCCACCCATGGGCCTCAGCCTGGCTGTTTGGATCTGAATGACATGAGTCTTTGACACTCTTTCTCTAGGCTGAGAAAAACATAGGTCTTGGCTACTTAATTTCTGCCGGTTTCCAGAGTCACAGCAACTGATCAGCACCAGGAAGGTTATTCCTGCTGCTGGATTTGTTGCATTCTGGCTCCAGAAATAGCACACATTCCCCGCCTCTGTGTGTTCTACCCACTCCCTCTGAGAACACACAACCAGAAATTGCATCAAGGGAGCGTCAGTGCTAAATGTAAACAGTCGCATGTCTTTGGAGTTCTTTTGTTTTAAAAGTCCAGCAGCCTCCTTTGCACCTGTTGGCGGAATATCAGCTTTCTCTGTTTCATTCATACCGCATGGGATAGTCAATCTAGTTTCAATTACGAAGTCAACAACATTTGGGAAACCCTGTCAGGCACTTACACTTAATCCTCACAAAAATTCTGCAAGGGAGGTATTACACATATTGTGCCCATCTTGGAGATGAGAGAACTGAGTCTCAAAAGATTTCAGAAACTTAAATAAGCATATATAGCAAAGCTAGGACTCCAGACTATGGGCCTACATATACCAGAGTATAGACATGGAATGCTGGATTTCAAAGATTGCTCTGTATTGCTGCTCTGAAAACATAAGAATAACAGATAAAATATTTCAAAAGGTAATTGTTGCTCAAAAGCATAATGTACTTCTTCACGGACTACTCAAAATGAGTTTGAAAACCAAAATTTGTAAGTAAATGAAGAAATCTAACCCTCAGGGAAAAAAGCCAACAAAATCAAACAATAGGAAGGAAAATCTAATACAGATAGAATTAAAATAATAGGATTGGGTAGCACCTGTGGCTCAGTGAGTAGGGCGCCGGCCTCATATACTGAGGGTGGTGGGTTCAAACCCGGCCCTGGGCAAACTGCAACAAAAAATAGCCAGGCATTGTGGCGGGTGCTTGCAGTCCCAGCTACTCGGGAGGCTGAGGCGAGAGAATCAGCTAAGCCCAGGAACTGGAGGTTGCTGTGAGCTGTAACGCCACGGCACTCTACCCAGGGTGATAAAGTGAGACTCTATCTCTAAAAAAAATTAAAATAAAATAATAATGATAGGATTATCTAACAAAAATGTTAAATATTATGTTTAGGTTTCTTGAATGAAGGAACAATATCCATATAAGAACAAAATATGAATATAAAGAGCTAAAACAGTCCGAAATTTTAAAAGAAGAACAGGTGAGTAATGAAAATGAACCAATTAAGAATCTTAGCCAAGGCTCGGCACCTGTGGCTCAAGTGGCTAAGGCACCAGACACATATACCTAAGGTGGTGGGTTCAAATCCAGCCCGGGCCCACCAAAACGACAATGATGGCTGCAACCAAAAAATAGCCGGGCATTGTGGTAGGCCCCTGTGGTCCCAGCTACTTGGGAGGCTGAGGCAGGAGACTCACTTGAGCCCAGAAGTTGGAGGTTGCTGTGAGCTGTGATGCCACAGCACTCTACCCAGGGGGATAGCTTGAGGCTCTGTCTCAAAAAAAAAAAAAAAAAAAAAAAAGAAAAGAATCTTGGCCAAAACATCAAAAAGAGACTTCCACTTTTGCCATAGATGGAATAACAGAGACCAGATTTACCCTTTGGTCATAAATAACAAGAAAAATAGAAAAACATGTGAAACACTGGTTTTCAAGTCACTAAATCACTTTGACATTGGGCAACAAAGAACAAGGACCCAAGGGCAGCACCTGTGGCTCAAGGGAGTAGGGCACCCACCTCATATACCAGAAGTGGTGGGTTCAAACCCGGCCTGGTCAAAAACTGCAAAAAAAAGAATAAAGACCCCTTAAAGATGGGAAACAAGGTGAGCCCTACCATAGCTACAACGTACTGCCCTGGGAAAGGCTCCAGGCCAAGGCCAGGGAAGGGAAACTAAAGCGGAGCCCAGTGTCTCTTTGAGTTGAGGAGACAGAGTTGAGAGTCTGGAAAGATCAAAGTGCCTAGAGTTCATAGCCAAAGTACCAGACAGGAGGAAAATGCACAGACAGAGAAACTGGGGGATCTACAGCAGATCTCTCCAAGGATTCAGCAGAGCATTAGTCAGCTCCTGTGTGTGAGGAAGCCACCTGAGGCCAGGAGAAGAACCACCTGAAAGGATGGGCGAGAACAGCGTCCAGCACTCACACAGGACTGGCAACAATGTCTGTTCCCACTAGACAGAATGGAAAAAGTCCTCCTCCACAAGGCTCTGGGTAGAATGTTCAACAAGATCTTGCCTCAGTAGTGAGGAATAAATAGCCTAAGACTGAGTACTTTTCTGGATTCACCTACCAAATTGTAAAAGCAAGATCCAAAAGAATCAGACTCTTTCCAAGTAACAGTTAGAACTTGGAACCTTTTGATTGTTATAGAAAATTATCCTTCTCAAAGAAACCAGAAATATTTATTCAAGCTAAATTGATAACCTAAACCAATTCTCCATTTTTCTCATCTGGGGGGTTTGTTTCCAAGTCATAGTTCAATTGATATCAGCTTTTATGTTCCCAACAATCTGAAAGTTTACAAGTAGATAAACTGGAGTTTTCACTGATACATAGATTTTTTTTTTTAAATAAGGACATTTCCCATTTTCATCCCCGAAATAGCATTTTAAATGTACTGTAGACAGGATGATACTTTTGACAGAACCAGAGAAGGCAAGTTAGGAGGAACCTGGCACCTAGACTGGGCCCTGTGTGGCCTCACCAGCCAGGGGTGGCTTTGCCCTGGCCTTCCTGGACACTCCCGTTTGACTTTAAAGAAGCACAAGGTGGAGCAGTGCCTGTGGCTCAAAAGGGTAGGGTGCCGGTCCCACATGCCAGAGGTGGTGGGTTCAAACCCAGCCCTGGCCAAAGAAAGAAGCACAAGGGATCATTTTCCTTCCGATGTGCCTATTTCTAACACTTGAAGCATAGTTTATTATCTAAGCATTTTTTTTTGTTTTATTTAAGTGTACTAGGATGTAAAACTTTTATGGTTCAGGTTTATAAAACTAGTACAGCATTGTATTTGCCTCATCTGATGCATTGTATGTCAATCTGTAATTAAAATGTTTGCTCCCTGAAAAAAAACAAAACAAAACAAAAAGCTCAAGAAAAAAAACAAAGCTCAAGAAGTTTTGTGGGAATACAAAAATACCCAGCACCAAATAGGGCAAAATTCACAATGTCTGGCATCCAGTCAAAGAGAACTAGGCATGTAAGGAAGCAGGAGTAGACAACCCAGAGGGAAGATGATAATCAATCAATGGAAAACAACCCAGGAACGACACAGATATAAAAATTAGGAATGTTATTACAACGATCCTTGTAACTGCATTCTGTATGTTCCAAAATTTGACAAGGACATGAAAGATAGATAAAAAGGCTGAAATACAGCTTGTAGAGATAAAAACTACAATGATTGAGACAAAGAATAAACTTGATGTGATTAATTGCAGATGAGTCATTACAAAAGATTAGTGAATTTGAAGGTATAGCAATAGAAATTAATTAAGCTGCCCTAAGTATTACAGGCCCCAGGATAATTGCAAATCCCACTTCTCTGGCTCCAGACCAAGACATTCCTTGCCCATCCTCCCTCACCTCCTGCCCCGGGATGGCCCAGCCCAGGGTTGCCTAGGGGATCTGAGGCTCCAGAGTGGTCTTCAAGGGCAGGGACCTTGGGGGTCTGTACAGCTTTCTGGAGCCCCACACCTGGACGGCTCTAAGGACCTCCCCAGGACAATAAATCAGTGTAGAGTCAGTGGGCAGAGAGATGCATGGCCTGGACCTTTCCCCCTTTCAGGTTGGCTCAGCCAGGGGCCCAGATCCCAAGTCCTTCAACACACAGGTTCACAGAGCAAGTGGGACTTTTAGCCCTAAGTTTCTGAGAAAGGGCCAGGAATTCTCATTTTGTACTCTTGTTCTTATTCTGCAGCTTCCGGAAAGTTGGCAATTCAAAGGAGTCCTACTGAGAATCTTTTTTTTTTTTTTGAGACGGAGCCTCAAGCTATCCCCCTGGGTAGAGTGCTGTGGCATCACGCTCACAGCAACCTCCAACTCCTGGGCTCAAGCGAGTCTCTTGCCTCAGCCTTCCAAGTAGCTGGGACCACAGGCACCCGCCACAACGCCCGGCCACTTTGTGGTTGCAGCCATCATTGTTGTTTGGTGGGCCCGGGCTGGGGATTCGAACCCGCCACCTTAGGTGTATGTGGCTGGCGCCTTAGCCGCTTGAGCCACAGGCGCCAAGCCTGAGAATCTTTTAAACAGACCAACCAGTCGGGTGTGATGGCTCACACTTGTAATCTAGCTCTTCCAGAGGCCAAGGCAGGAGGATCTTTTGAGTCCAGGAGTTTAAGACCAGCCTAGGCAACATAGCAGGACCCTGTCACTGCAATAAATAAATAAATAAAAACAAAAACCACACAACACCAACAACAAAACTAGTCAGGTGTGGTTGTATAGCCTTGTAGTCCAAGCTATTGGGAGGCTGAGGTGGGAGCATCACTCGAGCCCAGGAATTGGAGGCTGCAGTGAGCTATAATTGTGCCACTGCACTCCAGCCTGAGCAACAGAGCAAGACCATGTCTCAGTAAATAAATAAATAAATAAACCAGCCACCTTTCTCATTCACTTTGTAAAGCTGTTTTTCTGTGACTTTGTTAAAGGTAAGAGCCACATAGACAACTCTGGAGCTAACTGGAAAGTTCGTAGGAAGCCAGGCAGGTCTCTCAGTTTTCCCACAGGGGCTGGTGCTAAGGAAAGGCTCATGGCAGCAAATCCAATCTCTTCTCATTCCGCTCACCAGGGACGTGAGCACCAAGAGGGCACATGACTTGCCTGAGGTCACTGCATTAGAAGCAGGTCCAGGCTGAGATCTAGAACCCAGGAGCACCTTCTACCTCCCACTGTGCTCCCAGCATCAGACATGGGGCCTTTAGTGTAATGGGAGCTCAAAGTGACGATTGGCTGAACTCAAACCATGTTTCCTGGTACTGATCCAGGAGTCTTCCTGCTCCTCCAAGATGCCTCTGGAGAAGTTCTACCCAAAGAAAAACTTTGTAAAGATCCTCTTTGCGGGTTAACTATAGTAAATGATTAAAGGGGCTGCAAAATTTTAGCCATCCCTCCATGGAGAGGTAGGGCCCATTTCCCCTCCCCTTGGATCATGTAACTAGCTTGACAAATTTTATGTGGCAATGATGTGCTAGGACTTTCAAGGTTAAGTTGTAGGAAGCCTAGCACCATCCACTTTAAGCATTGGTAACACTCTCTTGCAACCCAAGACTTCCATGTAGAAGTCCAGCCACCCTGAGATCCTCATGCCAAAAAATCACTCGCCGGTCTCTGCCTGAAGTGCTGCTAGATCCAGTCTCCTTGCCCTTGGAAGTGAAGCCTCTTGGGCTTCGAGTCCATCTGTCAGCTCCATGCCACTTAGGTGACCACCATCAATGCCATGTAGGGCCAAGAGTCACCATGTTGCACCTTGCCTGGGTTCCTGAGCTATAATAAAGTGGTGCTGGCTGTTGATCCCTTTCTTGAGTAAGCGCATATGAGCTTTTTCAGCCCAAAATATTACAATGGAACTTGGCTGACAACTGACACACAAAAATTAAACCTAATTCATGGAGCAAAGGCTGAGTGCAAGGCACTCCATTCTCTATTAACTCTCCGACCACCTTTAAGATAGTTTCATGCGGTGTCTCCATTTGGCCAGAGCAGAAACAAGAGACAAAGGTCAACAGATTTTCCCAAGACCTTGCAATTCACTGGCGGCAAGGCTGGGACTCAAAGCCCATGCCTTTGTCCAGGGCCAGCGCACACTGCCTCCTGCCCACCTGTGAGACACCATTCCTACACAGACTATGTTGGTGACACTAAGGACTCCGGCATAGACGCAGGTTCCGGCATACCAGGGAGCTGTGATGAATGAATCCAAACCCTAGGCCCTCCCAAGGCCCCTCCCCAGGCCCTGCCACAGCTGCTACCATCACAGCATCCTATCTGATTACAGACCCCAGACTCCCCACCCACCATGCCCTCTTCCTCCTCTTTCCAGTCCACAGGGGGCAGAGACCCATCCTTCCTGGGAATAGTGCTAAAGCTGGAGCACGAAACTGTCAAAGGCACTGCCAGCTGCTGTCATCACTGTGGCCCCCGCCTGCTGAGCTCATTCCCTGGGGTCCAAGGCAGCTGGTGCTGAGAGGGACAGGAATGAATGCCCTATGGTGTGGATGTGTGGAATCCTGCCATTGGCTTTGTTTAGACGAGTAAGACTGTACCAGGCCTGGGCTCTGCACCTGCTGCTGGAGGAAGTCACCTCCTCCCTCCCACCCAGTGTGCGTCCTGTGCACACACATGCAGTGTCACCTCCTCCTCCCGCCCAGCGTATGTACATTTGCACACACACAGCATCACCTTTACCTCCTACCACGTATGGTCCCTCTCACACAGTGTCACCTCTGCCTCCTTCTCTGGCCCCATACACTACTGGCTCAGAGGCACAGGCCCACATTAACACTGGTGACTCTGGACCTATTCCTAATCTAAGTTTCAGTTTCCTCATCTGAAAATTGGCTAATTATAGGCCTAACTCAAAGGCTGTTACAGCGCAAGTCCTCACCAGGTGAGTGTTGAATCAGAGCCCATCCATCCATCCCCAAAGTGCGGAGCCCTCATCCCCCCCACTGCGTTTTCCCTTCCATCTCCCTCACCCCTTCTCATCTGCTTGGCTGGACCTGCTGGTCACCAGGCCTCTTCCCTCCCAACCTGAGAGTCCTTGAGCTGCTCTCCTCATGGGTTTACTTCTGAGGACTGAAGGGGAAGGTTGGGGAAGCTTCACATGTTTAGAAAATAAGCCCAGTACTTGGGAACAAGCTCGGATACTCTTTCCAAGCCATGATGAGCAGAACCCCAGGGTCACCTGACTCTCCAGGGGGAGGTAACTTGGTTTGATCCACTATTTTGTCCTGATTAGGCCCAACTCTGTAAAATGAGATGTTGCCTTCCACAGAAGTAGAGGATTGGTAAATTGAAAAGATAGCCCCCAAGGTTACTGTGCTACAGAACTTTTGTCATCCCACTGGTTCCCTCTTTACTGAGACAAATAAGTCTCGGGCACATGCTCTCAATGGCATGTATGAGAATCGTGTTTTCAACTTTTAAAAAATGGTGCTTTTCAGGAGGCCAGAATTGTGGTGAGGGAGCCGTGGGGGTGGGAACTGGAAGGCTGGGTGCTGTGAGTGAGGACGGCCTGCAGGGGAGAGGAAGGCTGGACAGAGGCAGGACATGCCCCTGAGTCCTGAGCCGTGGGGCAGACAGAACTGAGGAGCGACTGCTGAGGAATAATGGGGAAGCAAAGGGCCAGCCAGGCCAGGAGCTGGTGGTCCTTCTTCCTAACCCTGAGAGGAGAGAGACGCGAAAACCTGGTCTCCATTAAAGAGGGTTTCAAAGATGAGAGACCTCAGAAAAAAATCCTCAGAAGGTAAAAGAAAGTTCCAGAAGGCTTAGTGACATGAGGAGATGAGATGAATATGGAAGAGGGTAGGCTGCAGGAATGAAGGCAGCGGGGGTGGGATTCTTCTGGAAGGGCAGTGGAGTCCTCAGGAGGCCTGTGGCAGAGGGCAGGATGCTCCCCGTCGGGATTCTATCTGGCTGCTGGGCAAGAACCACTGGGGTTTTTCTGCCCTAGCAGGCCTGGAGGAGATAACCACAGTGCTGGCCACATTCACGTAGGCTTTCCACAAAGGCTCCCTGCAAACCACTAGGTACAGGGAGGCATGGGGTGCAAGGAACAGCATTGGCACTGCAGCTGCTTGCGCTGTCCCAGCAGGGCCGTGATTACCCGAGTCCCAACCTCGGAGCTGCTACAGGTGGGGGCGCCTCCTCAGGCCTGAAGTCCAACTGCTAAGTTTATAAATACTCTTCCTCTAGATGGGAATGAGGTCAAGGGCCCAGTAAAATGTGGGTAGTAGCACATACTATGGCAGGCCAGGATGAAGGGGACCCCTGAAGCCCCAACCCTCTAGCTTGGGGCCTTTCTTTCGAGAGTTCTGCCAGGAGCCAACACTCCCCCTCTGCACCAGCTGCTGCCCCACGGTTTTCCTTCATTAAGAAAAAAAGTGTCACTTTTCTCATTAGATAAAAACAAAACCAAAGTGTTTTCTTTTGGATAGATGCCTCAGAAAGGATTTCTCCCAGGTTCACTGATCATCCTTTCCTCCCTAAGGTCAAAGGTTTTAGCAAGCCTGACTCCACTCTTGGAGGGCGGTGCATTTCCCTAGAAGAGAAGGGGCACCTGGTTTGGGATGTCAGCTGCTTCTCAGGTGCCCTTCGAAAGCGCCTCACCTGCAGCCTTCCTGGCCCTGTCACCAGCAGGGGCAGGAAACCTGAAGCCCTCCTGGTCCTTAAGTGCTGCCTTTTGACTGAATCCAAATTTTACATAACAAATCTTTTCATTAAAAGGGGTGCAGCAGAGAAAGATGAAGCTTTTCTTGACTCTTTTAGTGCTCAAAAAAGAACTGATCTTGAAATCAGAAGGCCGCACTTCCCCACCCACGATGGAGGAGACAGAACTGGGGAATACAGGTTTAGATTAGAAACTCTCTGCATGCTAACAAAATATACAAAACCCTTCAAAAGATACAAAAAAGTCTTGCAGACATTTCTAGACAGTTCTGGCTGAGCTGTTCCAGAGTCTTACCTAGCCATGCATGAGGTTTGTCCTGGAGGGCAGGTAAAGTGGGCCCCTCAGAGTGCAGCTTCTCTCTGGCACCCGCTCCTCATTTCTCCATGGGTAGAATCTAGTTCAGGCGTCCTCAAACTACAGCCCACGGGCCACATGCAGTCCACCTAGGACATTTATCTGGCCCGCCGGGTGTTTTTGCTGCCGCTGCCTGTCCTGCTTAGCAGCTGACTGGTCCCAGGGCCCGCAGTCCGGCCCTCCAACGGTCTGAGAGACAGTGAACTGGCCCCCTGTTTAAAAAGTTTGAAGATCCCTGATGTAGTTGAATGATAGAACCACAGCAGCAGAGACACCTGTGGGAGATGTCACCCCTGTGGGGCAAAGCAGCCTGGGTGTTGGGGGAGCTCATTGCTGATGGGTGCCACTTCCTATGGACATTCGTGGGGGACAAGGCCTGGGGGGAGCTGGCTTCTGCCACTGAGCGCTGCGAGGCCATGTGAGGAATCACCTTTCTGGGGCACAGTCCCTACCTCTGGAACGTGGGCGTAACAGCAGTTCCTCTTTCAGGATTGTCGAGGCTTGTCTGCCATGAAGAACAGGAATCACTCAGCTGACTCAGGGCCAGCTATTAGTACCAAGAGTTTTTCTCAAATATTCACTGGATAAAAATGGCAAAAACAAACAAATATAGTTTACGCCAATACACAAGTACGCAGGTGCAGCCTGGCACTGTCCATCTGCTTCTAAGCAGGAACCTTCATACTGTCACCAACCAAAGAGACAACTATGGGTGACATTGAGAAAGGCAAGATTTCTGTTCAGAAGCCTGCCCAGTGCCACGTCATGGAAAGGGAAGCGAGTATGGTCTCTTTGGGTGGAAGACAGGTCAGGCTGCTGGATTCTCCCTCACAGAACACCAGTAAGGACAAAGGCATCACGTGGGGACAGGATACAGACACTGATGGTTTCTTGGGAGAATCCCTGGAACTGCACCCCTGGAACAAGAATGTTGTTTGCTGACGTTAAGAAGGCAGCTACCAACACGTAATAGCTGGCTGCTGCCTTATACAAAACCAACTCTCTCATGATGGTTTTTATGTGTACTTTAGTCTAATTAATCTCATAGCCCAGAATTCAGATCATGAATGAGAGAATATTTCTGTCGGACAGTTCTGATTTAACAAAGACTGGCTTGTGGTTAAATGTACATGATCCTTTTTTTGGGTTTTGACAATAATTCCCATTCAGTAAATGCTATTACTGTTTTCTCCTTCTAAAGATATGATTGAACTTGATTAGTAATGTTTGACTTTTCAGAAAAATGGCAAATTGCCATCTCAAAGCCTATCAAAGTCTGATTTTATATTTAGACTTACATGATTTTTTTTTTCTGCAGTTTTTGGCCATGGCTGGGTTTGAACCCGCCACCTCCAGCATATGGGGCCAGAGCCACAGGCACCACCTATATATGAATTTATTTAAATACTAGGAAAATCCCTTCACTGTCTCAGAACCAAACAAAGTGCTCATTAGCCTGTTAAAGGCAGGGCCAGAGATAGAGCACCAATGTCTACTTCATATTTTTGGTCTTAACTATGCCAGTCTAATTCCCTGGATTTATAAAAATGCTGACCAGGTACGGTGGCTCACACCTATAATCCTAGCACACTATGGGAGGCTGAACCGGATGTATTGCTTGAGCTCGAAACCAACCTAAGCAATAGTGAGACCCCCGTGTCTACTAAAAACAGAAAAATTAGCTGGGTATTTGGGGTGGGCACCTGTATTCCCAGCTACTTGGGAGGCTCAGGCAAGAGGATCACTTGAACCCAAGATACTGAGGTTGCTGGGAGCTATGACACCACAACACTCTACCCATGGTGACAGAGTGAGACTAGGTCTCAAAAAAAAAAATGCTGCCTTTTACTTATTAAAGTCATTTTAGCGTGGTTTATGTACAAAATCAAATAAAGAATATTTAACACTTAGACAGACATGGTCACAACACTCATAGGGAGGGTCTTAAAGAGACATTTCACTTTAATGTAATAAAAGACAGGATTTGTTTTTATTTTTAAAGGGGCAGAGGAAATGGACTATGGGGGAAACACAGGTTTGATTCAGAAGAGGAGAGTTCTGCCTGTGCCCCTTCTTTAGACTCAGTCTCTTGGAGTAAGAACAGATTACTGAGGTCAGGGTGCACTTTACCCAGAGGGAAAGCCCTCAGTCTCAGGACACTGCTACCCCTGCACCTGCCCCAATGTGTCTAATAGCTTGGTGACCTAGAACTTCTCATTTCTGTCAATTTCCATATCCCTCCCCACCTCAGATGCCCCAAATTTCTCTTTAAAAACCTTCTTATACCTGCAAACTATAATGTGAAGCACAATTAAATGGCTTTGTGAACTAAAAGAGCAAAAGAAGGCTTGGCGCCTATAGCTCAACCGGCTAAGGCACCAGCCACGTACACCTAAGGTGCCGGGTTCGAATCCCCAGCCCGGACCCGCCAAACAACAATGACGGCTGCAACCAAAAAATAGCCGGGCGTTGTGGCGGGCGCCTGTGGTCCCAGCTACTTGGGAGGCAGAGGCAGGAGACTCGCTTGAGCCCAGGAGTTGGAGGTTGCTGTGAGCTGTAATGCCATGGCACTCTACCCAGGGGGACAGCTTGAGGCTCTGTCTCAAAAAAAAAAAAAAGAGCAAAAGAAGGGGTGCAGACGCATGGCCTGTTCTTCAGAGCTGGAGGGTGAAATAGAATTGGGCTCAGACTTCTGGGTAAAGCTGAGCTCTAAGCGGTAGGGCCAAGGAGGGGCCCAGGGTGGTAGCAGTGTTCCATGTGCAGCCTTTTCTGATTCAGCCAGCAGTCCTCTCCTTTTTTAAACAAGGACAAGAGGATTGGGTTGGGCCAAGTGAGGAGTTGAAGGTTAACTGCTGGAGAATAGCACTATCAAAGGCACTCAGCCAAAAACCTGCTCTGCCAAGATGCATGCAGGTCATAAAGTAAAGAAAGGGACACCTGGTTTGGGATGTCAGCTGCTTCTCAGGTGCCACTTGCAAGAGCCTCCACCACAAAGGCTCCTGCTTTCGTGGCATGGCATTCTGGGGTGGGGGGAGATAGAGGAGCAGTTAAGAACAGGGCTCTACAAACAGCCCCCAGATTTGTAGACAGCTTTGAAACTAGTTCAGAGGTGTCTTTCACCTTCCCTGTGGCTGGTAAGTGCTGGCATTATGTTGTATTGAGTTTTAAAATGGCAGCGAGAGGTCTGGTAGAGAAAGATAAACCGGGGCTCCACTGCTTTCCAAGAATTGCAAGACAAGTTACTTCACCCTTAAGGAAACTTAGTTTCCTATTCTGCAGACTGGGGTCACCACTACTTCAAAGTTGCTGCTGTTAGGTGAGATGAGAAAGGGCTCATTTGGGACCTAGTAGGTAATTATTAGGTTGCTTACACAGGTTAACTTGTGTACATCAACATACAGTGAAAAAGCTATCTCTAAAAGACTGTGGTCCTCCTGCTTTCTGCCCCAAAGGATCAAGGAATCACTTGAAATCAGACATCTCTTTTTCATCTACCCAGCCAAGGGGAGATGATAGAAAGCACCCCAGAAGTGTGTCCACAGAAAAAGAAAACAAAACAAAAAAAATAGCCGGGGGTTGTAGCAGGAACCTAGTAGTAGTAGTCCCAGCTACTTGGGAGGCTGGGGCAAGAGAATCACTTTAGCTCAGGAGTTTGAGTTTGCTGTGAGCTGTGACACTATGGCACTCTACCAACGGCTACATAGTGAGACTCTGTCTCAAAAAAAAAAAAAAAAAAGAATAGCACTTTCTCCAAGGCTACAGGGATTCTAATAAAGTTTCTAATAAGAAAACAAATCAAAGTGGGGAGAGGGGAGGAGGGAGAAGGATGGGGAGGTCTCGGTGTATGGTACACTTCTTGGGGGCGGGACACAATTATAAGAGGGACTTTAATAAATGTAATCAGTGTAACCTAATTCTTTGTACCCTCAATGAATCCCAAACAATTAAAAAAAGAAAGAAAGAAAACAAATCAGCAAGTATTCTTATCACTCTGTGAAAGAACATAAGAAACTCTGATCCTGACTCAGAGGCTTGCTGGGGAGATGACTTAGCAATTATAAACTGAAATGCAACATAATAGGTGAAGCTGATTTGATTAAGGGATGCTAGTTAGAGACAGAAATAGTGATTGAACCAGGTGTAGTGGCTCATGCCTATAGTTGTAGCAGTTAGGAACTGCCATAGTGAAAGGATCACTTAAGCCTAGGAATTTGAAACCAGCCTGGGTGACACAGCAAGACCCTTGTCTCTACAGAAATTATCTGGGCATACCAGCACAAGCCAGCTCCTTGGGAAGCTGAATGAGGCAGGACCATTGCATTAACTTAGGAGTTCAAGGCTGCAGTGATTAACTGCATCACTGTACTCCAGCCTAGGTGACAAAGTGAGATGCTGCCTCATTAATTTAGAAGGCAAAGGCAGAAAAAAAAACTCTTGCTCTGAGAAACAAATAGGGATGTTGCAAGAAAGAGTTGCCATTTGGTTAACAAGATCCCATTAAACAGTGGCTGTGTAGCTTCTCCACAGCAATCCAACCTAGTACACACACTAGGTAGTACCTTGGCTAAAATCATCCAATTTATAACTGAGCTTCAAGCAGTTAACACTTAGCTCATAAATTCTTGCAACAGAGAAATCTCAAGAATATCACACCTTGACTGTCTCTTGCTCCTGGAACTCTACTAATAACTTAGTCTGAAAAACCAGAACAAAAAATGGAGCGGTGTTTGCCTTTGTCAAGGGCCCCCTCTAGCGGTTACGGAAAAAGTGAAGTATAACAACTTGAGATTTAGGATCCTGGGAGAAAAAGAAGTCGCACAGCCAATACTGAGGAAAGCCGCAAGCATAGCAAATTTTGTAGCCATCACATCTAACTCGGAGGTGGTATGGTAAGATTGTTTTGTTTGAAAGAATTCTAAGAATTCTCAATGCCATATAAGTGGTATGGACATTCACTACATTACAAATTAACAGCTTCTGTAACCCCAAATGATTTGTCCTTAAACCCATGTCCTGCAAGTTTGATTTTCTAAGATTTTTTCTTCTCTTCTATATATGTACATTCACGTTGTCATGTTTTTAATAGAGGAATAATTTTCAGCCTAATTTAAGAGACTAATACAGGCATATTATCATTGTATACAATGTTTATGTTTCATAACTAACTTGCCAGTCACTTATCTGAACCACACAGAATCCATAAAAAGGCATCATTCAAATGCCAATGTCTCCTTATAATAGAATTATACCAACCGACATGAGGACATCGGAGAGGAAACATATCCATGTTCTCTTTGCAAACCTTATCTCTATGCTGCCTCATGTCCCTGTGCAAGTACTGGCTGCCACAAGGGCTCTTACACCCAGGAGACTCTCTGTCTCTAGGAAGGGGAGAGTGAGTGCCACACGGTGGCAGATTTATGGGGCAACGTTGGCAACTTTCATGCAGAGGACCAGCAGCTAAGTGTAATCCAGTCCCCTAGGACATGGAGACAAGTGATCAGAGTGTACCTAAATAGGCGAAGTCTACAGAAAATGGAGTAGAGGGGGGAGAAAAAGGCAAAGAAAACCAAAAACGGTAGTGACTTGTGCTCTTAAAATCTATTTCTCCAGGCTCGGTGCCTGTAGCTCAGCAGCTAGGGCACCACATACACCGGAGCTGGCAGGTTTGAATTCGGCCTGGACCTGCCAAAACAACAATGACAACTACAACCAAAAAATATCTGGGTGTTGTGGCAGTCGCCTGTAGTCCCAGCTACTTGGGAGGCTGAGGCAAGAGAATTGCTTAAGCCCAAGAGTTTGAGGTTTCTGTGAGTTGTGACTCCATGGCACTCTACCCAGGGCCACAGCTTGAGACTGTCTAAAAAAAAAAAAATCTATTTCTCCATAACGTAGAGGATCAATCAATACTGTTCTCATGATACATCTCCCTAATTTTCATAGTTAACTTGGGAGAAGCAAAGAGCTAATGCAGTAGAAAGTCCACCTGACGGAAGTGGGAAGGCCAGGACTTGGTTCTAGCTCTGTCATTTACTAAGCTGTTTGTGCTCACTTCACCCATCTGGGCTTCACATTTCCTCATCTATAAAATTAAAGTATCAAGCTAAAAAATTTTGTATCTCTGCATCTAAATATATCCTAACTCTCAAGGTTCTGATATTTTTAGCTTAAAGTGTAGACAGGAAAGTTGCATTTGAAGATGACATGCTTGCAAAATCTGAGCTCTTGCCAAAGTAATGTTCCTTCCACAAATGCTAACTCAATCAACCTACTTTATCAAGAATTACATAATGTGACCAAAATAAACGCTGTAACACCCTTCCAGGCAAAGACAATTCACACAGATTGTTATTCCTTCCACCCTATGAAAAGAACCACCCATTTCCCCCCTAAGATGAAACTAAGGCAACAAGGGCATCACTACTTCTAAGTCTATACACAAAAGTAGAGGAGAATTTCCACCTAATTACATGTAATTTAAAAACATAAAAGGGAAAAATCTTCAAGTAGGTAAGGAAAGTCTCTCCTGATTTCTAGGCAGTAGGTTAACATTTGGCTGTCACCATTTTTAACTGCATTAATGTGCAACAGGTTTCCATTTACTCCTCCTCTGATTAACACAGCAGTTCTCAATCTGTGGGTCGCGACCCACAAGAACTGTATTAAAGGGTTGAGGCACTAGGAAGGCTGAGAACCACTGGCTTAACACGTTAAGACTCAGCATGAATATGCAAATTAATTGTTCGTGTTTCAGAATAAGGAGACATTCCTGAGAAAAAGGTAAAGAATTAATACTATTTCTACTATACCAAATCCTTTAGCAGAACATCCTCTGCACCTCTATGGCAGGCATCGCAACAACTACGCTGCATGTCCTGCATAACAAGACAATTTGCTGAGTGACTGAAGTCTGATTACTGTTCACTTTCCCTGAACACCGACCAGTAAGTCTCCTTTTGTGGGACACTAAATGAAAGTAGTATTCCTCTATCTTCCAGAGTTGCTGAAGGGGAAACTCCTTTCAAGACTTGACCAAGGCTGGGCACTGTGGCTTATGCCTGTAATCCGAGCACTTTGGGGGGCTAAGGCAGGAGAATTGCTTGAGGCCAGGAGTTTAAGATCAGCCTGAGCAAGAGCAAGATCCTGTCTCTACAAATAGAGAAAAATTAGCTCAGCGAGGCAACATGTGCTGGTAGTCCCAGCCACTTGGGAGGCTGAGGCAGGAGAATCACTCAGCACAGGAGTTTGAAGTTGCTGTGATGGCATCACTACACTCTAGCTTGGGGGACAAAGCAAGAACCTATCTCCAAAAAAATAAAAATTAACTGCAATTTTTTTTAGAAATGGGTTTGCTTAAACACTTTCAAAAAATAAAAAATTCTCTCCAAGTCACCTTTCACCTTTTCTCACATTTCTAGTATATGATTATTTACTTTAGTTACAGTAGAACCATTTTCTGTAAGCTACATCATTTTCTAAAATTACTTTTTCACTTACTTTAACAGTCAAGTCCTTGATTAACCCATTTATACTAACCATTCCATCTTTTACGTCTTTTTGAAGGGTATAAGAATTATACAAAAAGCCTTATAAATATGTGCACTCTTGATTTCTGGCAATCTATCCTGGGAAAATAATAACAAATTTCCAAAGTTTTATGTATAAAAGTTATTTACCAGTTTTTGGTTTGGGGATGTAGCCAAAAGCAACATTCCAAGCCTCCAATGGGATATTTAAATAAGCTATATTACTTCTATTTAACAGTGTATGGCTATTAAAGTTCTATTTCTAAAAAACTAAAACAAGAATATTTTACATTTTTAAGTGAAAAATCTAGATATAAAATTATGTATCTGATATAAAAATTACCGACCACAAAACTCTGTGTAAAGATTTGAAGTACAATGGCAGAATGGCTGGTAAGGCCAGCCATATTATTCTAATCTAAAAAAAATCCATATTCTTGGGCGGCACCTGTGGTTCAGAAGGGTAGTGCGCTGGCCCCATATGCCAGAGGTGGTGGGTTCAAACCCAGCCCTGGCCAGAAACTGCAAAAAAAAAAAAAAAATCCATATTCCTCTGATCTACTATGATAATTTTTAATGGCATTAACAAAATCTCAAAGTGAAAGAATCAATATTATTCTGAGGAAAAGACTAGCCAGCCACAGAGTAGCACTTACTTAGATTTCTTTATGAAGAGTATACTTGCAGGGATCATTTCTAGGTATTCTTATGAACCACTGGCTAATTCCTTGGATACATTTCTGTCCTATTTGTAAGTTTCTGAGTTGACTAATTATGCCTGGGATTTTCACTTTTTTCTATTTAATCTTATTAGAATTAATAATTCATGATTAATATAGCAGAAGAAAAATTTTTTTTTTAAATTTTTGCTTTCAATTGGCTTTTTTTTTGGTAGAGACAGTCTTACTTTATTGCCCTCGGTAGAGTGCCATGGTGCCATGGTGTCACACAACTCACAGAAACCTCCAACTCCTGGGCTTATTAGGCAATTCTCCTGCCTCAGTCTTCCCAAGTAGCTGGGACTAGAGGTGCTCGGCTATTTATTTTGTTGCAGTTTGGCCGAGGCGAGGCCAGAGCCCTACCCACTGAGCCACAGGCACCACCCTTCAAATTGCTTTTCAATCATCTTAGTTTGAAAGATTTTTTTCTTTTTTTTTTCCTTTTATTTATTTTCTTATTGAGACAGAATTTCATTTTGTGGCCCTCGGTAGAGTGCTATGGCCTCATAGCTCACAGCAACCTCCAACACTTGAGCTTAAGTGATTCTCTTGCCTCAGTCTCCCAAGTAGCTGGGACTCCAGGTGCCTGCCACATCGCCCAGCTTTTTTTTTTTTTGGTAGAGATGGGGGGTCTCACTCTGGCCCAGGCTGGTCTCAAACCTCTAAGCTCAGGGCAGTCCACCCACCTTGGCCTCTCATAGTGCTAGGATTACAGGCATGAGCCATCATGTCAACATATTGTTTCCTTTTATTTGAGAGTCTCACTCAGTCACCCTGGGGTTGAGTGCTGTAATGTCACAGCTCACAGCAACTTCACCCTCTTGGGCTAAAGCAGTTCTCTTGCCTCAGCCTCCCGAGTAGCGGGGTCTATAGGTGCCCACCATAATGCCCTATTTTTTTTTAAGAGACAGGATCTTGCTCAGGCTGGTCTCAAACTCCTGAGCTCAGGCAATCCACCTGCCTGGGTATATTGTTTCATTATTAAGTGCTTTATTGTTGTTGTTGTTGTTGTTGTTGTTTTTGAGATAGAGTATCACTTTGTTGCCCTCGGTAGAGTGCTGTAGTGTCACAGCTCACAGTAACCTCTAACTCTTGGCCTTAAGAGATTCTCTTGCTTCAGCCTCCTGAGTAGCTGGGACTACAGGTGCCTGTCATAGCACCCAGCTATTTTTCTTGTTGTTGCAGTTGTCATTATTGTTGCTAGCAGGTGGGCTGGGTTCGAACCCACCTGCCTCAGTCTACGTGGCCAGTGCCCTAACCACCAAGCTGAGCCTTAGGTACTTCACTGTTACAAATTCACTGGGGTTTCATTATACTATTTCCTTGGGGAGACGCTTAAGAACAATACAGGAGAACCACTATATATGACCACCTCCAGTTGACTTGATTTTCATACACCAGACCTAGCAGTATAGTAGGCCTAGTTCCTTAGGTTGACCACCTCTGTATGTTGACCAGTTTGTTATAGTCCCTTGGGTCTATAACTTAGAGGTTCTAATGTAGTAAGAAGTTCTGGGCTCAGTGCCTGTAGCACAGTGGTTACAGTGCCAGCCACATACACCAAAGTTGGCAGGTTTGAACCCAGCCAGGGCCAGCTAACCAACAATGACAACTGCAACAAAAAATAAAACAGCTGGGCATTGTGGCAGGCACCTGTAGTCCCAGATACTTGGGAGACTGAAGCAAGAGAATCACTTAAGCCCAAGACTTGGAGGTACCAATGGCAACATAGTGAGACTCTGTCTCAAAAAAAAAAAAAAAAAAAAAAAGTAGTTCTGGAACGAAGCTATAACATCCCTTGAATTTGAGTCTCATATGGAACTTATCTTATACAAATTTCTATATTCTAAAAGGTTTATCATATCCAGTAAAGCTACAGATCATAAACTATACACCAACCTTTTTAACCTCCATAGGTATGAAAATGACTCATGATGAATATTCTTGAGTAAATATATAGGAAACTTAGTAGAAATATTAGAAAGATGTTATGGTTATATATTTTGAATGAAGCCTTGAGTAGAACTTATCTCACACCAAATTCTCTGTTATAGAAGATAAGTTATGTTATATGTAATAGCAAAGCCATGAAATATAAACACTACACTGAATATTTAAACGCTATAGACTCAGGTGGTCAAAATGAAAACTCAGAGAGAACATATTTTTAAGTAAATTTAAAGTCTCATTAAGATTTTAAAAGTGCGTCTGTAGATATTTCTGGCTTCCATTAATGGAAGAGTAGTTCCTAACAAGCTTTCCTGTAGCTAACTATAAACTTGGGGAGCTGGAGGTGAAAGAATCAGTAAGAAAAAGAAATTAAAAGGTAAATATGTTGGGCTCAGTGCCTGTGGCTCAAGCAGCTAAGGTGTCAGCCACATACACCTGAGCTGGCAGGTTCAAATCCAACCCGGGCCCGTCAAACAATGACAGCTACAACCAAAAAATAGCCAGGCGTTGTGGCAGGTCCCTGTAGTCCCAGCTACTTGGGGGGCTGAGGCAAGAGAATTGCTTAAGCCTAGGAGTTGGAGGTTGCTGTGAGCTGTGATGCCACCGCACTCTACCCAGGGTGACAGCTTGAGACTCTCTCTCAAAAAAAAAAAAGGTAAGTATGTTGGAAAGGAGAAATAAAACCATCTCTTATTTACAGATAATAATTGTCTATGTAGAAAAGAATATACCAAAAAACCTACTAGAATATGATAGTTTGGCAAGGTCACAAGAGACCCCCAATGTGGGCTGCCCTTAGTGACTTGTTTTCAAAGAATAGAGTATGCAAAGGGGAAAAAATAATTCTACAATGAAGAAAGAAACCTGGCAAATACAATGTTGGGCCAATGATCCGTGATAAATCATAATAGTATGTACTGTTTTATGATGTAATGAGGATACATCATTTCTGTGGTTATTATTTCATCCCAGCCTAACCTGAGAAAAATACCAGGCAAACCAAAATTGAAGGACATTCTATAAAATATCTGAGAAGTATTCCTCAAAATTATTAAGGCATGAAAAACAGACTGAGAACTTTCAAAGACCAAAATAGACATGACAACTAAATGTAATGTGTATCCTCTGTGGGATTCTAGAAAAGAACAAAGGCATTAGTGGAAAAACTAGTGAAATCTAGAGTTTAGTTGACAGTAATATACCAATGTTGGAACAAATGTACCACGATAGGGGCTGATTTCACTGTGTCCCCTTCCCCAAATTCACATGTCAAAGCCCTAACTCTCAAAACCTCTGATGTAACTGTATTAAAGACAGGGTCTTTAAAGAGGTAATTAAGTCAAAATGAGGGCTTACGTCCAATCTGATTGGTGTTCTCACTGGAAGAGAAAACAATAAAGAAAAAAAAGCCATAATATCTAAATTAGTCACAAAATGAATTATTTAATTGAAGCTATAAAAAAAGAGGCAGTATAATTGATAAAATAATTAGGAAAGGATATTTAGCATATTTCAAAAGATTTAAAACAGGAGGAGCAGGACACTTTACAAAAAGTTGCGCAGGACATAAAATTCTCAAACTATAAGTAGAAATGTAACATTACAGAGTATCTTATAAAATACAAAGACAGAAATATAAAAGGACTAGTGTATGCTAGAAGTCTGAAAACTATGAATAATGACCAAACATTTAGGTTTAAATTTACAGTTTCTGGGTATGAGAATCGTATTACTATACACATCTTCCAAACTAGGGCAGTATTCCTATTAACCATGTGTAGTATCATCTTCTACAAAGTCTTTGGCCATCTCTGCTGTGATCACATCGATGTGACTAACCTGAAGAACAATAAATGTTAAAATCTGTTAAATCCTAAACAAATAGCGTTTGCACTGTATAGGATAATATTACAAACATACAGCCTATCACCAATATATTTTATATACCAAGCCAAGTGATTCTGAAGCACTAACTGATACTTTTATTTTTATTTTTATTTTTTTTTTGGCAGGAGCCAGGTTTGAACCCACCACCTCTGGTATACCCTACTCCTCTAAGCCACAGGTGCCGCCAGATACCTTTATTTACAATGTGTTTTGTTCAATATGTGGGTTTCAAAATATTCTGTATTTTAATGCTCTAAAGACAGATATACTTATGCCTAAACATTTAAACTACCTTTTTGTTCAGTTTCTAATACTTTGCTATTTCATCAAAGAAGTTTTTTTTTTTTTTTTTTTTGAGACAGAGCCTCAAGCTGTCCCCCTGGGTAGAGTGCTGTGGCATCATAGCTCACAGCAACCTCCAACTTCTGGGTTCAAGCGAGTCTCCTGCCTCAGCTTCCCAAGTAGCTGGGACCACAGGCGCTGGCCACAACGCCTGGCTATTTTTTGGTTGCAGCCATCATTGTTGTTTGGCGGGCCTAGGGTTGGATTCGAACCCGTCACCTTAGGTCTACGTGGCTGGAGCCTTAGCCACTTGAGCCACAGGCGCTGAGCCTTCATCAAAGAATCTTAAGGCTAGAAAACACAAGAAAAATCTATGAAGTCCAGACAAATATAAATGTATATAAATATTAAAGATCAGGCATTGGGGGTGCCCATAGCTCAGTGGGTAGGGTGCTGGCCACATACACTGAGGCTGGCAGGTTCAAACCAGGCCTGGGCCAGCTAAAACAACAGTGACAACTGCAACAAAAAAATAGCTGGGAGTTGTGGCGGGCGCCTGTAGTCCCAGCTACTTAGGAGGCTGAGGCAAGAGAACTGCTTAAGCCCAAGAGTTTGAGACTGCTCTGAGCTGTGACACCACAGCACTCTACCCAGGGCAACAGTTTGAGACTCTGTCTCAAAATAAAATAAAATAAAGATCATGCATTGAAGTAATCTCTTAATGCCAATGAAAATAAAATCAATAAGATGAATGCCACAAAAACTTGCTAAGCCTCTTAGGTATATGAAGTAAAAGTTTTTTCTTTACAAAGACATCAGCAGCAGATAAGCAAGAGCTAAGTTTCCTTTTACTATTTAATTAACATGAAACCAGAATTCAATAAATATAATGAATTAAATACTAACAAACTGCATGTAAAATAAAATTACCTTGTTTCTGAACTTGACACCATAAAATTTGTCAGCTGACTCAAGCAGTTCAGGCCTAAAAGTAGTTGTAATAAATTGAGCATGTACAGCAAGTTCCATAATCATATCTGTAAAAAGAAATAGTGTAAGTTCCTCTTCTTAGCAGATCTGAAAATTAGAAAAGCAACTATTTTTGCTCTTAGAATTCAAAACTATCAGAAAAAACCTGTGATTTTTATTTTCCATACATTCATATGCAAAAATTACCAACTTCACTTCTTAAATTAGGTATAAATTTTTAATCTCAGTATCTCAGAGCTATAAAATATACAGTTTTTATTTAATATAAAGAGGTAGCAACTAAATAGCATTAGAAATGTCAGAGCAAAGTAAGTTTTCTCACACAAAAAACAAAGACAATCTTCCTTTGGCTACTTGTTTTTTTAACTTACTCAAGATCAAAATTAGATTCTTCAAATACAGGATCAGCATTGTTTATGACAAGGCCTAGCCTAACATCAAGAAAAGCAAGTTTTAGGCTGGGCGCAGTGGCTCATGCCTGTAATCCCAGCACTCTAAGAAGCAAAGGTGGGCAGACAGCCTGAGCTCACAAGTTCAAGACCAGCCTAAGCTAGATCAAGACCCTGGCCTCTTAAAAAAAAAAAAAAAAAAAAAAACAGCTGCACAAAAACAGGTGGGTGCCTGTAATCCCAGCTACTCAGGAGGCTAAGGCAAGAGAATCATTTGCGCCCAGGAGTCTGAGGTTGCTGTGAGATATGACACCATGACACTCCACCGGGGTGACAAAGTGAGACTCTGTCTCAAATAAAAAGCAAGTTTTAATATGAGAGGCTTTTGTATGAAGTTTTATATGAAAATTTAATTGGAGTTGAATTTTTCAATTGATTCAAAGAATTGTATCTACTTCTCACATAACTAAACTCTGTAAAGTAATCTAACATTTTTAAACTTTTAAAAACATCTAAAAGAGAAGTTATTTATTAAATATATACTCTGTCTGGTCCCCCACAAAACTACAGTCAGCAAGAAACCACTATAAAAGAGGAAAGGTATTCATTGGCAAGTACAAAACCAAAACTGTACCGGACACAGCCTTTCTGTGCTGCGCATCCAGAGCCTGGTCAATCTCATCAAATAAGTAAAAAGGAGCTGGGTCACATTTCTGAATGGCAAAAATCAGAGCCAGTGCTACCAAGGATTTCTGTCCACCTGAAAGTTGTTGCATTTCTCTCATTTCACCTTGTTTTCCTGTAAATGACACCTAAGAAAATATACTATGAGTTAACAACCTACAAGGGTAGAATAACCATCACCTCTTAAAATTAAGTTGCATGTAATATGCCAATTTAGATTTGAGAAGATTCTATGAATTCTACTATGGTAATGTTCTGAGGAAAATGGAATGTAAAGATATTTACCCTAATTCCAACTCCAGTGAACTGGTCAACTGATGGGACACTGCTTTGGGACCCAGAACCTCTCTCACTTTCACCACTTCCTTCTCCTTCATCCTGAGACTGACTCCCTTCCACATCTCCTTTCTTCATCACCAAAGTAGCTTTGCCACCAGGTACTAACTTCTGAAATACTTCACTGAAGTTCTTAGAGACCTTAAAAAAAAGTGTCAGTCAAATAATTTTGCTGAGATGGAATTATAGATATTACTGCTTAAAAACAAAAGAGAAATATTTAAAATTAGACAATTATTTTTTAATCAAAAGAACAAGAATAACAGATTGGATATTCTTAAGAACTGTGTAAAACATTTAAGTTACTATATGTTTAGCAAGCCAAATGCTAGATTTGATCACATGAGATCTACCTATCGATGTGGGAACACAGCTTTCAAATCTTTACAAACTGAGTTTAAGAGCTGAAGTTTTTGTCCTGTATGTGGGTTATAACTAGAAACAGAAACATACCTGTTTGAAAGTTAACTGAATAGCTTCATATTTTCGAAGTTCAAGTACATTCATCAGTTCCATGATTGATTTATAACCCCTATCTAACTCCTCTTGTCGCTTTATTAACTTTTCTTTCTGCTCGGAGAAATTTACAAACTGATCTAAAGCTTTTTTGTTAACATGGCTATACTTCTTTAATTCTGTGTTGCACTGTTCAAGTTTTCGAAACAACTATAAAGACAAAAAGAAAGTATAAATTAATTTACATACACACCAATTTGCAACAAGACTTCAATTTTTTTTTTTTGCAGACAGAGTCTTACTATGTCGCCCTCAGTAGAGTGCCGTAGCATCACAGCTCACAGCAACCTCAAACTCTTAGGCTTAGCAACTCTCTTGCCCCAGCCTCTTAAGTAGCTGGGACTACAGACACCGCCACAATGCCCAGATTTTTTTTGTTGTTGTAGTTGCCATTGTTGATTGGCAGTCCTGGGCTGGGTTCAAACCTGCCAGCCTTTGTGTTATGTAGCTGGCACCGTAACCAATGTGCTATGGTCGCCGAGCCAAGACTTCAAATTTAAAATCAGTAAGATTTACCTGTTTGAGGCTCAGTGTCTGGTACTTTTCAAATGCTTCCTGGGGAAGTGATCCAAGTTCTCGAATTTTCTTCATACATTCTTCTTTCTTCTTCAATAGCATGCCTTGCCGATTTGTCATCTTTTCCAGTTCTTTAGTATCGTGATTTATAGCATCCATGTGTTCTTTTTCCATATTTTTCCAGCGTTCCATACTCTTCTGAAGCTCCTTAATGCCAGCTTCTGTTTTATCAATGGAATTATCCAAATCTAAAATAAAGAAAACACAAAATTAGGTTACAATATCTACTTTAAGCCAGAGTGTTACACAACCAAAGATTTTAACAGTCAGACCTACCAAAATAAATAGGCTTTAGATTTTCCTCAGTATTTCTTTACATTTTACTATGGAAATTCGTGGACTATTAAAATCAGTACAAAATTAGGAGTTTATGAGTTACTCAAGTATATAAATTTCATTAATTTAATGTTTATAGAAAACTAATTATTTTCTTCTCAGCAACTAAGTGATAAGATAAACTTGGCTCGGCGCCTATAGCTCAACCGGCTAAGGCGCCAGCCACGTACACCTAAGGTGGCGGGTTCGAATCCCCAGCCCGGACCCGCCAAACAACAATGACGGCTGCAACCAAAAAATAGCCGGGCGTTGTGGCGGGCGCCTGTGGTCCCAGCTACTTGGGAGGCAGAGGCAGGAGACTCGCTTGAGCCCAGGAGTTGGAGGTTGCTGTGAGCTGTAATGCCACGGCACTCTGCCCAGGGGGACAGCTTGAGGCTCTGTCTCAAAAAAAAAAAAAAAAAAAAAAAAGATAAACTTGATTCAGGTATCTCACACTTTGTTAACGAAATAAATAATTTATGGTCTCTTATAAAATTGTCACAAACATTTCAACAAAACAAAAGTTACTATTTATGGTGAACCTACTAAACTCTATTCACTATAAATTGTTTATGATGATGGAAAATACAAAAACATCATTAGTATAAGCTTTTGTTTATTTGGATATTTCACTCTGTAGTAAATAATTGCATAAAACAAGCCAAATGTAAAAAAAAAAAATTACTATAAAGCAGCTCACCTTCTGAACGTGCCATGGTATCCTTTACTCTTTTATTGATGGCTTCAAGTTCTGATGTTGTGGCAGTGAGAACAGTACCCCCTTCTGTCTCTCTCAATTCATTAAGTTCCTGCAACACAAAAGGACTTATGATCATAAAACCACAAAATACAAATTTTGTTTCAAAATGTTATGGCTGCCAATAGTTTCCATAGCTGTTACGTTTGAATAAACATTAAAAAAAACCCCAAAAATAAACATACTTCATGTAACTGCAACTACTTAAAAGTACCCATTAAGGGGGAGAAAATAATGATATAATTACCAGAAAATTTCTCAGCATCCGATTACATCTGAGAAAATATTAACTAACATTTACTGAGCACCTAGAATATTCCAGCAATCAACAAAAGAGGTACCATTAAGCTTATTTTACACAAGAGGACACTGAGGCTTAGAGATATTAAATGGCACGCTGAAAGTTGTACACTGGGTGACAGTATTAGAACTCCAACCCAAGGCTCATGGACAGAACACTAGACTTTCAGTCTCCAAAACTCATAATTTCAGAGACTCTCATATAACCAGTTTTAATAGGTTATGGTCATCAAACCACCCTCACAAAAACCCAAACCAAAACACACACCTGTTCTACTTGGTCCAAGCGTTTTCTCAGATTTTCATTGAGGTAAGTCTCCACTCGAGTAATAATACCTTCTAATTTAATTCTTTCATTTAGCAACTGTCTGTTTTCCTAGAATTAAGAAGAAAACTTAGTTGTCTACATAAACATGCAAATTTCACACAGAGGAATGCTGTTAATCTGCTTTCCTGCCCATTACTATTCCTCAGATAAGGTGAAAATGGAATTTTATATTTTATACCCTTACAAAAAGCCCTATATTTTCTTCATTTTCTCTCTTTTACTTATTCATAATGTTAAGTTTTCGCGCCTGATTCTTTTTATAAGGTATATTGTCAAAAATAGGTTTCCTGGCTCGGTGCCGGTAGCTCAAGTGGCTAAGGTACCAGCCACATACACCAGAGCTGGTGGGTTCGAATCCAGCCCGGGTCTGCCAAGCAACAATAACAACTACAACCAAAAAATAGCTGGGCAATGTGGCAGGTGCCTGTAGTCCCAGCTACGTGGGAGGCTGAGGCAAGAGAATCACCTAAGCCCAGGAGTTGGAGGTTACTGTGAGCTGTGACGCCACGGCACTCTACCCAGGGTGACAGCTTGAGGCTCTGTCTCAAAAGGAAAAAACAAAACAAAACAAAAATAGGTTTCCTGTTTTTCATTTTTTGAACTCAGTACTGGTTGTTTACATCTATGCATTTAAAAAAATCTAATATTAAAATATTTATAAAACATTATTACATCTTTAACTCACTGTTAAACAAGCTCAGTCTTACTAATACTTACAACTAACAAGTAATGAAACTAAACAAGAGAAAATGAAGATTTCTTATATAATCCTAACACCAAAAATGGTATAGAAAAATTCATTAAAATCTTATTTACTCTTATGGGAATTAAGTCAAAGTCCCATTTTTATATTTCCTCAATATTCTTTTCTTTTACATTCCTTATTTGGATAAAAGAGGCACTTTTCATAACAGCCAATTACCAATGAAATTTTTTTTCCTGCAAGTTGTACTTGCCTGCTGAAGCTGACGAATTTCATCATTCAGTGCATCTACTCTCTTCTGATCTTCCAGACTAAGTTGAGAAAGCAAATCAGTTCCCAGTTCTGCTTTCAATGACTCTCTGGTAGACTCCATAGCATGCAAACTTGCCTCCAAACTTTGTAAGCTACGTTGCTATATGACAGATTCATTCATTAATAAAGTTATTAGTCACTGTATTACTTATAATAGTAAAAAATTGGAAACCTATGTTTGATATTAGTGAGCTAAATAAATCATATCAACTCAATTATTATGTACCCATTAAATTTGGTAACTAAGACCATGCAGCAACAAATATAATACTATGGGAGTTGTGGAACAGATTATATCCCATAATTAAAATACCTGTATACAAAAAAATTCTTAAGGCATATTCTTAAGAACAAAAAGCTGTCAGAGGAGAGATACAATAGCTGATGCCTATAATCCTAGCACTCTGGGAGGATGAGGTAGGAGTAAGAGATCCTCCTCAATCTCTTCTGAAACTAGAAAAAGTAGCCTAGTGTGGTAGTGCACAGCTGTAGTCCAAGTTACTAGAGAGGCTAAGGCAGGAAGATTGCTTGAGCTTAGAAGCTTAAGGTTGCAATCAGTGAGGTATGACGATGCCACTGCTCTCCAGCCCAAGTGACAGAGCAAGATTCTGTCTCAAAAGAAAAAAAAAGTTGCAGATTGTATTAGGGTAGTACAATTGTGGCCCTTCTTTATTTTTTATCTCTTTGTTGTTTCAGTACTATTAATAGTACTTATTGATGTGATTTGTCAAAACTGTTTCACGTTCATAAGACAATTAATATACTATCATTTATAACTTTGCTTTCTACTCATTTTAATAGGGACAAAACACAATCAAATATTCAACTAACACCATAGTGCTTCCAGACAAAAATAGTACTAACAAATTAAATACTGATGGTCAGACATTACTATTATGCTCTATCTTAAAATGCCTATTTATCCAATGAGGGTGGAAAGTTTGAATGCTGCGAACAGGAGACTCTGGGTATACATAGATGTAAGCAGAGTACAGATAGATGCAGATATCCAAAAGTACGGGTCTAAACAAAAATGGAACACATAAAAGTCAAAGATAACCCATATAACATAACAATCCATCTCAACTAATCTATAATAAAACACATACTTACGAACCTTAGGCATAAAAGTTTTCTCTGACTGCTGCCTCTTCTCTTTTAGCATCTTCATTTCTGAGAGTATGCTATCTCTGGATGCTTTAAATTTCCTTTGTTGGGTCTCTATCTGTTGCATCTGGTTCATCAACTGATCAATTTCATTATTAATCCATATACAAGGCTAAGGAAAAGTCTCTCCAGGTTGTAAATATTATTGTATATTCTTAATTCTCATCAGTTCTTTAACAACACAACACCATGTATCCCTTTCTTTTCTTTATCCCTAAATAACAGTTATATGCTCACATTTATGGATCCTAACAATGCTGAACTATCCTGCCTAAACATGCTCAATCATAATAGAAGCAAAACATTTCACCCCATTATTTCACTATCAAAATAACATATATACTATTTCACTAGTAGCTATAAAAAAAAAAATTCCTAGAAAACCCTAAGGGAAGCTAAGTAAAATCTAACAATATTGTATATTTTTAAAATACCTTTTCATTCTACAAATATTTACTATGTTATCTATTATAGGTAAGGCACTGTGGCACATTATGAAGATATGCATGAAAAATAGGTCTTACCCAATGTGGAAGAATAATTCAATCTAGCTGGATTGTCAAATAGAGGAAAAGAGCTGGTATATGCTGTCAAAACTCTACTTTTTCTTAGTATTTCCCCATACTTTCTTTGTGCAAACACCTTTATCAAATTTAGGCAGTTCTCTGACTATGATATGCAGAACTAGGCAAGGTAAAATAGGTAAGATCTTTGATTTTTCTCTATGCTGTTGCTTTTGCTTGCACCAATTGACACAGAAGTTATAAACTTACAGTTTAAAAAGTTGCCAGTTTAACTTAAGAGTATCCTTGAAGCTGTAAACATTAGTTCTGTTTTTTCTTGATGCTCAAGTACTTGTATTCTTAACACTGTCTAACAAAAGGTGAAACACATACCAACTATTTCTGCCTTATATTAAAGCCCTATGGTTGTTTTAAGAAAATGCATGTGTACAACTGTTTCAGTTGGCAGCTGAACTAACTGCTCTTCATGTAGCATAATTTTTATGTGAAAAAACAAGTATGGATACTCAGACGTGGACTTTTGATAGCCATTTCCTCTACTACCACAAAATCTGTACCAAATAACCTCAAGATAATACAATCTGAACGCAGTAGCTCACACCTATAATCCCAGCTCTCTGGGAGGCCAAGGTGGGGTAGAATGCCTGAGCTCAGGAGTTTGAGACCAGCCTAAGAGCAAGACCTTGTCTCCAAAAAAATAGCCAGATATTGTGGTAGGCACCTGTAGTCCCTACTACTCGGGAGGCTGAGACAAGAGAATTGCTCAAGCTCAAGAGTTTGAGGTTGCTGTGAGATATGATGCCACAGCACTCAACCCCAGGGCGACTGAGTGAGACTCTGTCTCAAAAAAAAAAAAAGGTAATAAAATCTGCCAGGTATGGTAGCTCCCATCTATAGTCCTAGCACTTTAGGAGGCTGATGCAAGAGAATCACTTGAGGTCAGGAGTTCAAAATCAGCCTAGGCAAGAATGAGACCCCACCTCTACAAAAAATAGAAACATTAGCTGGGTGCAGTGGCATGTGCCTATAGCCCCAGCTACTTGGGAAGCTGAGGCAAGAGCATTGCTTGAGCCTAGGAGTTTGAGGTTGTAATGAGATATGATGACACCACTGTATCATAGCCTAGGCAACATAGCCAGACTCTGTCTCAGAAAAAAAAAAAAAAGTAAAATCTAATGGACATTTTTCAATCCATATATATTTTACTTCTACACAACATGTGACATTACTGCTGCCTCCCACCCTCTTGCTTACTGCAACACTATCAAGGCTTTCCTTTTACAATTCACTGACCAAGCCTTCTTAGTTTTTCTTTGTTCAACTGTCTTTAATTTTCACATTTCTTCAGTTCTCACCCAAAAGTAACTCACTGATATTAGCTACTAACAGTTATGTAAAGGATCAATATTAAAATGCTTTCAGCTTTTCCTCTAAGTCTTCAAAAGTTAAACAGGCAAACATAAACTCCTGTACGTACATACAAATCAAAGTGAAAAGACATGAATTTTTCCCCACTTTATGAAAAGAAAAAAAGAAAAAACAAAACATAAAATACCCAAAACACAGAAGACTACATCTTGCAATCAAAATGTAGTTTTCTCTACAGTATCCATAACTAAGCACAAAATAAAAAGATATTTTCAATATTTCTGCGCAGGTTTTCATTAAGCTTTGCTTCAAGCTCACCTAATTCTTCTTCTGCTTTTCTAACATCTTTTTGCAATTCAAGTCGAGACTTCCTTGTGTCATAATAACCTCCAGTTAGGGCACCCCGATGACTGACTTGGTCACCTATAAACAAAACGTTAAGAAAGGTAATAATTCCATGTAACTTCTTTATTCGATGATAAACTGACTTACAGTCAAAAAACTAATCGGAAGGCTTTAAGTGCATAGTGAGAATTAAAAAGTTAAAAATTTAAGTCAACTTGAAAAAACCTTTTTTTCAGGCGGCACCTGTGGCTCAGTGGGTAGGGCCCGGGTCCCATATACTGAGGGTGACGGGTTGAACCTAGCCCTGGCCAAAATGCAAAAAAAAAAAAAAAAAAAACCCACAAAAACCTTTTTTTCTAAAATTTGCAGCTTAAAAAATGTATATATTCCAGTGAACCTGAATATCTGCCCGAAAGCAAGGAAGTGCTGAAGACTAACTAACGAGGATATCTCAATAAGACATAGGACCTGGCCTGGAATTCCTACTGACCATATTTGGGAAAATCGGACATCAAAAATAATGATACGGTGATACTTTTTTTCCATAGTGATACTTTTTTTTTTTTTTTTTTTGCAGTTTTTGGCTGGGGCTGGGTTTGAACCTGCCACCTCCGGCATATGAGGCTGGCGCCCTACTTTGAGCCACAGGCGCCAGTGATACTTTTTAAAAACTGAAAGGACAGGGCTCTTTTTTTTTTTTGAGACAGGAGCCTCAAGCTGTCCCCCTAGGTAGAGTGCTGTAGCATCACAGCTCACAGCAACCTCCAACTCCTGGGCTCAAGCAAGTCTCCTGTCTCAGCCTCCCAAGTAGCTGGGACCACAGGCACCCACCACAACGCTCAGCTATTTTTTGGTTGCAGCCGTCATTGTTGTTTTGGTGGGACTGGTCTGGATTTGAACCCACCACCTTAGACGTATGTGGCTGGCACCTTAGCCACTTGAGCCACAGGCGCCCAGCTGACAGGGCTCTTCTTTACAGAAGAATGATGACTGCTAATAAATGTAGAGGCAAATGATAGAATTGAAGAATCACTGTTTTGGAACCCCCAGTATAATAACTGATTCAGGCAAAGGTGAATAAAAATGCCACAATAACTGGTAAAAAGTTGTTGGCAAGACATAGTATTCAGAAATAATATCATGTATCACTTATTAATTACAAAGGGGAAAAGGTACCTTTTACAACAAAGACGTACTAGTGATCAAAACAGCATTATTAATGACAGTACACATAGTAACAAAGAAATAAGTACACATCATTCATGCAGCATTCGTGCCAAGAATGCTTAACCTGAATCTAACGATGAAGAAGCAACAAGACAAATTCAGAGAACAGAATTTTCTATGAGAAAATCCATTTCATGAGAAGTGTAGGGGGAGAGATAAGAGGAACTATTCTGTATGTAAAGAATCTAAAGAGAAGACACTGCAGGCATCCCTAACTGGATCCTAGATAGAAAAATATTCTGGGACAACTGAGAAAATTTGAATGTGGATTCTTTGTGTTTGACTTTCTGACTTCAATAAATAAAATATAAAGAGAAGAAATAAACAAAAAATGAGGTGAATCTATATCATGGGCATTGTTAACCTGGGTTTCACAGATAATATTTAACAGTTCTAGGACTTGAGTGGGGAAAAAATTTTACATCTTTATTAACCTGAAAATGAGGCCAGGCACGGTGGCTCATGCTTGTAATCCTAGCACTCAGGGAGGCCGAGGCCAGTAGACTGCTTGAGCTTACAAGTTCGAAACCAGTCTGAGCAAAGAGCGAGACTTTGTTTCTACTAAAAATAGAAAAACTGATGCAAGAGGATCACTTGAGCCCAAGAGTTGGAGGTTGCTATGAGCTATGACACCATGGCATTCTATCCAAGGTGACAGCTTGAGACTCTGTCTCAAAAAAAACAAAAAAAAGGAAAACGAAATTAAGTATTTCCTTCTATAATGAATAGGAGAACCAAAGTAGTATTAGTACTAAAGATGTTGTTACCAAGATAAATATCAGATTATACTTGTCACAGATCTAAAAATATTGTTTATATGCACTAATACTTCAAAAGTATAGAATTTATTAAGCCCATCACTAAATCTTGTTTTCAAATGCATTAAAGAATTACTATGTCTTTTTTGAGACAGTCTCAAGCTGTCGCCCTGGGTCGAGTGCCACAGCATCACAGCTCACAGGAACCTCCAACTCAGGCTCAAGCGATCCTCTTGCCCCAGTTTTCCTATTTTTAGTAGAGATGGAATCTCATTTTGCTCAGTCTGGTCTCAAACTCATGAGCTAAAGCAATCCACCGGCCTTGGCCTCCCAGAGTGCTAGGATTACAGGAGTGAGCCACCGTACCCAGACACATTTTAAAAAATACTGTGATAACCATGCCAATATAACTGGTTTCCTTTGTGATCCAAAGTTTACCTTATGCATGTAAAATTTCTGAGAAAGGCTTCACAGCCTTCAAGTAGCCAAAGGAATGCACGGTGCAAAAAAGGTTAAGAACTCCTGCACTAGACCTAACTATTACATTTAGGAAGCATGAACTAAACATCAAGTATGAACACTGTGGCTCGGTGCCTGTGGCTCAAGCGGCTAAGGTGTCAGCCACATACAACTAAGGTGGCAGGTTCGAATCCAGCCCAGGCCCACCAAACAACAATAATGGCTGCAACCAAAAAACAGCAGGCATTGTGGCGGGCACCTGTGGTCCCAGCTACTTGGGAGGCTGAGGCAGGAGACTCGCTTGAGCCCAGGAGCTGGAGGTTGCTGTGAGCAGTGAAGCCACGGCACTCTACCCAGGGGCTCAGCTTGAGGCTCTGTCTAAAAAAAAAAAAAAAAAAGTGCGAACACTGTTTGGAGTCTCACTTAAACAAACTAAAATTTAAATGATAAAATAATTGAACATGAATTTTCAAATACTCTTAAAACTGACTATGAATTACTATATAAGATATACTCATCAGACATGCACACAGCATAAGTGACGCTGCACAGTTAATCACTTGTTAATGATTTATTACCATTTATTTGTTCAAAGCTAAGAATTATAATTACAAACCTTCCAAAGTAATGCAGTCCATAGTGAAAGCACGGGCCAGCTGGGTTGAAACTTCCATGCTACGACAAATAAGTGTCTTGCCAAACACATGTTTGAAAGCTTTGTCAAATCTGGGATTGTACCTCAGTTTACTGATCATAGGAATAGCATCCTAAAAATAAGTATTTTGTCAGCAAGCAAAAAATCACAAATTAAAAATTAATAGAATTATTAATTACATCTGTAAGAAATACAAATAAACACAAATGCCAATATATTTCAAAACTACTGTTTTTTAATACTGAAGAAGTTAGAAGACTCATTTTATTGAAATATCCTGGAAATTTTGTTTATGGTATCATTAAGGTTTTCAATATTACAGCACAGTGATAAGAGCTTAGCTACTTTGAAGCCAGACTGTCCAAGTTGAAAATCCTGGTTCCACCCCTCATCACATATGTGCTCTGGCCAAGTTGCTTAACTTCTCCAGATGATTACTTTATTTACAAAACTGCAAGTGTAACATTACTTAAATACTCAGGATCATGTCTCTCACATAGAAAAGCTAAATAAGTGTAAATAGTATTTCCCCCAAATATTTTAGTTTTATATATTATGTATATATCTAAATTAGATAATTGAAAAAATATTTTTTCAAATAAAATTTATTTTTTTACTTTATTCCTAAACTGTTAGGAGTTTCAGAATTTTTTAAACTATGAAATACATCCTTTATACAGAAAAATGCAATAAACATATTAAGCTTAATAATTACAGAGGGAACACCCTTATAACCACCACACAGCACTTTTAAAATATTGTGATAACCATGCCAATATAACTGGTTTCCTTTGTGATCCAAAGTAAATTATCTTATGCATTTAAAATTTCTGAGAAAGGCTCCATAGGCTTCAAATAGCCAAAGGAATAAACAGTGCAAATAAGGTTAATAACTCCTGCTATAGACCTAATTATTACATTTAGGAAACATGAACTAAACATCAAGTATGAACCCTGCCTAATGACACCCCAAAAGTCACAAGTGTGCTCCATTCCTAACTGCAAAGTGGTTACATACAGTGGCTAGCTGCTGGAGGTGACTGCTATTATTGACTGTGTGCTCATCACTTCCTTATACTTCCTTCTAGTTCGATCATCTAAGTTTAGTTATGTAGCTTAACTGAACCACACTATATGCATTCTGTTGTGTCTGGATTGATTCATACATTGTTTGTGAGATTCAACTTTTCTTTCCCCAAAACTTCAAAGGCAATTTATGGATGTGAAAGCAAAAAAACTGAAGCCTTCTGTAGCTTATAAAAATCTTAATTTTCGTTTTTCTTTTTTTTTTGAGACAGAGCCTCAAGCTGTCACCCTGAGTAGAGTGCCATGGCATCACAGCTCACAGCAACCTCCAACTCCTGGGCTCAAGCAAGTCTCCTGCCTCAGCCTCCCAAGTAGCTGGGACCACAGGTGCCCGCCACAATGCCCGGCTATTTTTTGATTGCAGCCACTATTGTTGTTTGGCGGGTCCGGGCTGGATTCGAACCGGCCACCTTAGGTGTAATGTGGCTGGCACCTTAGCCGCTTGAGCCACAGGCGCCGAGCCTAAAAATCTTAATTTTCCATTTAAATTATTAATCCTCCTCATAGGGTTTCAGCTTTAACCTAGAGGATGGTAAAAACAGCTGCTATTACTATCAACATTTTGTGGTACCTTAAAGCAATTACACTTTTCCATAATGGCATCTAAAAAATATTTGTAGTCCATTTAAAATATACTAGATAGTAACAAAAGCAACATTACGCTTTCAGAATCTGTCATTTTGCTAGCTATTTTTCATTTAATTTATAAATTTTTTGGGGGGCCGTGGCTGGGTTTGAACCTGCCACCTCTAGCATATGGGGCCGGCGCCCTACTCCTTTGAGCCACAGGCACTGCCCCATATAAACTATTTTAAAAGTACATCCAGAGACCAAGAAGGACATCCACAGGTTCAAGACCAGCCTGAGCCAGAGCGAGACCTGGCTTCTAAAAATAGCCAGCATTGTGGCAGGCACCTGTAGACCCAGCTACTTGGGAGGGTCAGACAAGAGAATCACTTGGCTCGGCGCCTGTGGCTGAAGCGGCTAAAGTGCCAGCCACATACGCCTAAGGTGGCGAGTTCAACTCCCCAGCCCGGGCCCGCCAAACAACAATGATGGCTGCAACCAGAAAATTGGCCAGGCGTCGTGGCGGGCGCCTGTAGTCCCAGCTACTTGGGAGGCTGAGGCAGGAGACTTGCTTGAGCCCAGGAGTTGGAGATTGCAGTGAGTGTAAGGCCATGGCACTCTACCCAGGGGGATAGCTTGAGGCTCCATCTCAAAAAAAAAAAAAAAAAAAAAGAGAGAATCACTTGATCAACTCTTGAATCACCAAGAGTTAGAGGTGATGTGAGCTATGACATCACAGCACTCCACTGAGGGCAACAAAGTGAGACTCTGTCTCCAAAAAAAAAAAAGTAGGCTCAGTGCCGGTGGCTCAAGTGGCTAAGGCACCAGCCACATACACCTAAGGTGACGGGTTCAAATCCAGCCTGGGCCCGTCAAACAAAAATGACGGATGCAACCAAAAAATAGCCGGGCGTTGTGGCGGGCACCTGTAGTCCCAGCTACT
>NW_003852416.1:10922129-10927368 GCF_000181295.1 Otolemur garnettii
CTCCAGCCACATACACCTAAGGTGGCAGGCTCAAATCCAGCCCGGGCCCGCCAAACAACAATAAGGGCTGCAACCAAAAAAAATAGCCAGGCCTTGTGGCAGGCACCTGTGGTCCCAGCTACTTGGGAGGCTGAGACCAGAGACTCGCTTGAGCCCAGGAATGGAGGTTGCTGTGAGCTGTGATGCCATGGCACTCTACCCAGGGGGGACAGCTTGAGGCTCTGTCTCAAAAAAAAAAAGCATATCCAGAAAACTTTAAGCTGTTAACTTTAGGGCAGTGCCTGCTCAAGAAGTAGGGCACCAGCCCCATGCCAGAAGTGACAGGTTCAAAAAACCCAGCCCTGGCCAAAAACTGCAACCAAAAAAAAAAAAAAATCAGGGAAAGATATTTACTTTACAGTTCCTCAGGAATTCTCCAACTCCCTAACCTTAACTCTGTCACACAAAGAAATGCTCTCAAAGCAACCTGTCCTTATACACTTCAACACTTTACACATTTGAAATGATCTGTTTCATGTCTTGGCTCTGACTTCTGTTATCTCTCCTCAACCCCACCCAATACTAATTATGCTCTACAGGAAGAAAAGCATGTTTATCTCATAGATCAGTAAATGCCAGTATACAGTGCCTGGGCACTGGCGCATACTAAACAGCGTATGTACTAAAAAGTAACTTAATGAAAGACAGATAGACCTTAACACACATTGACTCACATTGGTTTCAGGATAGGCAGTATCTCTGACATCTAACTTGTTAAGAGGCAGAAAAGTGACCTCTCCAGGAAGATTCATTTTATTAAACTCCATTAAAATCTTTGTGCTGACTTCATCTGAATCAACAATGTGATAAAATAACCTACATGTAAACAGAGTAAAACACACTTTGTTTAGACTTTAAACATTTAAGCATTACACAATTCACTTTATTCCTATAAAACCCAATTTGTACTGATAGGAACAAAAAAAAAAGACTACTTAGAAAATTCTAATGTAGAGATGGAGAAAACCCAAAGAGGACAAGTTCTAGTTTCTATGATTAGGAACAAATACTTAGCATCTACTTCTTTAATCAGAAGGTTAAATAAGGAACCAAGGATACAGAAGAAAATGGAAGACATGCCATACTAAAATTACAGAAAGGTATTTCTTAGGTTACCCTTAGTGCTTTTTCCTTTAAAATGCTAAATATCAACTAAAAGCCTTCACCTATTTCCAGCAGTGACTTCCACACATGTGTAGAAAGCTGGCTCACATTCAAAGTTATTCATTACGATGCCATGATAACCATTTTGAACATGCTGGTTTATTCCTTTTCGACGAAAGTGGTCTAGCACTTTGTTTATGCTATCTATTCCGTTTAAAATGGCCTATAAATTGTTAGAAGCAAAAATATTAAAATAATATCAACAACAGCACTCCTACTAAAAAATGAGCCTATTAACGCCATACATTTTAAAATATACTAGAAACTGAATTAAACCTCCCCAACAAACACATCATCTCCTTGAAATATGGCAACTACAAGTAACACCTTTTATTATCTCTGTTCACCTCCTTGAAATATGGCAACTACAAGTAACACCTTTTATTATTATATACTCTGTTCTATGACAGTAGAGTAAAAAGTGGACTTATCACCTAAAAATTGAAAGTGCTATCACCAATATCATAGGTGGTAATAATGCTGCTTAACTAATTCCTATTGTTTCATATCTATAGAGGGTAAGTGATTTGGACTTTGCTTCTACTTATTATCTGAAATCAATGATTTGCAGCTTGAAAGCTAATAAATTCCTATGTAATAATGACTGACTTAATGACTCACTCACTGTAAGCAGAATAAAAAGAACCTGCCCACCTTTCCCGTTGCCGCTCTAAGAAGTTGCTGCTTCTTTTCAAGATCTTCTCTTTTAGCAGCAAGTGCTTGCTGTTCTGCATTCTCCTCTCTCCACAAGTAACTAATCAACAAAAATTAGACTGCCTTTAAACACACATGACTCAATAATAGTACACAGTTTAGACTAAAACACTGAAAACAAACTTCAACAGTTAATTTACAAGTTAAAAACCATGTAACAGCCAGTAACTATCATTACTCACAAAATTAAGGCCAAAAAAAAAAAAAAAAAAAAAACTTAAGGCATATTTTAGTCTGTACTAACTTTCTTTCACTTTGTAATTCATCTTTCTTATTCTTAACTTCATAATATTTTCTGTCCAGTTCCTCTACTCGAGCTTTGACTTCATTCAGATCCTGGTCCAGTTTCTATGAAAATAAAAATAAATCAAATTAAAAATTCTATTTCATTAAACTAATCCATCATGATAGAAAGCTCATCAATAGTTATAAAAGGATGATGTGGGGGGAGCAAATGGTGAGCAAGGGAGGACTTATCAAAGAGCATGGGAAATAATTTTGGATGATAGGGTGGTGCTGGTGGCTCACAGTAGTAGGGTGCCAGGCCCATATACCAGAGGTGGCAGGTTCAAACCCGGCCCTCCAAAAATAGAAAAAAGAAATAATAATTTTGGATGAAAAACATGTTCATTATCTTAATAGCAGATGGTGTTGCAGATGTAGTTGAGTGTCAAAACTCACCACATATGTGCAATTTACTGTATGCTAATTATATCTCAAAGAAGCTGTTCAAAAATCCAATTTCAATTTTAAACATCTTTATGCAAAAAACACATTACCCAGAAAAAAACACAAAATGAATTACTCTAGAAAACATTGCTAACATAATTTGGTAATGTTATCTATACCTTACTATTTCTATAATATACACTCCAGGATTTTAGAATCAAAAAATACATTCACAATTCTCCAAATAATGCAGTGAATACTTTTTATATTAACCCCTCTACACACACAAACACACACGCACAAAATAAAAGACCAAAGATAATTTCAACTATTTTACAATCAAGAAGAGTGAGCCAAAAAATATTTAACAGGCAGAACCTATATGAAAGTAAGGTACTGTTTCCTTCAGGATAGTTAACAAACTAAATTCATGAATTTAGTGAATTACATTGAGCTGAAAAAAACTTAGCATCCTCTCCCTAGAGTTTAAGGAAGCTGATACTCACATCCATTCAGTAAATAGTTACCAAAACCCAATTATGTGTCAGACACTACTTTAAGAGTTGAAGAATCATCAAGAAACAAGCCAAACTAAACTCCTTGCTTTCATAGGGAGTAATAAAACATGCAAGGTGAATCTGAAGATCAACTATCTTTTGAGAGGGGGTACTTCTAAATTATTCTTCATGAGATAATTGTATAATCTGTATATAACTAATTATTAGCAAATATCAGAGTAATTACAAATATTCCCAGAATACTAAAAAGTATTAGTCTTTACTAGTAATGTGACATGAGCACAGGTACTATATAACAATATCTTATTCTATCAACTCATTAGGGCAATGTGCATAGTCTTATCTTTACCAGCTTATGTTCAATTAGATCTTCTGCCAAACAATGGGTGGTACAATAAGAGTGTAAGTGCCAATAAATCGAACCACTTAACTTATTTCTGAGAATTTCTAACGTCAATAAAATTAAATGGAACTGCAGATTACAATACACTACAAGTCTGGATACATATAAAATCATATATAAATTTATCGTGAGTTCTACTCTTGCCTCAAGTGGAACAGAATCAAAATATTTTGCTCAAATTTTTGCTGATTTTAAAAAATCTTGGATAATTAGAATGACAACATTTTGGATAATTAAACTCATTCATACGACACATGAAGAAGCTGGGAATCAATGGTAACTGAAACCATAAAAAAAGAGTAAACAAATCCCCTTTGTAAAATTCAACTTTCCTTTTTCTTTTCTTTTTTTGAGACAGAGTCTTACTTGGTTGCCCTCAGTAGAGTGCTATTGCATCACAGCTCACAGCAACCTCCAACTCTTTTGGACTTAAGCAATTCTCCTGCCTTAGCCTTCCAAGTAGCTGAGACTACAGGAGCCCCCTACAATGCCCAGCTACTTTTTGCTACAGTTGCCACTGCTGTTTTAGATGACCAGGGCCAGGTTTGAACCCATCACCCTCAGTATATGGGGCTGGTACCCTAACCGCTGAGCCAAAGGCACCAGCGAAAATTCAACTTTTCAATGGAAATGACTTAATTCATCCCCACGCTGATTACATGCTAGAAGACTGTAGATTAAAGAGTCTGTTTTCTAAATTAACATTTCATCTTTATAGGCCTAAACAATTCAAAACCTATTGTGTAATTAACTACCATTACAATTTACACTATTTCTAAAATCCCACATTCTCTTTTTTTCTAAGTGTATCCCAAACATTACCCTTTCTGAAACCATGATGATAATCAGGACCAGTTATATAATAAACTACCTACATTAAATTCTGAAATAATGTACTTTACAGACTTTACTAAACAACACATTACAGGAGGGTCCAAGATGACACTAATGACAGAAACCTACGTTTGATAAGCATGTTGGGATTTGTACTGCATAAATATGAAACAAAATAAAGCATAACAAAACCATCAAAAAGGTTCTGATGCTGCAGTTCAGGTGTTAAAAACACACTGTGGAAAATTAATTTAGGATTATACCAAGAAGCAAAAGGCTAGTTTACATAATACAACCAGCATTATGAAATCATCTGTTTACAGTAAGGGAAAAAGACTTCAACTTCACAAGCTGTCGTCATTCTGATACCCAAAGCTGTGGCTAAAATACTGGAAAATAATGAACTTCAAGCTTGAGAAAGAATGAATAAAGCCTCTCAATAGAAGACCCTGGTTTATCACTGCACTCTTTCAAAAAGAGCATGTGCTGAGGTTGATGTCTCCATGAAAGAGGTAAAACTCGTTTCATTTAAAGAAAGGACATGTGACTATCACAGGTGAACTATACTAACCAATTTCTACTACCAAAATCAACCCCCATTCTTCCCTTACCTCTACAAAGTATCCTGACAAAAGACCACAGCATAATGGAGTTTCAAAACCAATAAGGTACTGTCTATTACTCCTCTTCATCTTATCTACCAGTTGTTTATGCTTACACAGGCAGTTGTGTTTGTTTCCTACTCTGTTTTTGTTTTGGTTATATAATTAGAGGCAACTATATTAAATAAAGAGAATATAAATACAAAGAGTTGTTTCTTTAAAAAAATGTTTTGGGCTCGGCGCCTATAGCTCAACCGGCTAAGGCGCCAGCCACGTACACCTAAGGTGGCGGGTTC
>NW_003852416.1:10928695-10934487 GCF_000181295.1 Otolemur garnettii
ATTTTTTGGTTGCAGCCATTATTGTTGTTTGGCGGGTCCGGGCTGGATTCGAACCCGCCACCTTAGGTGTATGTGGCTGGCGCCTTAGCCACTTGAGCCACAGGCACCGAGCCTTCTACTTTAATTTTTAAGGAAATGCTAGCTAAGCATGCATAGTAAATAATGAAATAATGTTTAATTCATTTTAAAAAGCTATAAAATCACTGTTTTAACCCACACAAAATATATTTTGCAGTAAGCTATTGATAAAATTATGTTAGAATATAAAAAAATGAAAAAATATATAAGATAGGCCAGGTACAGAGCCTCACATCTATAATCCCAGCACTCTGGAGGCCGAAATGGGTTGATTGCTTGAGATTAGGAGTTGGAGACCAGTCTTAACAAGACCCTCATCTCTACTAAAAACAGAAAAACTAGGCTGGGCACAATGGCTCATGCCTCTCATCCTACATCCTAGTACTCAGGGAATCCAAGGTGAGTGGATTGCCTGAGCTTAGTTCAAACCCAGCCTGAGCAAGAACGAGACCCTATCTCTACTAAAAATAGAAAAACTAGTCAGGCATTATGTCAGATGCCTATAGTCCCAGCTACTTGGGAGGCTGAGGCAAGAGAATTGCTCAAGCTCAAGAGTTTGAGATTGCTGGGAGCTATGATGCCACAGAACTCTACCCAGGGCAAGAGAGAGAGACTCTGTCTCTAAATAAATATACAAGTAAGTAAATATAAAGTTGTTTTAGACCTGTATATGTTAAGGGTAGATTCATAATATATTTATTAACATACTCAATCTACATGAACACTCATTGACATGGACAAAATACTCTTAAAAAAAAAAAGAACTACTATATGTGTATTAGATTGTACTGGCCTTTTCTTTTTTGGGGGGGGGGGAGATAGTCTCACTACGTCGCCCTCAGTACAGTGCTTTGGCATCACAGCTCACAGCAACCTCAAACTCTTGGGCTTAAGTGATTCTCTTGCCTCAGCCTCGCAAGTAGCTGGGACTACAGGCGCCCTCCACAACACCTGGCTATATTTTTGTTGCAGTAGTCATTGTTGTTTAGCTGGCCCAGGCTGGGTTCTAATCTACCACCTTCGGTGTATGTGGCTGGACCCATAACCACTGTGCTATGGGCGCCAAGTTGTGCTGGCCTTTTCTAAATAAGGGTGTCTTGTATAGTTTAAAGAGTACCATGTAAATTTATTTAAGAATGAAACTGGATGTGGCACCCACAGATTAGCGGATAGGGTGTGGCCACATACACCCAGGCTGGTGGGTTTCAATCTGGCCCAGGCCAGCTAAACAACAACTGCAACAAAAAAAAACCCCAGGTGCGTTGTGGCGGGTGCCTGTGGTCTCAGCTACTTGGGAGGTTGAGGCAGGAGACTTGCTTGAGCCCAGGAGTTGGAGGTTGCTGTGAGCTGTGATGCCACCACAGCACTCTACCCAGGGGGATAGCGTGAGGCTCTGTCAAAAAAAAAAAAAAAAAAAAAAAAAAAGCCAGGTGTTGTGGTTCGTACCTGTAGTTCCAGCTACTTGGGCGGCAAGACAAGAGAATCACTTAAGCCCAAGAGTTTGAGGTTGGTGTGAGCTCTGACACCATGGCACTCTACAGAGGGTGTCAAAGTTAGACTCTGTCCCCCCCCCCAAAAAATGAAACTGGACGTAGATAAAACTGTAGAAGTTTTTATCTTCTGAAAGATTTTTACAAAGCAGCAATAAAAGTTCTTACATTATATTGCTCCAGATTTTTTTCTTTATTTGCCTCAGTGTCCTCCAAATCCTTATGTATAGCAGCAATCTGTCTTTTCTTATCATTTATAGCCTGATCTAAAGACTTGAGTTCCTTTTTAATCCATTTATCCCTTTCTTCTTTTGATGTAAACTGGCTTCCTCGACCCTGCTTTGCATAAAGATCCGTTCTTTCCTGGGTAGCTTGAGCCAATCTACACAAGATAGAAGAGAATGGGGTTGAAAATGAGAACAGGAAATAACAAGGTTTAACTGCAGTCAATAATGTGAATTATAGATAGAAATATAAAGCCATTTAAAAAAAGTATATAAAAAAGGAATTAAGAGTAAAAAGCAACACAGCCCCATGAAATACCCAGTTTTATATAATAGTACTTTAACTTCAATCACAAAGTCAAAGAACACCTTATAACCTAAAAATTTCAGGCAGACCCTGTGTTTACTCCAGGACTGGGCTGGTTAGTAAATTTAGATAGTTCTAGTGCCCCACCTTAGGAATTTTCAAAAATGTTCTAATTTTACTTATCTACATAAGCATTTGCAATTCCTTACATTAAGAGGAGATTAAAGATTAGAAGAGAAAAATGAGAGAAAACATTTACAATATATATAAATATTAATGTTTAGATTACATAAAATACTCCCATGAAACAGAAAATAAATCTCAAAAAAACCAGCAAAGGATAAATAGACAACTCACTAAAAGGAATGTAAGTGGCATAAAAACAGGATAACATAATAAATCATGTGAAATCAGTAAAAACTTATCAAGCCCAATCCATACAACTTAAAATGTCTATGGTTAAACAGCACCAAGTAAAGGTGCAGAATGAAACATACAGTAAGATGCCCTTTGAGTGAAAAAAAGAACACGATGAATCCTTTAAAAAGCTCAACATTTAGTTATCTAAATGTTACATAGTTAGTTAAGACAAGTTACTTAACCTACAAGAGCTTCAAGTTTACTAAAGTTGGGATTATGTCAATCTCCTAGGGTTTTTTGCGGAAAAATAATTTAGACAGTATGTGTACAATAATAGCCCATGGCCCACCGTAGTTAACAATAGCTATTATTTCTCTGAAGTGAGCTTTAACTTTTGCCCTTTACTGTGCTAGTGCACTATAGCCCATATCCAGGTTCTTTCTATAAAGGACCTATATAGAAAGTTACAGTATTGATGAATATTCCCAGACCTAGCAATTCCTCGTTCTTCTTTTTCTTTTACACTGTTGAATTTAGGTTCTGTTTCTGCCAGTTCTTTCTGCTTTTCTTCTATTTTTTCAAGGAGCTTCTGCCTCTCTTTTAATAAACGTTTCTGCAAATAAAGCAAGACAAATAAAAAAGCAATCTGCTTAAAATGTTTTTGCTAATTTTTAAGTCTGCCACAGAATATTATCTCTTGGGGTTACATATAACTTTTTAAAGATTTCTCACAAAAAAACTCATGATAAAAATTGATCTTGCAACATAAAACTAATTTTTTAGTATAAGAAACTAGAAAATAGGATGGTGCCTATGGCTCAGTGAGTAGGGTGTCGGCCTCATATGACAAGGGTGGTGGGTTCAAACCCAGCCCCAGCCAAATTGCAACAAAAAAATAGCTGGGCGTTGAGGCAGGTGCCCATAGTCCCAGCTACTAGGGAGGCTGAAACAATAGAATTGCTTAAGCCCAAGAGCTGGAGGTTGCTGTGATCTGTGACGCCACAGCACTCTACTAAGGGTGACAAAGTGAGAATCTGTCTCAAAAACAAACAAAAAAAGGAAATATTAAATTCAACTCAAGTGTAAATTTTAACGTGGCAAAGCTTTTACAAAAAATTCAAACATGAATCCTTCCCAGGAAAGACTCTCTTCTGCAGTTCCCACTCTCCCAAATATTATGTCTTTTCATTTTTATGATTTTTTTTTTTTTTTTTTTTTTTGAGACAGAGCCTCAAGCTATTCCCCTGGGTAGAGTGCCATGGCATCACGCTCACAGCAACCTCCAACTCCTGGGCTCAAGCGAGTCTCCTGCCTCCGCCTCCCAAGTAGCTGGGACCACAGGCGCCCGCCACAACGCCCGGCCATTTTTTGGTTGCAGCCGTCATTGTTGTTTGGCGGGTCTGGGCTGGGGATTCAAACCCGCCACCTTAGGTGTACGTGGCTGGCGCCTTAGCCGGTTGAGCTATAGGCGCCGAGCCCATTTTTATGATTTTAACTTACCCTTTGTTCACTATTGCCTGCCAATTCATCTTGTAAATCCTTGGCTTTGAGCTCCAATTTAGTCCTCTGCTTAATTTGTTCTTGTCTTTCAGCACTAAGCTGTTCTTTTTCTTCCTTCATAGCAGAAATTTTTGTTTTCAATTCTCTAACTTGACGCTCAATATCCTATTCAAAAAGTATTGAACAAAAAATGAGCTAGGCAATTAGATGTACAACAGAACTGTGATAGCATTAATTCTGTACCTGCTTTTTCTTTTATTTATTCTTTTAGTACTGTTCTGTCTTTCTAATCTCAATCCCTATGATTCCCTTTTACGGTTACCATTCTATAATCCTGTTACAAAAAGGCGTAAAGTTCACCTAAACTTATTTATAACTATCTTACCTCCATTTTATCTCTCGCATCCTGCTGGGCATCTCTCAATTGTCTGGATTTTTCTCCACTAGTCTCTCGTTTAGCAGAAAGCTGAAAAAAAGGAAAAAAAAAAGCCACCACCTCTAAATCATTTTATATTTGCTTAGTTTTTCATAACACCTAGTAAATTTTTTAATTTTTGCTAAAATAAACCAAAAGTAACAATTTAAAATATTCTTACAAAAAAACTTTTAAAATGGTTTTAAATAGAAAACTGAAACATTATCCAAATAAATGTGTACACAAAGTATCAGTGATACCAATTATAAAATAAATTCTAAAAATCAAATTATAAAATATATTCTAAAAAAATCCAAGAAACGTTAAGGCTGGCATTCCCCTTATCTTGTCTGATTATATTTCACATATAACTACAGCAAGGACCAACATGGGTCTAGGTATTTTCCTTAGAGTAAACTCAAAGAAAAAAATGTGCTGACTAATACATTTAGTGGGAATTTTTTTAAAGTTTCTATTTAAAATAACTGAAAGGTGAAAATAGGTAGACTAACAACTATAGGCTCACATGAGAGAAAAACTCAGTTGGATTCAAGCAGAGGGGAAGAGATTTGGTGGGCTCCCACCTAAGGGTACAATGCACAGGTATACAGCACACTTCCTGGGTGAAGGACACAGCTACAACTAGACTTTAACATTACAGAAGCAAACTATGTAACCTAATTATATATACCTTCATATTATTCTGAAATTAAAAATAAGAAAGAAAAATGTGAATACTGCATGAGTTTAACATGTTCATAATAGCAAAATTAATCTAAGTGTCAAAGGTAAATAATTTACCTCATCAAGCTTAGCACGAGTCTCATTAAGTTCTTGATTGTAAATGGTATATTCCAGGGCTCGTCTCATTTTATCCCATTTCTGATACTGAGCTAGTTCTTCCTTTTCTTCCTCTAAAGTATGTAATCTCTCTTCAATGTATTTTAACAACTCATTGATTTTTTCCCGTTTACCCTCTTTAAAACAAACAAACAAACAAACAAACAAACAAAAAAAAAACAACCAGGGAGAAAGGTAGAGGAATTGAATACAATTTTTATGTAATAACATTATTTCTCAAATGTATCATGAATTTACTCTTAAGAACTGTAGCCTTATTTCTTTGATATTACATGGTAACCAAATCTAAGATAATAAAATGGCAATTAAGAAAACAGATTTATACGTAGTGACACTGATTCTTGCATTACACCGTAAAAGGGCCTCAGTTTAACCTTTCTTTTAAAAGGACAGCATGGGCTCAGAGCCTGTGGTTCAAGTGACTAAGGCACCAGCCACATACACCAAAGGTGGCGGGCTCGAATGCAGCCCGAGCCCACCAAAACAACAATAATGGCTGCAACCAAAAAACAGCCGGCATTGTGGCAGGCGCCTGTGGTCCCAGCTACTTGGGAGGC
>NW_003852416.1:10935661-10942233 GCF_000181295.1 Otolemur garnettii
AGAAATTGCAAACCTTAAATTGTCTCAAACTAATTTTCTGTCCATTCAGTACATAGTCAAACTGTCATACAATATATTTCTGATAACAGACATAACTCCTTTTATAATTTTAACACAATGAAAAAGTGATTTGCAACAAAAAGAATCCATAAATCAATGGGCGGGGCACATAGCTCAGTGAGTAGTGTGCCAGACACATACACCAAGGCTGGCAGGTTTGAACACAGCTCGACCAGCTAAAACAACAACAACTGAGACAAAAAAATAGCCGGGTGTTGTGGCAGGCACCTGTAGTCCCAGCTACTTGAGAGGGTGAGGCAAGAGAATCACTTAAGCCCAAGAGTTGGAGGTTGCTGTGAGCTATGATGTCACACCACTCTATCCAAGACGACACCTTGAGACTGTCTCCAAAAAAAAAAAAAAAAAGACAGAATCACATTTATTTTACCTGTTTCTTTCATTAAGGAGATGCTTTCTTCCTTTCTTTCATCATATACTCTAGTACCAGCTACTTCTCTCAATAGCTTTAGTCTCTGAGAATCTGGTGCTGTTGCCATCTGGTTAATCTAAAAATTTTAGAAAAATTATCATCACTTAACTATGGACTGCTCTACCCTGAGAATTTTTAATTCATGTATAGGTTGAGTATATCTTACCCTAAATGCCTGGAAAGCAGAAGTGTTACACATAGGAGCAATCAACCTCAGCCCATGGCTATGAATGCTTGTCTAAGACTTGTTGTGGGCCATGCATTAAGTACACAAATACTAACTAAAGCTGATGAGCAATGAAAAGGTCCGTGCATAATTTTCACGCTATCTGCCACCACAGATACGTATTCATTGCAAGCCATGAGCCACAGTTGGGACACCCTTGGAACTTTCAGCTTTTTCTTTTCTTTCTTTCTCTTTTCTTTAAACATATACTATCTTTACTGGTTTGACAGATCTTTTTAATATTTGCGTTTATGGGCAGTAGCTATGGCTCAGCAGGTAAGGCACTCGCCCCATATACCGAGGGTGGTGGGTTCAAACCCAACCCAGGCCAAACTGCAAGAAAAAAATAGCCAGGCGTTGTGGAGGGCACCTGTAGTCCCAGCTACTCAGGAGGCTGAAGCCAAAGAGAATCACCTAAGCCCATGAGTTGGAGGTTACTGTGAGCTGTGACACCAAGGCACTCTACCCAGGGTAATAAAGTGAGACTCTGTCTCTTAAAAAAAAAAAAAATTGCATTTATACTTACTGGCTGAGCAACCCGAACCCAAAAATCTGAAATGATGCTCCAGTGAGCATTTCACTTTATTGTTATGTCAGCACTCAAAGTTTTGGATTTTGGAGTACCTGAATTTTGGATTTTTGGATTAAGGATGCTCAATCTGTATTCACATGATAAATTTTAATTTTCATTTAAATTTGATTTGGCTAATGTAACTTATATAACGACATATACCTACATATCCATATCATGTTTACCCAAATGAAACTTGCAAATAAAATCCAATTCAAATTGATGTATTCATACATCTCCTTTATGGTAACATTAATAAATGAAAGAATAGCCAATACCACTATTTTGTCTTAGTTAATTTGGTAATATATAAAAGAGAAGCTCCATTACCAAAGAACAAGTTATTTTTACAAGAGAAACACATAACTGATGATACATTTTTTTAAAGCTGTAAGTACAACTATCCCTCAGTATCCATGGGGAATTGGTTCCAGAACCCCCTGAGGACACCAAAATCCAAGATGCTCAATTTCCTTATATAAAATGGCACAATATTTACATATAACCTATGCACACTTCCAATATACTTTTAAAATCAGATTATCATTATTGGATACCCTAATAAAACATGTTCATTCATTCGTTTGATTTACTCACTTAAAAATTATTTATCGAATGGCTACAACATATATGCCACTCTGCTGGGCACTGGGAAAGGGGCAAAGAACAAAGCAGAGAAGGTCCTGCCCTCATGGAGCTTACATTCTAGTGGGAAAGACAGAAAATAAGCATATCAAAACAGTATAATTTAAGTGTCATGAAGAAAAATAAAATAGATTACGGAAATAAAGAGTATAGGGTTGGAGGGAAGGCAATGTTTTTATATAAGATAGTTATGGGTGGCTTATCTAAAATGATGGGCACACACTAAAATGAAGTAAAAGGGACCAGGGACCGTGTTTAGGAGGGAAAAGGGGACTCAGGTTTTCTAATTAACCTGTTTTAAGAAATTTTCCTCCCACAAATAGTGAAGATTCCCTTTTTGAAAACTTGTTCTAGTACATTTTCCAAACCTGAACCTCCATATTCTTGTAATCACTTCTTCCGAATGCTAACTTTCCAATACCTATCTCAAAAAACTTCTAGTACACATATAAACTATAGTAACTAATGGATATCTTCAAGAATTTTCCCCTAGTCCAAAAGACACGCTATGCCAAAACTATTAGGATATTACAGATTAAGTTATGAGAATAAGAAATTATCTTAGTTATAATTGATAGTATTAGCAGACAGCAAAACAATCAGCTAAAGTTTATAGTTTAGCTACTAAAAGATAAGAAAAAATACAATCTCTATAAGGGAAAAAATATGTATCATTATGGTAGATTTCTGGTAATACAAGCTTTTCATATTTTAATTGTGATAAACTGAGTAATATACAATATTACCTTTAGAAAGCAATTTTTTAAAATGTCATTTTTATAGAATTTCTACAATATTTTTGTGTGTGAGCACTACAACTTCTATAAGCCAAATGTCTTCCAATATGCTGCACCTCTGTAATACAATTAACTAAGAAAACGAGATTTACTTAATCTACTAAAATACTTCTGTCCCAGTATGCAACAGATCTATTCAGTACTTTGTAACCAAGTAAAAGATAATAAACTTCAATATAACATAAATCAATAAAGACAAAAGATAGGGTGGCACCTGTCTCAGTTGGCAAGGGCACCAGCCACATACACCTAGGGTGGTGGGTTCGAACCCAGCCCTGGTCTACTAAACAACAATGACAACTGCAACCAAAAAAAATAAAAATAAAAAAATAAATGGGCATTGTGGCAGGTGCCTGTAGTCCCAGCTATTTGGGAGGCTGAGGCAAGAGAATCGATTAAGCCCATAAGTTGGAGGTTGCTGTGAGCTGTGACGTCACAGCACTCCCAGTGCAGCAGCTTGAGACTGTCTCAAAAAAAAAAAAAAAAAGACAGTAAGTCTACTCTTGCTTCAGTGTAACTATCAGAATCAGTAAATCAAATTAATTCATCATTCAAATAAAGAATTCCTTAGAAAACAAATTCTGTAAAACAAACAAGAAAAAATAAAATGGACATACGATTGTTTCTTACCTTTCCTTGTTTAACAATATAATAAGGATTGCTTCGAGAAAAACCAGCACTTTCAAGGAGGTTCATCACATCATTTTTCCTGTTGATAAACATTAAAATTATTTTTTCAGATAAATACTTTTAAAACACCCAACAATAGGCTCGGTGCCTATAGCTCAGCCGGCTAAGGCGCCAGCCATGTACACCTAAGGTGGCAGGTTCAAATCCCCAGCCTGGACCCGCCAAACAACAATGACGGCTGCAACCAAAAAATAGCCAGGCGCTGTGGCGGGCGCCTGTGGTCCCAGCTACTTGGGAGGCGGAGGCAGGAGACTCGCTTGAGCCCAGGAGTTGGAGGTTGCTATGAGCTGTAATGCCATGGCACTCTACCCAGGGGGACAGCTTGAGGCTCTGTCTCAAAAAAAAAAAAAACACCCAACAATAAGCAAAGAATGAGAGCTCCTAGGCTAAGAAGCATTAGGGAGAAGAGACCAGCAATTAAACCTTGTTTTATCAGTCTCAGAGAACCTTATGATTCTTACACTTATGCTCTAAGTATTGATTTGTAGAATATGAGGCAAGTATATCTCATATACGAGGCAAATAAAAGATTTTTATTCATTTGTAGAGAAATGTAAATTTAAAGAAAAATGCTTACGTGACCATCTTCTTGTCTAAGAAATACTGATCCTTTTTGGCACCAATAACTCTTCGAAGTGAAACTTCCTCTTTATCGATCTAAGAAAAAATGTAAAAGCCCAAAGTTAATTTAATAGTAAAGTAGAACATTTTTAGTTCTGGTCATTTTTGAAGTCCTTGTTCATAACTATTTATTTTGAAATTTCAATTATCTTACTAAAGATAATGCCATAAATACTCAATATTCCTGACAAAGATGTTTTTTCAAAATAGACAGTACATTCTCATTCAACAAAAACATTCAACTACATGACGTGACAAAATAAGTATGTAAACTATATAATTATTTTAGCATGTGCTAAAAATTATAAAAGCTTAACTAGAGCTATGTTTCAAAGTATGAAAATAATTAGCTACATCAGTAAAATTCTCAAAATCATTACCAAAAAAATTAAAAAGAAAGATACTTACTGGTAACCGGTTGTCTGAATTATCAAAAATAATCTCCACAAATGCAGAAATAACACGAGGACCAGTACCCTCCTAAATATAAGAAAAATGGGAAATCTGTCATTTAAGTAGTACATTCACAATCTTCAAACATTTTTTAAAGTCTAGTGAACAGTAAGAAGCCTGATTCAACAGAGAAAATTTTCTTTAAGACTAGTATATATCCCCACTCTTGCAGAAACAGAAGAGACATTGAATTAAGGTAACAAAACTTCTCAACTAAACAGCTTTCGATTCTGAATAAAAAATAAGAACTATGAAAAAGACGTCAAAATTACACAGATTTACATTTTATTCTGTAGACCACTTTTTTACACCAACAAGATGGGGCCACCTAATTATACCTATTTCCTAGTATCTAAAACTCCAAGAAGCTTTTCTCTTATAGTATGCTTTTATCCTTAATGAAAGAAACTCAAGAAATTATGTGGTAATTATTGGAAATCTGTTTCAACATTTGAACCAGTCTATGTAGTTTTAAATGTTACAGAAATACACATTTAACATGTCACAATTAGACCAATCTATGACACAGCAACTACATACCAATTCTAAATCATTTCCAGATTCTAAAAACTGCTAGTATGTCATGGCTCAATACAATGAAGAACTATACTAAAGAGGCTATTAATCCTTTTAATGCTTATCTGAGAAGCCTAAAAAGAATTCTGCAGGAAATCAGTCCTGATTACTGAGCTACAAATACAAACTCAAGAAGGGATTAAGATAATGAAAGATAATGGTTAAACAAAAAGAACTTCCTGGCTCAGCACCTGTGGCTCAAGTGGCTAAGGCGCCAGCCACATACACCTAAGATGGCGGGTTCAAATCCAGCCCGGGCCCGTGAACAACAATGATGGCTGCAACCAAAAAAAGAAAAAAAATAGCCAGGTGTTGTGGCAGGCACCTGTGGTACCAGCAACTTGGGAGGCAGAGGCAGAAGACTCGCTTGAGCCCAGGAGTTGGAGGTTGCTGTGAGCTATGCCACGGCACTCTACCCAGGGGGACAGCCTGAGGCGCTGTCTCAAAACAAAACAAAACAAAACCAAAACAAAAAGAACTTCCTAAGCATAAGAGACACCATTAGAAGATGTCAAAGAATCTCACTTTGGGGTGGCGTCTGTGGCTCAAAAGGGTAAGGCGCTGGCTCCATATGCTGGAGGTGGCGGGTTCAAACCCAGCCCCAGCCAAAAAAAAAAAAAAAAAAAAAAAAACCAACTCACTTTGGTCTTAAAATTAATATTCATATGAAAAAGAAGATAATTACATAATTTTATTTTAGCCTTTGATAATTTTTTTTCAGAGACAGGTTCTCACTATGTTGCCCAGACTGAAATGCAGTAGCTATTTACAGGTACAATCATAGTACACTGTGGCCTCAAGCAATCCTCCTGCCTCAGTCTCCCCAGTAGCTGGGACTACCATGTTTCCCTGAAAATAACACCCTGTCTTATATTTATTTTTTCTCAAGAAGATATACTAGGGCTTATTTTCAGGGGATGTCTTCCTCTCCGCGCAGAAATGCATGGTGTGGCTATGCAGATGCGCTGTACAGCCAAGCCCATCACTATGTCTTATTATGGGGTAGGGCTTATATTTAACAAAGGCATAGAAATTCTGCTAGGGCTTATTTTTTGGGTAGGTCTTATTTTTGGGGAAACACAGTATCATGAATACCACCACATCTGGCTACCTCTTATAGTTTTTTATCCTCAAATTACTTTACCTCATTATTCATGATTAATAAAAACTAACAACTTACATTACCATACATTTACAAATGGTCCCTGAGGATGGTTCAACTTAAAGATGGCATGAAGCAATTTATATCCAGTGGAAACCATACTTTTGAGTACTCACACAACCATTCTGTTTTTCATTTTCAGTATAGTATTCAATAAATGAGATATTCAACATTTTATCATAAAATAGGCTCTGTGTTTGATGTTTTTCCCAACTGTATACTAATGTAAGAGTCTGAGGATGTGGCTCGGCGCCTATAGCTCACGTACACCTAAGCTGTCGGGTTCGAATCCCCAGCCCGGACCCGCCAAACAACGATGATGGCTGCAACCAAAAAAAAAA
>NW_003852416.1:10943648-10945114 GCF_000181295.1 Otolemur garnettii
AAAAAAAAAAAAAAAAAGAGAGATAAACTGTGTTATGTTTACAAAGAATCTGAAACTTGAAACAAATTTTTTTTAGCTAGGACTGACAGTATTTTTTTAAAGTATATAATATCAAAATGTCTTGAAGCAGTCTCACTCACATGCAACAAAGCCAATCGCTGTTCTGGACGAAGATGACTAAACTCATCACTGAGAACAAACTGAATTGCTAGAAATACGAGAACAAACAATTAGTACAGTTTAAAACAAAGATTTATGACTTATCCATAACTGCCCATATCTTAAAAAATACAATGTGTCAAGTAATGAACAATGCAGACAAAGTGAGTTACCTGTTCATGCAGATGAAGGAATGTAGAAAATTTGCCTGTATATAAACTAATCAAATAGGAAATGATAATGTAAGAAAAATAACAGGAAGCTTTCACTGAAACATTTAAGGCAAGCCAGGCACAGTGGCTCACACCTAGCACTCATCCTAGCACTCTGGGAGGCCAAGGCAGGTGGACTGCTTGAGTTCATGACTTGGAAACCAGCCTGAGCAAAAGTAAGACCCCATCTCTACTAAAATTAGAAAAACTGAAGCAAGAGGATCATTTGAACCCAAGAGTTTGAGGATGCTGTGAGCTATGATGCCAAAGCACTCTAACCAGGGCGACAGCTTAAGACTCTGTCTCAAAAAAAAAAAAACATTTAAGATATGGAGGTGTCTATGGCTCAAAGGAGTAGGGAGCCAGCCCCATATACCAGAGGTGCTGGGTTCAAACCCAGCCCTGACCAAAAAAACTGAAGAAAAAAAAAATTTAAGGTAAAAAAAATACAGAAATAACATTGTTTCACAAAAAAACAGACAAAATGAAGGTCTACTTCTTGACCAAACATACACTGACTGGTTAGACTAATGGTACATTTGCTTCTTCTTCCCCCACTAGACATAAATGATATTAATCAAAATCTTTTTTAACAAAATAGATGTATCCTAACAATATACTCAATTGAATACTTTGTCAAAAGAAATAAAAGGAAATGTAGGGAAATATTTCAGATTCCTAACTTCTACTATAATCTTATATACTGTCCTTACATTCCTCTGTAAAAAGCTATTCCTACTTCCTTAGAGGGCCTGACTGGATCACCCTGCCCAAGAAATAGACTTCTTTACTCAGCTGTTTTGGTCACAATCCACCCAAGCACTAATGTGTACTGGGGGTGGGAAATGGATAGCTCCCATAATCACAAGACCAGCAGGGTGAGGTTCAAATTGCTCTCATACCTCTGCAGATTCTAAAATATACATTTCCAGGCTCAGCGCCTGTAGCTCAAGTGGCTAAGGTGCCAGCCACATATACCTAAGGTGGCGGGTTTGAATCTAGCCCGGGCCTGCCAAACAACAATGACGGCTACAACAAAAAAAAAAATAGCCAGGCATTGTGGAGGGTGCCTGTGGTCCCAGCTACTTGGGAGGC
>NW_003852416.1:10945236-10947482 GCF_000181295.1 Otolemur garnettii
AAAAAAAAAAAAAAAAAAATATATATATATATATATATATATGTATACATTTCCACTCCAACCCCTCTCTTGCTATTGCAAAATTACAACCACTTAGGCAATATAGGATAGAGTACCCTTCAGATTTGTAGGCATGTGAGAGAACCTTTGCTCTTAATAAACCTGTCTCCTAAATTCCCCTTTCCTCCCAACTAAGGAGTTCAAATTTTTCAACAAGTATTCCTTGTATGTGGGTCATTATGAAAGTTCTGAAATACACAAAAATCAAGCAACATAAAATCCATGCAGATATAAACAAATGAAGACCTCCCACCAACCCTGAGAAGTCAAGCAAATTGAAACTTGCACAAGTGAAATCAGAAAGGATGCTCCTGTGTTTCTTGTCAGTGAAATAATGGACCATAATACAGTCTGTCTCCAAACTTACATAGTGACCTCTATATAGTCTAATTCTATTAAAAGGTTTTTCTTCCCTTCTTAATAATTTAAGAGGTATTATTATACTTAAATGAATTTTATCTTTGGAAATGATTTTCAAAGCTCTATTTACTGACTTCAAATTGACAATAGTGTTTGTTGAGCCTCAAGTTTTTTATACCCCTCCATCCTTTATAAGAGCTTAGAAAACATTTTTTAAAAGTTAGAACAGAAAGATGAACAATCTTCCAAAATAATACAACTATTCTACTGCATCATATGCATTTTTAACATGTGCACCTATAACATGTGTCTACTGCATTCAAGTTTAAAAAGCACTTTCATATGAATTACCTCATTTGATTTTCACAACCCATTGAAGGTAGGGTAAATATCTCCATTTTTAAAATAAAAACAATAATGTGAGAGGTTAAGTTTTTGGCTTACTCTCACAGAGCTTAGCCACTGGGACTCAGACCTTTATACACTATATATCAGTGATTTTCCACCAGTGCACTGGGTTTGCTTTGAGAAGATCTTAGGCGTGCCAAGAAAATTTTTAAAGATCATTAAATTATTTCTGAAAAAGTTCAAAGCACAGAAAGTATATTCCTTTTTTAACTTTTTTTTTGATCAACATATTTTATTTATTTATTTTTTTTGGAGACAGAGTTTTATTATGTCACCCTCAATAGAGTGCCATGGCATCATAGCTCACAGCAACCCCAAACTCTCTCTTGCCTCAGTCTCCCAAGCAGCCGAGACTACAGGTGCCTGCCACAATGCCCGGCTATTTTTGTTATTGTTGTTGTTACAGTTGTCATTGTTATTTTAGCAGGCCCAAGCTGGGTTCAAGCCCAGCTGCCTTGGTGTACGTGGCCAGCACCCTAACCACTGAGCTATGTTGAGCCTGATCAACATAATTTAAGTGTGCCGTGGAACTTCAACTACAGGGTTTAAGTGTGCCGTAAAAGGTTGAAAAACACTGCTCTATACTAAAATGCAACACTGTATAAACTATTAAGTATCATGCAGACACCACCTCAGAAAAACAGTGATTTTAATAAATTATCTTAGGATAAATCTATCTTAATAGAATTCAAAAAACAATACCTACCATAAAAAAAGTTACTTTTTCCAGATCCATTTCTGCCCACTACAAAATTTCAAGAAGTACAAGTTATTTTATATAAAAACCAATAGAAATAAACATTTTAAATCCCATTTTCTAATACATCATACTATTTGAAATTAAATGCAACAGAATATTGAACCAATAACAAAAAGCTTTAATCACTATGTGATTAGAATAGGCGTTGTATAGTTTTTTCTTTAAAGGTATTTAATTATTAATTCTTTTGCTCTTTCCCAATAGTTTAATTTTAACTAAAAGGAATAAAAAAAAAAACTGATCATAATTTGTTATCATTACAATGGATGTATAATCCCACTTTAATTATATACGCTATTTTTTATTAATTTCAAGATTCATATACTGCTAATATTCTAAAATATTTAATTATCTTAAATTCTCAAACTGTCCTCATGTTAAACTGTTTATTATCAACCCTATCTATCATATATAGTCTCACAGAACTACATAAGCATGGATAATTGTAAGGTACTTTCTTTACTATCTAAATTTAGATATAAGAAATTCTATACATAAGTAGATATCAAATGCTTTGATTTATTTGTTGAGTGAAATTTTCAGTGTTAAGAGTGATAAATAATTGTATCAATCTCTCAATCTTGGCTTGGCGCCTGTGGCTCAAGCAGCTAAGGCGCCAGCCACATACACCTAAGGTGGGGGGTTCGAATCCCCAGCC
>NW_003852416.1:10948334-10961145 GCF_000181295.1 Otolemur garnettii
AAAAAAAAAAAAACAAAACAAAACAAAAGGCATGGCTCAGCACCTGTGGCTCAAGTGGCTAAGACGCCAGACACATACACCTGAGGTGGCAGGTTTGAATCCAGCCGGGGCCTGCCAAACAACGACAGCTGCAACCAAAAAATAGCCTGGGTGTTGTGGTAGGTGCCTGTGGTCGCAGCTACTTGGGAGGCTGAAGCAGGAGACTCACTTGAGCCCAGGAGTTGGAGGTTGCTGTGAGTCACAGCACTCTATGAATATGAATCTTGAAATTAATAAGGCGGACAGATTGAGGCTCTGTCTCAAAAACAAAACAAACAAAAAAAAACAAAAGGCATATAATAAATACAAGAGCCAGCTTCAAGGGGGCCTTTACTAGTTAAATCTAAGACAATCTGAGTAACTAGGCCAATTACAAATTACTGGTGAGGGGAATAATCTGTAAGTCCATATTGGTAACAAAAAAATAAGGAGGGAGGGCTCTTGCTTACAGGAGAATACCAAGTGCCAAGTAAATGTGAAAGGAGTGCTAGAAATGAAAAATCATCATTTAGTAACCATCAGAATAAAGGCAAGAGTCATCAACAGATACTAAATCTACAGGGAAAATATGATAGAGTATAGTATTTGCATGGTCTCAAAGTTATCTCCCCGTATTATTTATTAGCTGCAAGGGAAAAAACAGTAACTATAATACAGTGGAAACGCTGGACACCACCTTGACTCAGGGACTAAAAGTCACATCATCAATAGGCTGGGAGTGGTGGCTCACACCTGTAATCCTAGCACTTTGGAGCCAGAGGCAGGTGGATTGTCTGAACTCAGGAGTTTTGAAACCAGCCTGAGCAAGAGTTTGACTCTGTCTCTAAAAACAGCCAGATGTTGTGGCAGGCACCTGTAGTCTCAGCTACTTAGGAGGCTGAGGCAAGATAATTGCTGGAGCCCAAGGGTTTGAGATTGTTGTTGAGTGGGATTCTACCTAGGGGGACAAAGTAAGACTATCTCAAAACAAAAAAACAAAAACCCAAAAAAACAGTAACATCATTGCTAAGAGGAAGATGGACCTCATATGCCTCCCAGCTGTGAGGTCCTCATATCACTAATGCAGTATTTTTCAAAAATAACAATGTTATGGGCAGCGCCTGTGGCTCAAAGGCGCCAGCCCCATGTGCCAGAGGTGGTGGGTTCAAAACCTAGCCCTGGCCAAAAAAACTGCAAAACAAAACAAAACAATGTTATGACAAAAGCAGCTGTAAAAATGATCCTCTCTAAAAAGGAGACTAAAGAGACACGGCTATGCAATACCTGATCCTAAATTAGATGCTGTACTAGAGGTAAAAAGATGCTACAAAGAACATTTCTGGGTCAATGACCATAACTGGAAAATGGACAATTATTATATATTAATGTACTGTGATTATTTAAGGTAACATCCCTATTCTTAGAGAGTACACATTGAATTCAGAGGTAAAGAACCATGATATACAAAACTTTACTCACAGGAAAAAAAAAGCACACAGAGAGCATAAAAGTACAAATGATAAAGCAAAATGTTAACAATGAAATTTCAGGTAAAGGTTCTCTGTACTGCTCTTATGGGGCAACTTTTCTGTAAATGTGAAATTATTTCTAAGTAAAACATTTTAAAAGATAATTTACCATTAAATGAATATAAAGTTAAAACCATAATCCATTCACAAATAACTGAAAATTTTTAAATTTCCCTGTAAGAATTATTCCTACCCGTAGAGTGAAACACTATATGGCAATTATAAAGTATATTAAATATTTATTAATAAAAGATATTCAAGATTTACTCTTGGGTGGTACCCGTAGCTCAGTGGGTACAGCACCAACCATATACGCTGAGGCTGGAGGGTTCAAATCCAGCCCAGGTCAGCTAAAATAACAATGGCAACAACAAAAAAAATAGCCAGGCATTGTGGCTGGCACCCGTAGTCCCAGCTACCTGGAAAGCTGAGGCAAGAGAATGGCTTAAGCCCAAGAGTTTGAGGTTGCTGTTAGCTATGATGCCACAGCACTCTACCCATGGAGACAGCTTGAGATTCTGTGTCAAAAAAAAAAAAAAAATTACTCTTAAAGAGAAAAAATAACTTATCAACATTATATGATAACCCATTTTAATTTAAAAGGCTTATTTATATACAAAGGCTAGATGGGTATTGAGGTAGATCTAGTTTATATGTGCCCGGGATTCCTATCCCAACCCAGGCCTTAGCTGCCCATCAGTGGAGAGTTTCAGTCTCCTAATGTCTGTGGTTGTTTCTGCCTACCCTTGGGAGTACATTCAGGTCAGATCTGTGAAGATCCAACAAGGGAGGCTAAAAGCCGGCTGACTGCTTCAGAGAGTGGGGGTATTAGTCCCCAGAGTGACACAATCAATAAACTACCAAAAACAGATGGGCACCAGCAGACAAATCCTCTCCATTCCTCTCCACTCTGATTTTTCTAAGGCATGGTGGGCCCACAGAATCTGTCTGAAAGTTATCTAACGTGACTACAAACCAGCCATGTCTTTTTTATAAAGCTATAACCAGCTTTTCCCCTCACTCTTTCTCTCAGACTATACCTCCCATGAAAGCCTTAGCAGCTCAGACTGCCTGCTATATTCTAGGAAACCAGGGCTAATACAAGTACAGAGGGTGCCCCCAAAAAAGTATACACATTTTAAAGAAGGAAAAAACTGTATTAAAATTGTAATACTCAATATATACCAATATGTTTGGTATCTTATATATTGTTATCTTGTACCTCCTCTATTGGTAGCAGTCAAACATGACTTGAGTATTACAATTTTATTTTTTCTTTTTGCTTTCAATTTCTGCTGGCTTTCACTTTATCTTGGTTTGAAGTTTTTTTGTTTTTGTTTTTTTTTTAACTTCTTCCTCCTATAGTATTCTCTTGCCCCCCCATGTATCTAGGATCACAAGGTCCGGCTGGGTTTTTTTGGTTGTTGTAGAGACAGGGTCTCACTCTGGCTCACTCTGCCTCATGCTGGTCTTCTGCTGGTCTCGAACTCAGCTAAGCTCAGGCTATCCACCTACCTTGGCCTCCCACAGTGCTGGGACAACAGGTGTGAGCCACCACGCCGGGCCAAATATTACAATTTTAATAGATAGAATAAGATCTATTGATTGAATAACCAGGATCTTACATGCTGCCTAGGCTAATCTCAAACTCCTAGCCTCAAACAACCCTTCCACCCCTAAAGTATCAGGATTACAGGTATGAGCCACCTTGCCCTCCTGAGGTACCTGTTTTTAAAACATGCTTAATCAATGAAGTCATGTTAGGTTTACTTGTTTAGTTACAGCAACAGAAAGAACACTTAACACAATTTTCCTTTGTAACAGTAATTGTTAACAATGCCAATGATGTAACCAAAACAGTGAAATGGACAAAACAAAAATATCTGACAGACCTTATAAACATAATGTAATCACTCTAGATAATGGTCACCATTTTACAGATCATTTATAAAATTATACAACTGAAATATTAATGTATTCATCCATTTTAACTTGTGAGTTGGTGAAATAATACACAATACCTGCTTAGGAACAGAAGCTGTCATCTATTGGGATTCTGCAAACCTAACTGGTTTCAAGGTGTAGAAACATGATCATCTTGTGTTACCAAGACGTTCTCAACAAAAAGATGTATTTGTCAACTTTTTTCTAGAATAGGTACTTTTGGTATCATTCATTAAATTCTTGAGTTTTCTAGCAATGTCCCTTGCCAACTGGCCAAACTGAAGCATCTACACTTTTTAACAAATTCATATAAATTGGTTGTTATTATACTAAGGGGAAAATTCTTTAAACTGGAAATTGTTTTTTGTTTTTTGGTTTTTTTTTGAGACAGAGCCTCAAGCTATCCCCCTGGGTAGAGTGCCGTGGCATTACAGCTCACAGCAACCTCCAACTCCTGGGCTCAAGCGAGTCTCCTGCCTCCGCCTCCCAAGTAGCTGGGACCACAGGCGCCCGCCACAACGCCCGGCTATTTTTTGGTTGCAGCCATCATTGTTGTTTTGGCGGGTCCGGGCTGGGGATTCGAACCCACCACCTTAGGTGTACGTGGCTGGCGCCTTAGCCGGTTAAGCTATAGGCGCCGAGCCTAAACTGGAAATTGTTAATCCCTCCTGAAAACATTTCCATGCAGTTACCATGAACTAATACTATAATTAAGGACAGTCTTCGGGCAAAAAAAAAAAATGTAAATCTAGTAATTGTTCACTTTTTTACATTTCCAAAGATTTTGATGAAAATCAGAAAGCATCTGTAATTTAAAACATAATCAAAATCCCAATATAATCAAGCTACCCTTACGGCATATCAATTTAATTAACTGACTCTTCAGTAGCTATAATTTAAGGGAAAAAAAGTTTTCTTTATTCCCAGCTACAAGGCTGCAAGGAAAAACTTGCCCATTTTATTTATTTTACACAAAATAAAGTATGATTCTCTAAGGGTCTTCTGAGGACATTAGCATTTAGTGTTTCCTCTTATTTTCCATACAAATCTCACCATGATATGGACTATGTTGTGTTACCCCTAAATTCATAATGTTGACACCCTAACATTATGGAGATGGGGGCTTCTAGGAATAATATGGGCTAGATGATGTTATGAGGGTGGGACTATGTGGGTACTCAGTTAGACAGCAGCTGTCTATAAGCCAGAAGAGAGCCCTCACTAGAAACCAGCCATGGTGGTTATCATGATCATGGACTTCTACCCTCCAGAAGGGTAAGAAAATAAATCTGTTGTTTAAGTCACCAGTCTACAGTATTTTGTTATGGCTGCCCTAACAAACTAATACATTCCATAAAGAGGACGCTAAACAGTAGAACTGTTTCAACGGCAGTCTGTTTCTCTGGTGTCTAGAAGTACTCATATTTCATCTATCCTTTAAAAATTTAGCAGAATGTCAGAAAAAAAGTTTGTTCGCTGTATCAGCAATTGGACATTATAATCTGAAGAATCTATAATGACTAAATATTGTTAACGGCAATCACCATTAGCCCTTTATGTTCACACTTTCATATGCTTTCCCATTTAATCTTCCCAACAACTCTACATAACAGGTATCAACTCCTCTTACAAATGAGAAAACTGAAGTTTCTCAGTAAGCTGGAAAAAGAATAGAACAAACTAATTTGTGTATAAAGATTGGTCATCTCTAAAACACATCAGTGGTGAACATTTTAATCAGGATATAAGAATAACAGAATAATTCAAATGCTGAATTTATTGTCATTCACTGTAAGTTTAAACCTATTAAAATGCTCTCATGCACAAGGCTACCCCAATAAAAATGTTTACCTAACTTATGATAGTATTATCCAAACATTTTAAATTTACAAAAGCAATTCACCAGGCAATAAAAGAAGTTATTTCATACAGAAAAATACAAACTTACTTAATATTCAAAGACAATTCTTGTCTCCTTAAGCCGATATACAAATGGGCTGAATTTATCCATAGAGACTATACATCTAATCTAGTGAACCAGGAACACTTACCAATAACATTATGTTTTGAACTGAAGGGATCTACAATTGTTTGATCTCTGTAACTTCGAAAACCTTGGATAATCACCTGTTAAATAAAAGATACTTTTGAGAACACACACACACACAATGGACTCACTTATAAACACTTTTCTCTTGCATTTCTTTCATTTCTTGTCTCTCACTGAAAACAAGATAAAAACTTTCAATTTCATGTAGCGAAAATTCATTTTGGAAAGTAGTGATTGGCTCGGCGCCTGTGGCTCAAGTGGCTAAGATGCCAGCCACATACACCTAAGGTGCCGGGTTCGAATGCAGCCTGGACCCGCCAAACAACAATGATGGCTGCAACCTAAAAATAGCCGGGCGTTGTGGCGGGCGCCTGTGGTCCCAGCTACTTGGGAGGCTGCGCAAGGAGACTCGCTTGAGCCCAGGAGTTGGAGGTTGCTGTGAGCTGTGAAGCCATGACACTCTACCCAGGGGGGTAGCTTGAGGCTCTGTCTCAAAAAAAAAAAAAAAAAAGAAAGTAGTGATTAAAAATCTGCTAAAAACAGTCCTTTTAACAGTAACTTCTGCCAGTGCAGTTATAGTTAGTGATCTCCTCGGGTTCCAAGTGAAGGGCCCCGCAGGTGGTTAATGGAACACTAAACACTGCAGTGCTACAGGAGAACTGTATCGAGCAGGCAGACTGCTCCCAGCTTTCCTGACTCCAAGCCCAGGGAGTGGGCTTGGCACACCTGCCAGCCAGAAAAAGCCAACGTTCCAAAGGAGTGCTCAGAGTCCCATATATCCGACAAAAAATCTTTCCAAATGCTGTGAATGGGCTCATTTTTTGGTGGACCCTCGCGCGGGAAGACCATTTTGACAGAAGTAAACAACTGTAGGAGGCGGGGCTCCACGTTACCCCCGGAGGAGGGTCCCTGTGACTCCGCGGGCAAATCCGAGGAGAGAGGCCCCGGGTTACAGCTGACACCCAGCCGCTGCCCCGCGGGGTGCCCCCGGGCTAGAGAGGCCGCCTTTCCACCCGTCTCGCGCAAATGGCCCGAGCGAAGCCATCGCTGCAGGACAGCACAGCCCTTCCCGCCCGTTGCCGCCCCGGCCAGGTCCCAGCCGCCGCTCCCCTCGGGCTGCCCGGGAAGGCCCGGTCGTCCAAGTGGCCCGCCCCGCGGGCCCCTCCATATCTCTCCCAAGACCAAATGAGGGGAGGCCCGGGCTGCAGAGAAGCGCCCCAATTCTCAGGGCACCCCGCAGTCCGGGCGCTAGCGAGCCTAGGGTCTTTCCTCTCCCCCAGAGCCCCGGCCCAGCCCTGGTCCACCCCGCCGCGAGAGGTGAAAGGCCGCGCGGGTCACGCGACGACACCCCCACCTCAAGAAGCGGTTGTCGCCGGCCCAAGAGGAGTAGGAGGGGCGCGAAAGCCTTACCTGCTTTATGTACATGGCTCCGCGCCCCTCGCTGGGTGGAAGCCCTCCTCCCCCCGGAATACCAACAGCGCGGCCGCAGGGTCAGGTGAGGCGCCTGCGAGACCCCTCCCCCACGGCTCCGTTCGCTCCGCTCCAGCCAAACAAAATGGCGGCGCCCGTAGAGGTGGAGCCCGCGCCTCGGACGGAACCACCCGCTCAGCCCGTACAGGGAGTGGGGGGAATTAGGTTCAGGTCGGCTCTTTCCTCTGGGCAGAATTAGCTTTCTACGGCGTTATTAGGTAGACTTCGTTCTATTCTGGAACCGTATGGCTTACCCTTTCCTGAGACTTAGTTGTAAGTTTTATTCGGAGAAGCTGTGACCGTACGGTAGGCGCCTACGACCTCCGAGCGCGTAGCCAGTGGTCGCGTCCACGAGAGGGGAAAAGTTCGGCGCCAAAGCGCAGTGTGATACTCGGGAGCCAGTAGCTGAGCCGGCCGGTGGTCACGTGGTCCGTGGTTGTTTAAAAAAGCGGACCCCTGTTTTAAAATGCTTGTCCTGGAGCCCGCGGAATGCTGGTGACGGCTGGAGTTCTGAGTGTGGAATCCCTGCTGCTCCATTATTCCCCCTTGTTCTCCCTGGGAACGTTTACCGTCTTCGAACGCCCTCCACTGGCTCCAAACCGCCCCCTTGCAGGACAGCCCTAAAGGGACTTGTCTACGCTGCAAAATCCGTTTTAATAATGTGATAATTAATACCCGATAATTAATACTATTACTGCTCTACCCTGTGCTGTAAATCTAGACACGTCTGTACAGTTGCACGAAAAGAGATTTAGATGAGGCGAAAAGCTCTAAGCGTGCTCTCTCTCGCTGTCTCTCTCTCCAGCCTGGTCGCAACTCTAGTATTGGCATCAGTCGTGAGGGAAAGAAAGAAAAAAAACAAAAACATTACTTGTTTAGAATTTGGATCTCTGGTCTGCACTGCTGGGATTAGAACAAAATACCTAAACCCGCCTACCCGCCTTCACCGCCCATCCTGCTCGGGTTAGCAGTTCTGGCCTTAATTCCAGACTGAACTTTTTTGAGACAGAGCCTCAAGCTGTCGCCCTCAGTAGAGTGCTGTAGCATCACAGCTCACAGCAACCTCAAACTCCTGGGCTTAAGTGATTCTCTTGCCTCAGCCTCCCAAGTAGCTGGGACTAAAGGCACCCACCACAACGCCCAGATATTTTTGTTGCAGTTGTCATTGTTCAGCAGGCCTGGGCTGGGTTCGAACCCACAGCCTCGGGGTATGTGGCCGGTGCTATAACCACTGTGCTATGGCGCCGAACCAGATTGAACTATTTTTAATAGCGTCCTCTCTACAAAAAAATTTAACATTTAGCACAATAGGGGTGAGAGTGTGGTGGTGAAAGCACATTTAATGGAAATAAGATGGAATCTCTCAGGCTAGGGCAGACTTGACGTAGTTGATCTAGTCAGTTTGGGTCCTGCCTGACCTTCACCCCCTATCTCCCAATCTTACTGTTTCTTCCTTTCTTTCTGTTTTTTTTAGACAGAGTCTCATTTCGTCGCCCTGGGTAGAGTGCTGTGGCACAACAGCTCACAGCAACCTCAAACTCTTGAGCTCAAGTGATTCTCTTTGCCTCAGCCTCCCAAGTAGCTGGGACTATAGATGCCTGCCACAACGACTGGCTATTTTTTTCTTTTTTTCCTTTTTTTTTAGAGACAGGGTCTGTGAGTTGCTCAGGCTGGTCTCCCAACTCCTGAGCTCAGGCAGTCCACCTGCCTGGGTCTCCCAGAGTGCTAGGATTATAGGTGTGAGACACCATGCTGGCCATTCTTACTGTTTTGTAAATTTAACTCTCACCCTAAAGATGCTGTCTTGAGTAGTTTAGGTGGATTTATTTAGGAGATTAACTTTTGAATGGGAATGTTATTTTGGATCTTGAGTTACAGTGATTATTGCTTACTATGGATCATGGGTGTAGCCAGTTGTTAAGGGTTAAGCTGGTCTTCTCTTTGAACTCAAAGATATAAAACTGTAATTTTGAAAATGGAAGAACAGAACATTCTTGGAGAGGCTGCTCTCACTACTCTCCAGAATCCTGGCCTTCTGACAAAGTTTCATGGACCTATCCCTGCCTCTGCATACTGGCTGACAGTGACAGGTGGCCGGACCCTCTTGGTCTGGTAACAGTGGTGGCATACCTGCAGTTCTACCTACCAGGAAGGGTCACCTAATAGTTGGGGTTACAGTGAACTATAACATGCCCAGACCATTTAGAGACAGAGTGAGCCTCTGTCTCTAAAATAAAAACAAAAACAACAGAACTCCTTAAACATTTTACAAAGGGATTAGCGTCTACCCTGTAAATTTGTGGGGTTTTAGGCATATTACTATTCCAGTGCCTAATCTATAAAATGAGTATTATATAACTGCTTCATATTTAGAATGAAAAATGGGACATATAAGGTAATCCTGTTTACCTGTAAACAAAGTCTTGGGTCACATCCCAGCTCTATCGCTTGCTGACTTGTATGACGTGAGGAAAATTAACCTCTAAAGGCCTCAGCTTCTTTATCTATAAATGGGGGTTATAATGATAACTATGGAAATTTCTGTGCAGAGAAATGATTTATGTAAAATTACTGGCACAAGAGATAATGTAAGCTATTTTTGTTATTAGTTCATAACCAAAATTGCATCCGGCAAGTCCCTGGGAAAAGACAGCAGACAGCTAAATTGAAAGGTCAAAATGACTAGAGAAAACCGACCAAAAGACTCTGGACCCTGTCCATCATTCATTCGCGTATTCTCTCATTCATTCAACAGATATTTACTGAGCAGCTCTGGCCTGAACGTGTCTTTACAGTGTCGAGGAAGAAGCACCTTTTCCTCTGCCGTCCTATGAATTAAACTCAAACTGACACATTACTAAGAGAAAAACAGATCTTAATCACATACATACATATGGGAGTTCATGCAAAATGGGAATTCAAAGGTGTAGTTAGATTTGGGAGCATTTCAGATTACAAAACAAAACAAAAAAAGAACAGTTAGAATATGAAGCTTATATACTATTTTAATAGATGGAGAAGAGGGAGACGAGCCCTTACGGGAAGGCAGATGACTTTGCACTTAATCTAATTTGACATGTGAGTGAAGCTGTACCATCTTTGGCTGCCTTTCTCTCTCCTGGACACAATATGGTCTGTTAGCCACGGCCACAGACCCCTGTGTGTCATACATAGACTTAAACATAACAAATTTAGTTTAAAGCTCTTAACTGGCTTTTATTTCTGATTCTAGAATCAGGCAGCACCTCATTCTATGAAATAGAGTGAGTGTTCTGAGCAGCTGAGCAAAAGAGCTTGGCTTTGTAGACAGAAAAGAGCTGAAGAAAGCAGAAGCGGAGAACAAAATGTGGATTAATCATTTCAAAGTTGCTATCCTTGTAGAGGTTAAACCAGAGGAGCATCCTCATCATGCCAGCTACAACTGGCCTGTTTGGGGATTTAGCTATTTTCTCTCTCTCTTTCTCTCCCTCTCTCTCTCCCTCTGACTCGCTTGAGCCCAGGAGTTGGAGGTTGCTGTGAGCTGTGATGCCATGGCACTCTACCCAGGGGGACCGCTTGAGGCTCTATCTCAAAAAAAAAAGAATGTTGGAAAATAAAAGCATTTCTTTGAGATTTTGTTATTTTTACTAAGTATAACTTATTTTGTAAAAAGCTACTTCATGGTACAGGTGTCAAAACAAAACTTCATAGATTTCTTCAAAGAAAAGACACAGCTTTACTCGTACAAAGCAGTGGCGGCAATAGTGAAACAAATGACTATGGAAGTGATTCCCAAGAAACTAAAACTAAAAGAGTCTGTACTGGTTTTACTTGGAAGTATGATTCCTCCTAGATTGAGTTCTGCTTTGTAGCTATCAATGATACAAGTGCTAAAACTACAGTGTGTTATTCTCAGAGATGGGCTAGCTAATAAGGCTAATAAAATCATTAATCCTAGGGAGCTTTACATAGAAAACAAAGAAACAAGTTCAAAACCTAGAGAACACTTTCAAAGAAAGAACGCTGAATTTAAAAAACTGATAGGTAACAAAAAGAAAAAGAACTAAAAAACTGATAAGAGCAGGTGTTGAATATTTCATTCACAATACTAGTCATTTGTGAGTGTCATAAAGTAGCACTTGAAGATGCTAATTTTTTAAAAAGACATTACACAAGACTGTATCAAATATTTTGGAAATTATGGGTGAATCTGTGACAAAGGAAGTAGCTCAAGTATCATTTTTCACAGCCAGACAAATTCAGCAACTAGCTAATGACATGGCAGATTGATGCATAGACACAGCTAGGAAAGTGGTTTCCATTGCAAGTTGTTGATGGCCCCCATACTGCTAATATGACAATTAATTTGCTATACGTGCAATTTGAACATACTTGAGATAGGAAGACTTTTTTTTCAGTGTTATTAATGATAAGTACAACTAGTTCTGAACTTTATGAAGCTATAAAGGATTACACTGTCAAAAAATGTGATTTGAGTTTGTATTCTCTTGTAGGAATATGCAATATATAATGTGCAACTTCAAAAAAATATTCTGAAATTATTACCCAGATTAATGAGCTTAAATGACAACATAAATCAATGCACTGCTTCCTTAATGAAGAAAGTTTTACAAAGAAGAAACGTTAGCTGAACTAAACAGTGTCTAGTTACATAATGAAAAATTTCCCAGCACTTTAGAAGGCTAAGGTAGGAGGATCGCTTAAGCCCAGGTATTTGAGACCAGACTGGGCAACACAGCAAGACCCTGTCTTAAGTTTTGGGGTTTTTTTTCAAATTAGCCAGGCATGGTGGTATGTGCCTGTAATCCCAGCTACTCAGGAGACTGAGGCAGGAGGATCACTTGGGCCTAGGAGTTTGAGGTTGCCATGAGCGAAGATGTTGCTATTGCTCTATCTGGGCAACAGAGAGAGATGCTGTTGCAGGAAAAAAAATGCTAATTAGGCAAAGGCTAATACATTAAATTTGAGATTATTCTCTTTATTACAGTATGTAATAATATGTAAGCTGATCATAAGTAACTGTTATATGACAAGATACGCTCACTGAACAGAAAATTTCTACCAGGAATGTTTGACTATGAAAAAAATGTTAGTGTTTCTAGAAAATAAGGAACTCATCTTTAAAAATGTGGTTTGGACAGCAGACACGTTTATTTGTATGTGATTTTGGCATTTTTGATGATTTTACTACTGTTAAGCAAGCAAAGAAGGCAGGATGATTTTTAATGACAGGAAGATAGAAGGGGAAAATAAAAGAAGCTTGGAAGAACAGTGTTTCCATAGTCTGTGATAACATGCCCCGTAATTTAGCAACAGTTCTCAGTTAAGCGGGTGATCACCTTGATAGGAGTCACAGCTCACAACAACCTCAAACTCTTAGGTTCAAGCAATTGTCTTACCTCAGCCTCCTGAGTAGCTGGGACTATAGGCACCTGCCACAACGCCCAGCTATTTTTGTTGTTGTTGCAGTTGTCGTTGTTGTTTTTGCTGGCTTGGGCTGGGTTTGAACCCACCACCATTGGTGTATGTGGCTGGCGACCTGCTCACTGAGCTATGGGCCCTGCCTACATTTTATTTCTATCAAAAGAAGATGCATGGGAAATGCATAGATCCACAGGTCATTGCTTTCATTGAAAGGTAATTTAACTATAAATTTATAGGACAAATTATTGGAATTGGCAATTGATGGCAAATTGGAGATGAAATTGAAAATACAGAATCATGGGCGGCGCCTGTGGCTCAAAGGAGTAGGGTACTGGCCCCATATGCCGGAGGTGGTGGGTTCAAACCCAGCCCTGGC
>NW_003852416.1:10961199-10965618 GCF_000181295.1 Otolemur garnettii
GTAGGGCGCTGGCCCCATATATTGGAGGTGGTGGGTACAAACCCGGCCCCGGCCAAAAACTGCAAAAAAAAAAAAAAAAGAAAGAAAGAAAGAAAAAAACTTTAAAAAAAAAAAAAAAAGCGAGTTTTTTTATTTGTTTTTGGGAACAGAGTCTCATTCTGTTGCCCTGGGATTAAGTGCCATGGTGTGATAGTTCACAGCAACCTCAAATCCTCAAATGCTTGGGCTCAAGTGATCCTCTTGCCTCAGCCCCCCAAGTAGCTGGGACTACAGGTGCCCACCACAATACACATCCAATTTTTCTATTTTTTTGTTCAGACGAGGTCTAGCTTTTGCTCAGGCTTGGCTCAAACAATCCACCCACCTCAGCCTCCCATAGTGCTAGGGTTACAGGGGTGTGCTACCTCACCAGGCCCTTTTAATGTAAAAGTGAAAGATAATAACCCTAAGCTTCCTAAAATTGCCTTAAAAAAAAATCTCTTTCTGGGCAGCACCTGTGGCTCAGTAGGTAGGGCACCGGCCCCATATATGGAGGGTGGAAGGTTCGAGCCCGGCCCCAGCCCACCTGCAACAATAAATAGCCAGGCATTGTGGTGGGCGCCTGTAATCCCAGCTACTCAGGAGGCTGAGGCAAGAGAATCGCCTAAGCCCAGGAGTTGGAGATTGCTGTGAGCTGTGACGCTACAGCACTCTACCAAGGGTGATAAAGTGAGACTCTGTCTCTAAAAAAAAAAAAAGAAATAAATAAAATAAAAATAAAAATCTCTTTCCATTCCCATCAACAAATCTCTGTGAGACTGCTGTTTTCTGCACTGAGCTCTTATTCAAACAAAACATAGAAATAGTTTCAACACACACTGTGCCTTTTGAGCGGCACTGTAGTCCATTCTGCTGGATTAGATAGGTTAACGAGCAGTAACCTGCATTTGCAATTAAAAACCTTCAATATCGATGTACGTGGTTTTCATTCAAAGAGAGAAAACACTATTTTGTTTATAATTTTTCCTTTAATCATGGTAGCAGAACAGCAAAAACTTATCAGTGTAATAGTAATTCCCCATACGGATCACATTTTATGACACATTTTATTTTTCCCTGTCATGTTTGTTCTGATTATACTTATTGAAACGTAATTTAGTCTGTTGGATTTGATAATAAAATTTTGTTTTTATTTTATGTCTTTCTTTTAATGTAATGCATCTAGTAATTCATTTTTATTATACAAATCAATTATCTGTAAAGCAGGGATGAGCTTCCAGCTTTGGATCAAGAACAATTTTGGATTGTGTGAAGTCCAGTGAGTTTTTTTTTGTTTTGTTTGTTTGTTTGTTTGTTTTGGCCAGGCCGGGCTTGAACCCTCCCCTACTCCTTGAGCCACAGGCACCGCCCATAATGAGTAATGTTTTTTTTTTTTTTAAACAGGAGCCTCAAGCTGTCCCCCTGGGTAGAGTGCTGTGGCATCTCAGCTCACAGCAACCTCCAACTCCTGGGCTGAAACAAGTCTTCTGCCTCTGCCTCCCAAGTAGCTGGGACCACAGACACCCGCCACAACGCCCGGCTATTTTTTGGTTGCAGCCGTCATTGTTGTTTGGCGAGCCCAGGCTGGATTCGAACCTGCAACCTTAGGTGTACGTGGCTGATACCTTCGCCACTTGAGCCACAGGCGCCGAGCCTGAGTAATTTTTTTAAAAGACCACTTTCAGTCTCGGCACCAACAGCACAGTGGTTATGGCACCAGCCACATACATCGAGGCTGACGGATTTGAACCTGGCCTGGGTCAGCTAAAGAACAATGACAATTGCAATAACAACAACAACAAAAAATAGCCAGGCATTATGGTGGTTGCTGTAGTGCCAGCTACTTGGGAGGTAGAGGCAAGAGAATTGCTTAAGCCCAAGATTTGGAGGTTTCTGTGAGCTGTGATGGTACGGCACTCTCCCCAAGGCGACATAGTGAGACTCTGTCTCAAAAAAAAGAAAAAAAAAAAAGACTACTTTCAAAGCAGGAAAAGTGAGTAGATTTTTCTGAGTTTCTCTTCTTATTGTTCCCACTAGAGGGCAGTCAAGGAGTACTTATGATTGCAGAATGCATCATAAAGCCAAAATTGCTCTTAAACCAATAAATTGAAGCATACAGGAGGAAAAAGATGAAAAAAACAAGATCCATGACCCCTTGAACATTTATTTGAGGACCAATACCTGCCCTCTACCACACTAAGACTCAATAAAGAAGTCAAAACCCAGTGTCTATGTATTTATAGCTAACATCCAAGGGAGTAGATAAAAATGGGAGGGACGCAGGTTAAAGAGAAAGCTTTGCACGATGAAGAGAGTCCTGGATATTGGTTGCACAATAACATGAATGTACTTACCCCTATTGGACTGTACATTTTAAAATGGTTAAGATAGTAAATTTTGTGTTATGAGTATTTTATCATAATTTTAAAGAGAGAGAATAAAAGAAAGAAAAAGATTGATTCTTGAGGCCAAAAGCTTCGAATGGGCAGGAACTGTCTACACCAGCAGTTTTCAGCACACGAGATGTGGAGAGAACAGGTAGAGGGAAATGGGCCTGTGCATCACAGGGCTGTCAAGACATACACGCACACATCCGTTTTTATTTTTGGTCGCCCCTGCAAATCTTAGCCCATTGCTTTTCCAATTTTTCAGGTCCCTAAGTTAAAAAACTTAGGGAGCACCTTTCCAGAATTAGTCAAGTTCATTCATTCATTCATTCATTCACTGAGCACCTCCTCTGTTCCAGGCACCTTGTAAGGCACTAGAGTACAGCTATGAATGAGAGAGGCAGCTTCAGCCCTTTCTGATTGAGTCCTCCAAGGTCCTGGAAGCTGTTTTCATTTCAAGTCAGCATCTTCTTCAATCATTGACAAGTAGACCATTTGGAACTGCAGTAGGAAGACAAGGAAGCAGGAGGGAGAATAAACTAGAGAACCACAGAGGGATCTAGAGTTTCCTTGACAACAAGATCAAAAGAAGTGGCCAAGCCCTTGAGGGCTGGGGCTGTACTCTGAGCCTTGGCCAACTATCCATTCAATGTCACCTTTTGACTCTGACAGAATCTCACTGAAGTGAGTCCTTGAAATCCAAAGGAAGAGGGGCCCACGCACTAAGGAACTCATCCCACATCTGCTCCAGGCTTGTTCTGATTCTACAGAAACACCGGATGTCTCACTCTGAAGGCTGTCAGAAACTGCTGCCTATTGTACAGGGTCATGGGTGAGAGTTTAGCTTGCGAATCTAACAAGTCTCAGTTAATACTCAGCCTGGGCCTCAGCGTAAGGGTGTAACATTGGACAATATATATATGTCTGAGTCTCAGTTTCTCCATTTAAAATAATAACAGGAGCAGCTCAGAGGGTGTTATGTGGACAAAATTACATCATGAATATGAAGTTCCTAGCATGGTGCCTGGCATGCAATAAGCACACTATTAATGCTGCTGTGTTTAAAAAAATAAGCTGAGCTGAAGCTCAGAGATCATCTCACCCAGCTCCTTCATTCTACAAATGAGAGAACGGAGGCCCAGGATCCCAATAATAGTGGAAGCATGATGAATCGTGCAGTTAGACAGACATAGTTTTAAATCCTGGCTCTACTAGTAGACTTTAGGGAGCTTACTTAGCCTCTGTAAACCTCAGTCTTCTCATCTGTGAAAAGGAATAAGGGTGTTCTGAGGACTAAATGAAATATTTTAACATATTAAGCACCTGGCACTGGCTTTCCTTTGCTTCATTCCTTCTCTTTGGTTGTCCAGAGTCATACCTGCTCCTAAGTTTAAATAAAAATGGATTTATGCCGCCCTTCACGTTGCAAGCTTAAAAGTCAAGCAGACAGTAACTCAAATCCAGTTCCTGACCTTGGGCAAGTTACTTAGCTGCAGTTTACATCTTCAAAATGAAGCTAATAATAGTATCTCTCTCCTGGTGCTAGCATGAGGATCACACTCTCTTTTGAAGTATACCATAAATTATGTTTATTATTATGTCCTGCAACCATGGCTCCAATCACCAAAGGACTCTCAAGTAGATAAGTCGTAATCCTCCTATTCATTCATTCATTCATTCATTCATTTTGGGTTTATTTGTGCATCTGTGCCAGGCTGTTATGAGAGTGAGGATTCACAGAATTAGATAAGGATTCTGCTCTCAAGTTGCTCATGGCCTGGGAGAAAAGACGTAAGCAAAGGCCACACAGCTATGGTCAAGGGCTTTGATCAGAGGTTGGGGAGTCAGCAGTTATGAACACAAACTCTGGCTTGGTGCCCGTAGCATAGTGGTTATGGTGCCAGCCACATATACCGAGGCTGGTGGGTTCAAACCCAGCCCCAGCCAGCTAAACAACAATGACAACTGCAACAAAAAAATAGCTGGGCATTGTGGCAGGTGCCTGTAGTCCCAG
>NW_003852416.1:10966695-10972366 GCF_000181295.1 Otolemur garnettii
TGTTTGGCGGGCCCAGGCTGGGGATTCGAACCCGCCACCTTAGGTGTATGTGGCTGGCGCCTTAGCCGCTTGAGCCACAGGCGCCGAGCCAAGACCCTGTCTCTTAAGTAAAAAGTAAAGTGGGCCTGGCAAGGTGGCTCACGCCTTTAATCTTAGCACTTTGGGAGGCCAAGGAGGGTGGATTGCCTGAGCTCACAAGTTTAGGACCAGCCTGAGCCAAAGCAAGACCTCCTCTCTTAAAAAAAAAAAAAAAAGAAAGAAAGAAAGAAATAGCCTGACATTGTGGCAGGCACCTGTAGTCCCAGCTACTTGGGAGGCTGAGGCAAGAGAATCACTTAAACCCAAGAGTCCAAGGTTGCTGTGAACTGTGATGCCTTGACACTCTACCAAGGATGACAAAGTGAGACTCTGTCTCACAAAAAGAAAAAAGTAAAGTTTTACATCTGCAAGGGGCTTGAACAGGGCCTGGCACATACTAAGCACTCTCTGTAGGCTCATGCTATTAGTGAAAGCATAAATACAATGACATCAACAGCACTCAGAGGAGAGAGTGGCATCCTGGAGGAAGAAATAGAGAAATCCGTGAGAAACTCAGGGCAGTTTCTAGACCTCGACTCCCCTGGATTTCACTTCAAATAGTCCTATGTGCCAAACCTGGAAGGAACTGTGGAAAGTTTTCTGGTTGAAGACTCACAGTTTGCACATAAGAAAACTCAGACCAGAGAGAGAAAATGGCTTGCCCAGGTGAGGTGGGCAGAATAATGACCCCCCAATACAGCTTAAGCCCCGGAACCTATGAATATGTGACCTTACACGGCAAAATGATTTAGTTCAGGATTTCGAGATGAGAGGGTTATCTGGATTGTCTGGGATGAGCCCAATTTGGTCACAGGGTCCACGTAAGGGAATGGGGACCTGAGAGTTGGAGAAAGAGATGTGACGACAGAAGCAGAGGTTGAAGTGACAAGAGCCAAGGAGGAGCCTGTGTGTGATCAAGGACCTCTGCTCTCCCTGTGTCCCGTGCCCCATGGGTGCCCTTCCTTTGATCTGAGCTCTCATTTCCTGCTGTTTGTCCAAATTTCCTACTTTCAGGGACCAAATTTCCTACTTTCAGCTTTGGTAAAATGCCCTCCACTCCACCTTTGAAGACAAAATCTTTACCCTCAGAAATGAAGTGTAGGTAGCAAATGAGTGGTATTAGCCATCTGGGGGAAGAAGAACGCACCCTCGTCAAGATTTGTGAGCAAGGCTGATGAGATTTAGGAAAGGTAACCCACGGCAGACACGCAGTAATCCAATTACTGATCATGTCTTCTATGAGACAAGACTTGGTGGCTGGGAATGGAAAATTGGCAGGAGGCAATTTTCTCCAGAGCTTCTGTCTCCAGAACTAGACTACACAGCAGAGGCGCTGGGAGGGCTGGAGAACAAATCTACATGTTTGCATAGAAATATCCCTCGAGTGGAGAAGAGAAAGTAAGAAGGCCACTGCAGCTGGAGAGAAAAGAAAAAATGGAACAACCCAAGCTTGGTCTGAGGTCAAGATAATGGACACTGTCAAACTGGGTAGGTGGGAAGAGAAATTGGCACAAAATTTTGTAAGGCTATTTGTCAGGATGAACCAACAATTCTCCTTCAGGAAATTTATCATAGGGAGGAGTGAAACATGCTTAGCTGCTAAATTGTCCATTTCGTGTTGTTTATAATGGCAAAACTGCTCAATGATACGGGACTTGATTATGTAGCCATATCATAAGTCACCATGCCAGACATTTCTAAAAGAATGATGCTGGGCTGGGTGTGGTGGCTCATGCCTGTAATCCTAGCACTTTGGGCAGTATTGCTTGAGGCCAGGAGTTGGAGACCAGCCTGAGCAAGATCAAGACCCAGACCCTACAAAAATTAGAAAAATGAGCTGAATGTGGTAACACGTAACATGTGTGTAACCTGTAGTCACAGCCACTTGGGAGGCTGAGGCAGGAAGATCACACGAGCCCAAGAGTTTGAGGTTGCAAGTGAGCTATGATGACACCGCTGCATCAAGCCTGGGCAACAAAATTAGATGGTCTCAAAAACAAACAAATATGGGCTGGGCATAGTAGCTTGTGCTGTAATCCTAGCACTCTGAAGGGCTGAGGCGGGTGGATTACTTAAACTCAGGAGTTCGAGACCAGCCTGAGCCAGAGGGAGACCCCCCATCTCTAAAAATAACCAGGTGTTGTGGTAGGCACCTGTAGTCCCAGCTACTCAGGAGGCTGAGGCCAGAGGATTGCTTGAGCCCAAGAATTTGAGGTTGCTGTGAGCTAGGAAGCCACAACACTCCACTGAGAGTGACAAAGTAACCCAGTCTCTCTCTCTTTTTTTTTTTTGAAACAGGGCCTCAAACTGTCACCATGGCATCACAGCTCACAGCAACCTCCAACTCCTGGGCTCAAGCAATTCTCCTGCTGCCACCTCCCAAATAGCTGGGACTACAGGCGCCTACCACAACACCTGGCTATTTTTTGGTTGCAGCCGTCATTGTTGTTTGGTGGGCCAGAGCTGGATTCGAACCCACCAGCTCAGGTGTTTGTGGCTGGTGCCTTAACCACTTGAGCCACAGGTGCTGAATCCAGGCTTTCTTTTTTTGACTGTCTCAAACAAAACAAAAACCATACAAATACAATAAATAAATAATTCTGGTGCTCACTTTGACAGCACATATACTAAAAGTGGAATGATACAGGAAAGAGTAGGATCACTTCTGTGCAAAAACAATATGCAAATTTGTGATGTTCCCTTTCTTTCAAAAAAATGATACTGTAGAGGATTTAAAGATAATGTTAACACATACTTACAAGTGAAAAGAGCAGGTTGTAATATAGCATGGGAGTACAACCCTGTTTTATTTTAAAAAATAATAATAATACATAAAAATAGATTAAAAGTCCTGGAAGGACACGTAGGAAAATGCGACAGTTACCTCTGGCTGATGGAATTGCAGGAGGTTTTAGTTTTTTCACTTTGGCTTATTGAATATTTTCCATATTCAATAATTAACCTGATATATTACCTTTGCAAATTAAAATTATGTATTAAAAATAATTAAGAGCAAGCGAGCACTTGGAGATATCTAGTTTGTGCCTGGATCTTTCCCCATATTACCTTGTTTACTATTTTTAAAATGCTGTGTAAGTTAGGTGGTTTGCACCCATTTACTTATTGGAATCTGACACGGAGACTTTTAAGTAGTTTGCCCAAGGTCACATAGTTAATAAGTGCTGGAGTCATGATTTCAATCCAATTTCATCTAACCACCCCCACCCCTTTTTTTTTTTGCTACACCACTTGCCTTTCTCTAAAGGATTCCCAGATTCCTTTGTGGTCACTCTATGTTCTGAAAAACTTCCTGCTTATATAGTAGTCTGGACCAGCTCATCCATCAGCAGAGAGAACAACGCTGCCGTAGCAGCAACCTCAGTGCCGTGGGATCCAAGGAATTGCCTTATACACTACCATTCATTTCCTGTTCCATTATTCCCACTCTTGGCGGCGCCTGTGAAGGGGCAGCCATGATTTCATTATTATTTTTTTCCTCTTCTTTTTAGCTTAGTAATAATAGTTAATAGTTATAAAAAGGAAGAATAAAGAACTGAGGGAAAAGAAAAAGGCAAAGGGGGAGGGGCAGGGGCCGCAAGAAGCTCCACAGCAGACACAGGCCGTAAATTAGTTAAACAGCCCTGATAACAATAACCAATCAGAAGTTCACACGGTACTAACTCCAGCAAAGACCCCAGCCACAGAAGGACAGGTAACCTATCAAAACCCCAGGCCTCCCGGATCACCAGTAAGTAAACGGACACTGGCTTCTTCCTCAGCATTTTATTGCAACCCATAATACCCTGCCAGAAAGTGTATAAAAGTTTTCCTGCCCTTTGTTTCAGGGCTACTCTTTTCTATGACCACTTTGATGGTGGGTGTGACCCGAGCATATGCCTGAAAAGAATAAAACTCCTCGGATTTCCAGGTGTGCATGGTTTCTTTGTGGCAAATCTGGTCCCTTCACCTGTGGCTCAAGTGACTTAGGCGCCAGCCACATACACCTAACATGGCGGGTTCAAATCCAGCCCAGGCTCGCCAAACAACGATGGCTGCAACCAAAAAAAAAAAAAAAAAAAATAGCCAGGCATTGTGGCGGACACCTGTGGTCCCAGCTACTTGGGAGGCAGAGGCGGAGACTGGCTTGAGTCCAGGAGTTGGAGGTTGCTGTGAGTTGTGATGCCATGGCACTCTACCCAGGGTGACAGATTGAGGCTCTATCTCAAAAAAATAAAAAATTATTCCCACTCTTGTTGATTAATTAGAATAGACTGGTCCCCTGAGAGATCGTCTAACCCCAGTGAGAATGGCCCACCTTGCAAAATCTCAAAACTGCAGATGCTGGCATGGATGTGGAGAGAAGGGAACACTTTTTACACTGCTGGTGGGACTGCAAACTAATACAAGCTTTTTGGAAGGAAGTATGGAGAACCTTCAAAGAACTCAAGCTAGACCTCCCATTTGATCCTGCAATCCTATTACTAGGCATCCACTCAGAAGAAAAAAAAATCCTTTTACCATAAGGACACTTGCACTAGACTGTTTATTGCAGCTCAATTTACAATCGCCAAAATGTGGAAATAGCCTAAATGCTAACCAACCCAGGAATGAATTAACAAGCTGTGGTGTATGTATACCATGGAATACTATTCAGCCATTTAAAAAGATGGAGACTTTACATCTTTCATATTACCCTGGACGGAAGTGGAACACTTCTTAGTATAGCATCACAAGAATGGAGAAGCAAGAATCCCATGTACTCAATTCTGATATGAGGACAATTAATGACCTAGTACACTGTGGGGGTGGGGTAAAGGGAGAGCAGAGAGAGAGAAGGAGGGAGGATGGTGGGGGGGGGTCACGGTGTGTGACACAACTTTTGGGGGAGGGACTTTACCTAACAAATGCAATCAATGTAACCTGGTTCTTTGTGCCCTCAATGAATCCCCAGCAATAAAAAAAAAAAAAAAAAAAAAAAGAATAGACTGGTCCCTTAGGACCTGATTAGGACTGTGAGAACTGGTGGTTTAACACAGGATCAGACCCAGGGCCATCCTGGTGGGCTCCACCTAGCCTGGCTGTTTTCTGCCCAGTCTCCTTCACTCCAGCTCCCAGTGGATTAGTTGAAATAAGTCGTGTTTTCTGTGAATATCTGTAGCTGGTGATCCCCCAGCATATGTTAACTCAAAGCATTGGAATTATTCAGCTTCCATTCTTCTAGTTGACCAGGGAGAGAGAGAGACCAACCACGTAGTGTGGTGCCTGGCCTGAAGGAGACACTCACAGCCACTGGAAATCTACCAGGTGACTCTCCCTGCCCCTGCCTATGAGGAAACCTGTAAGAAAGCGCTTCTGTTGCACTGGCACTTACCTTTTGTTTACTTGTGCAAGTTTGTCCGATCATATGTATATGTGTGTATATACAAGGTCTGACAATTAAGTTTGTGAACTTGGCACCTTGTGCAGAACTGATGAAAACATTGCAAAAATTCACTGAATTGTATGCCAAAATTGTCAGCTGACTGTGAGAAGCAAAGCAGACCAAGCAAACATTGGTAGAGAAACAGGAAAATCTTTTTTTTTTTTTTTTTTT
>NW_003852416.1:10972555-10973557 GCF_000181295.1 Otolemur garnettii
TGTTGTTTGGCGGGCCCGGGCTGGGGATTCGAACCCGCCACCTTAGGTGTATGTGGCTGGCGCCTTAGCCGCTTGAGCCACAGGCGCCGAGCCTGAAACAGGAAAATCTTAACTGAAAATTTTGGCATGAGAAAGGTTTGTGAAAAATGGGCTGGTGCATCACGACCCCAGTGAGAATGACGCCACACTGTCTGTGACGGAATTTTTATTTTATTTGTTTTTGGAGACAGAGTCTCATTTTGTCACCCTAGGTAGGATGCCGTGGCATCATAGTTCACAGCAATCTCAAACTCTTGGATTCAAGTGATTCTCTTGCCTCGGCCTCCCAGGTAGCTGGGACTATAGGTGCCCACTCCAACGCCCAGCTATTTTTAGAGACGGGGGCGGGAGTCCTCACTCTTGCTCAGGCTGGTCTTGAACCTGTGAGCTCAGACAATCCACCCACTTCAGCCTCCCAGAGTGCTAGGATCACAGGCATAAAGCACCATGCCTGGCCTTGTGGGGGAGTTTTTAGCCAATAAACAACTGTATTGGAACACCCTCCCTGCTCACCTAATATGCCTCAGTGACTTTTTTCTTTACCTGAAGATAAAGGAGATATGGAAAGGAAGACATTTTAATGACCTTCAGGGCATCAAGGGTAATACGATGACAGCTCTCATGCCATTCCAGAAAAAGAGTTCTGAAATTGCTTTGAAGTGTGCACTAGGTGCTGGTGTTGGTGTGTACTACCTTGCCCAGGGGAGTAGTTCGAAGGTGACCATCCTGCAATAAAGTATGTAATACTTTTCTTTTCTTTTCTTCTCTCTCTTTTTTGTTTTTTTTTTTTTGAGACAGAACCTCAAGCTGTCGCCTTGGGTAGAGAACCGTGGCATCACAGCTCACAGCAACCTCAAACTCCTGCGATTCTCCTGACTCCACCTCCCAAGTAGCTGGGACTACAGGTGCCTGCCACAATGCCCGGCTATTTTTTGGTTGCAGCCGTCATTGTTGTTTGGCGGG
>NW_003852416.1:10973577-10992750 GCF_000181295.1 Otolemur garnettii
TGGGTTTCCTAAATTCCTTTTTTTTTTTTTTTTTGAGACAGAGTCTCAGTATGTTGCCCTCAGAAGAGTGTCATGACGTCATAGTTCACAACAACCTCAAACTCTTGGGCTGAAGCAATCCTCTTGCCTTAGTTTTTCATTATTTTGGTAAAGACAGAGTCTCACTTTGTCACCCTCAGAAGAGTGTCATGACATCATAGTTCACAACAACCTCAAACTCTTGGGCTGAAGCAATCCTCTTGCCTTAGTTTTTCATTATTTTGGTAAAGACAGGGTTCTCACTCTTGCTCAGCATGACCTCAAACTCACAAACTTAAGCAATCCAGCCACCTTGGCCTCCCAGAGTGCTTGGATTGCAAGCACGATCCACCATGTAGCACTTTTTCTTTAGGATGAGTTAGCAAACTTAATTGCCAGACCTCGAATACAAACAATATACTATTACACACACATACGTAATCCATATAAACACATACAAATCCATATAATATATGTATTTATACATACATATCCTATGCACTTTGGGTTGCATTCCTGGCTCCAGCACTTACTAGCTGAGTGATTTAGGGAAGTGGCTTTAACTCCCCAGGTTTCAGTTTCCTATTCCATAAAGCAGGAGGGGGTACAATGCCTTGCTTGCTGTATTGTTGTAAGGATCACATTAAAGTGGGATACAACTCACATTTATTTTTAATCAAAGCAGGCTGCCAGCAGCTGCTCTTCTTTCCCCTGAGGTCAAAAGTTTCCCAAGTGGTCAGAGAAGTGAGCAAGCTGTTAGTATTTCCCGAAGTCCTACACTATGTTCTGTTATCTGAACCCACTATCCTAAAGGGGGGGGGGGACAAACAACTATAGAATGCCTGCTCGGGGTCAAATACGGGGTCTGCTCTTTTTGATAGTCATTCATTCACTCATCAAATACACAACCTGTTGAACGTCTGCTGTGAGCCAAGCTTTGTACCAGATGCCAGAGAGAACAAACAGGTAAACAAAGATGCCACATAAAAAGCTTGTTAGTTAATTCTCAACAATCCTTAAGCACAGGATTTTTTTAAATTAAAGTTTTAACATAATCATATAGTAAAATTGACTTTTTTCCATTTGGTGTATAGTTCCATCCATGTGTAGATAGATTTGTATAAATAGCACTAAAGTCATGATATAGAACCAAGTGTGGGGATTTTCATTTCTAATTGGTTATTGAGGAAATTGAGGTCCAGAGAGTTTGAGTGCTGCTCCAAAGTTGAGCAGTTCCATGTTAACACAGATGACAGAAAGGAAATGTGGGTTTTGCCATGGAGTCAATGAAAGGAGGTAAGGAAAATCTCTGAGGCCCCACACTGGTCCCCTCTTCCTATGGACTGCAAACTTCTCAGTGTCAGTGAAGTCTACTCTGCAGACTCTGAGAAACCCTTTGGGAATTTAGAATTTCACTCCATCCAACAGCTTACTCTCTTTGCTTTAACTGTCCAGTCTCAAGATATATGGCTCGTCTGATTAGCTGATTTTAATAAAGTATTTTGATTCACTCTCTTAAAAAATAGTGAATATGATATAATCTTAGGCCAATCGCTCTTGGCATTTTGGTAACTGTCAATTGATGTATCCAAAATGAAACACAATCTTTTTCTTTTCTTTTCTTTTTAACTCTTAACTCTAACTCTGTTGCCCAGGTTAGAGTGCTGTGGCATCAGCCTAACACACAGCAACCTCAAACTCCCTGGGTTCAAATGATCCTCATGCCTCAGCCTCCCGAGTAGCTATGACAACAGGCACTGGCCACAAGGCCTGGGTGGTTTTTCTATTTTTGGTAGAGATATGGTCTGGCTCTTGCCGATCTCAACCTCCTAAGCTCAAGCAATCCACCTGCCTTGGCCTCCCAGAGTACTATGTTTACGGGTGTGAGCCATCGGCCCAGCCCACAAGCCCACTTTTAACCTAGTAAGCTTGATGCACTTTATACTGGAAAATAAACACGTTGGTGTTATGGAAATTGTAAATTGAAAGTCAGTAAATTTGAGAAAAATGTCAAGAGCCTTTTCTAAGTAGCATCACACACTTACAAACTCCAGTTCTCTAGTATATCACTCTAGTCACTTACTGTGGCTGCTGAAACTTTTTTTTTTAAGAGACAGAGTCTCACTTTGTCACCCTCAGTACAGTGCTGTGGTGTCACAGCTCACAGCAACCTCCAACTCCTGGGCTTAGGTGATTCTCTTGCCTCAGCTGGGACTACAGGCACCCGCCACAATGCCTGGCTATTTTTTTGTTGCAGTTTGGCCGGGGCAGGGTTTGAACCCGCCACCCTCGGTATATGGGGCCAGCACCCTACTCACTGAGCCACAGGCACTGCCACGCTTTGGAAACTTTTTAATACAATGTTTTTGTTTTGGTTATAACTAAAAAATACTTGCTATAAAAGGGTCATTAGGTGACAAAAATGTCTCCCTTAAACCCTCAGACCCTGATTCCCCAGTCCCCTTCACCAGAGGTGAACACCATGACCAGTTTCCAGTGTGTCCTTATGCAATGTCATTAAACAATTGGTAGATATTTTATTTATTGTTTGTAGAATGTGTACTTATATGCTGCCTTAAAGAAATATACGGTTCTGTTTCTTCTCTTTTCATTCAATTAATTCATTGAGGATCAGCACCAAGGACACGAGGACCAACAGGTAGCTGTGACTTTCAAGGAGCTCATGGCTGAACACAGGAGAGCACATGTGCAAACAGGCCTGAATACAGAGTCCTCAATTGGTGGCCAAAATGCCCCTTGGTGCTACCCAACTGCTCCTGGTCCATCCATCCCTGGCACCAGTGGCAGTGTGACTGGTTTTCCAGCTGTAGCTGCAGGGCTGGTTCAAGATCTTCAAAGCAGGGCTGGGGACACCTTCCTGGAGGAAAGGCCCATTCTTCCCCTTAGAGTCCCCACAGGACCTCAGAAGCCTGGTGACCTTCAGCTTGGAGCAAGGCCTTTGCAAGTTCTTTCCAAAGCACTTGGAATGCCTATGCTGGCACTGCTGTCCTAGAAGGGACTTTAGAGGATGAGCCACTCCCTCTCCAGAATCCCACACATCCTGTCCCCATCAAAGGGACTTCTGGCCTCAGTGGGGACACATCAGTGACCAGGTAATCCCTCCCTGGGTCACACAACACAAATGGTTAGAACGATCTTCCCTGTATTAGCCAACATATGGAGCCTGTGACATCCATCCATTACAGGATTATCCAAGAGATTGATCCAATGGGGTATGTGTCATTAGCAAAGGGGAGGCCCCTGGAAGCATGAAAAAAAGACATTGATAATTGATAATATCCCCTCCCCCACAAAAAGAGCACTGAAAAATCCGGACATTCCTGAGCTTCTTTAGACTTCCTTATACTGGACAGCTCTTGCATGTTTTTAGGATTTAGATGGTTTTATTTTGCATTACCTATGGGGCTGGGGGTAGAACAAAAACTACCTGTACCATAATCTTTAGACATTTAGGACTTCTAAAGATCTTAATCCAGACTGATGGTCCCATATGTCTCTCTCTGCATCTGCCCAGAGGAAGGCCCTTCTTCCCTCGGCTCTCAGACTTCACATTCGTTGCAGTTCTGGGCCTCCAGGAAGCCCTCTCTGAGCAAAAGGGAGGGAACTGGGATTTCCCCCCAAAGACACACAATGCCCTCAGCATTTGTCTTTCCACTCAGTGTCCTGACTTGTGTGGTTAGGACAACAACATCCAATGAGTAGGCGCCTCTGAGGAGCCCACGGATCCGTGACTGTCTCCTTTACTTCATGGCAAGGCTTCGGCACCCACCTACCTGTCCCTGTCAGCCTTACGTCACCAGCCTAGAGGGATGGCGATCACCCTTTGCCCCCTTATGCTGCCCCAAAACACCCAGGGGACCCCAGCAGGCTCTCTGTGGCAGGTCTGTGGGATGGTGTCAGAGTTGAGGGTTGGTGCTTCTCAGCCTCACAGGATGAGGGTATAGGAAGGAGTGACTAAGCCTCCCTAGCAGTCTTGGGGTCATAAACATTGTGGCACTTATTACTAAACAGGGCATGGCAGAGTGAGGGCTCTGCAGAACAGGGGACCCTGAATGGAACAGGAAGTGGTCACTGTGATTCAACCACAGAGCCTTTCCCTGAGTGTCATTTGTGAAGTGACACAGCCTTTGGGGAAAGTCACTGTGCTGAGAAGGGAGCGTGGGTGGGTGGGGGGGTGTGCAAGTTATGGGCTGAGGCTGCCACAGAAACTGGGCAGTGAAACCAGGAAAGACAGCGGCCTCCTGCAACACTGGTATCTCCAGCGAACCAAGGCCAGCCCCAGCCTCAGTCTGTCACAAAGAAAATTATTCCTTCCAGAAGTGGACACCTCCAGAAGGCAGCATCTCTCTGCCTTCTTGCAGTTGGAGACACTACTTGCTAGATTAGATCTACCATTTGGATAGGTTTGCTTTACTTCTCTGAGACTGTTTCCTTATATACATAATGAGAATACTAACGGAGTCCACTAAGAGGGTTGCTGGGAAAATCAAGTGAGATGTTATATGCACATCACTTAGAAGAGAGACTGGTGTGAGGCAGGTGGCAATAAATAGAAGCTCTTATTATTCTATGTCAGACTCTCAGAGGTGGAAACCTTGGCTTAAGTTATCCATTTAAGAAAAAGAAATATGAGGAGGCAAGAGGGGCATGATGTCTCCAAGGTCTCACACAGGTCACCAGAGGCACAGCTGTGCCCAGAACCAGGGTTTCCTGCCTCTCACCCCTTTCTCTCCTTCTCTCTCCTTTCCCTTCCTCCTCCTTTTTTGGCACCAGCAATTGCCTGGGTCCTTACTATGTGCCAACCATTTGATGTGTGTGATATCCGTTCATCCTCATACAAGGTAGGCAAAATTGCTCTTTCTTTCAGAAGTCATGTCATTCATAATACTTCCATTCATCTTGTCATCGATATCCTGTAAATTTCTGTCCCCACCCCTCTCCTCTCCTCCAGGAAGACCTCCTGGAATAACCTGTCACCCGCCCCCCACTACAATCTCTCCTCACTGTCACACCCTCTCAGCTACTAGCCCATGGCCTGATCTAGGGGGTATGTCCACAACCATCAACAATCAACAATCAACACAAACATATGGGGAGAAGGACATTGTCCTTCCAACATGTGGAAGGGACTTTCAAATAATACTTTTATAATAAACATAGAGGAATAACAGCAATCTTTTTTTGAATATTTATTTTCTCCCAAGCTCTCTTGTAAATGATTTACATAAAATATCTTTTTTTTCCTTTTTCCCCAAGGCAAGGTCTCACTCTGCCACCCACACTAGAATACAGTGGCATCTTCAAAGCTCCCTACAACCTCAAACTCCTGGGCTCAAGTGATCCTCCTGCCTCAGACTCCCCACATAGTTAGGACTACAGATGCTCCACGATGCTTGGCTAATTTTGTTCCTATATAGCTCAGGCTGGTCTCAAACTTCTGGCCTCAAGCCAGTCTCGGCCTCCCAAAGAGCTGGGATTACAAGCATGAGCAACTGTGTCCAGCCTGGAATATCTTTAAATATGCTTCTTCTAATATTCTCAGCAAGTGAAGACAATTCCTCAGCAGCTATGTACCCCAAAGGCTTTCCCTGGCTTCCAGCAGTTGAACTGAGGCAGCAGCTGCTTGGAGAAGCTTTGAACCCTGGGGAAGGGCCTAGACACAAGTGAGCCTCCAGAGCACTAAGCTGGGGGACAAGGAATGGAGGTGAGCAGATGCCTTAGGGATGCGGAGGGATGGTCAGCCAAACACATTAGTTGTGGTTTTATATACATTTCTGACCTGCCCCTCCGGTTTGCATCTGATTCCCCAATTTCAGTGTCAGCCTGAGGGTCTTTAGCCAGTCTATGATGTCAAGTCCAAAGCCCTTACAGGACATTCTCAGCCTGGTGGTCTCTGTACCTAGTCACTCCACTTCGTCCCTTGGCTCCGGATCTGTACAGACCATGCTGCAATCTGCCTCCTGAGCAGGCTGCATCATATGTCTGTGTTTGCTCACTCTCTTGCCTGATTTGAAGGCCTCCCTTTATCCCTTCCTGCTGCCTGAGGATAGCCACAGAGAATTACAAGTATCCCCTGTGGTCTGTCTCCCCAGACTAAACTGGGCTCCTCATAACAGAGACTGGGATTTGGTCTTAATAAAACTTTATTTACAAAAGCAGGCTATAGGTCCATAGGCCATTGTTTCCTAATTTGATGTTTTTTAAAATATTGTATATAATATTACTTATTTTGACTACTGAGTTTTTTGATACTCTCCCGCCTAAAAGGACTTTGTACCCAAAGCAAGTACAGGACTGTCCTCCCCTCACGGTCCTCACCTTGCTATTTACATTCCCAGAGCCCAGAATACTACCTAGAGGTATGTGAGCTCAGTTCTTACAGTTGGACGGATGGATGGAGTGGAAAAGACACCAGACTGTGAATTGGGAGTTCTGAGGTCCAGGCTCTGCCACTAATTCTGTGATCTGGGCACATCCCTTGCCTGCTATAGGCCTCTGTTTTTCTCAACTATTTTCTTAATCCCTACGAGATGATCTGGCAAGGTTTTCTGCAAACATCAACAAACATTCATAGATAAAATTATGGCTCAGACACAGAAAGATAGACATGACCTTGGTTTTTGCCCCAGAGAGACTCACAGTTAGTTGAATTTAATACATCTCAGAGCCTTGAGTTTTTGCCCTGCAAAGTGGGGGTGTTTGCCACTGGCTGTTATGAGGCTTATGAAAGAAGCATTCCATACTGCACGGCTCCAAGCTTTCTCAAAACCTGAGCAGAGGACTTGCTTTCATACTTCTTATAAACCAGCTGACAAAAATACTAACACCACACCCTTATGCTGGGTTGTGGAGAGCAGCTGAGTTCCACGATTTCAACCCTACCTTGGCAGGTACTCTGTGTCCTTGGGCAAGTTACTCAACCTCTCTGAGCCTCCACTTCCTGCTGTACTGAATGGGAATGACAGCTAATAGTTCCCCCACCCCACAGCATTGTTCCCAACGTGACCAGAGGTCCAGGGCACGTGCCCCACTGGGGAAGCCGTAAAAGGGATCCTGCCACTCTGAGGTTTTATGTGCCCTCTTTCCCTACCCTCCATTACAGCCGCTCTCAGAAAAGGAATAGAAACTACTTCACCTAATGTGGAAAGTGACCTCTGCCGGGGGAAGCTTAACTTTTACTTGGCTAAAATAAAGGAAGCAAGGATTTTCAGGTGCTGGGGAGAACTTAGGGATTGGAGAGCCTTTACGAGCCACTGAGATCACACCCAATAAACAATGTCAGTGCTTTCCAGAGCTCCAGTGCTCTCATTTGTTTTTTTCTTACACTTGGGGCAGAGCGATTTGTGAGCTGAGACTCTGCCTCGCACCAGCCTCGGCTTCTTCACCAGCCCCCTGCGCCTTTCAAGTTCTAAAGGTGCTTTGGAAAGGCGTGGGCGGCGTGGGCGGGAGGGGAGAGGGCGGTTTCATTTTTGCCCCTCAGATATCCTTTCTGCCCAGGGCCAGGGGCGCCTGGTCGCCCAGTGTGGGACCCTGAGCTGCTCCAGGATAGAGTCCGGACCACGTGAGTGTCGCGCCCCGGGAGCCTGGAGGGGAAAGGTGCGCGCTCCGCCTTACTGGTGCTTGCTGGTAGGTCCGGGCGCCCATTGCACAATAGCTGCTCGGGGAATGCAGCCGGGTTAGTTCCCACGGGGCTCCTTGCTCAGGGTGGGACCCCCTCTTTGCTGGGGCGATCGGAATCACACTCTGCAAAATATTAATTACTGTTGTTTCCAAAGCCCCATCGGCGGCTGGGTGCCAGGCCCTGCCCAGGAAGTCCAAATGATCCACATCGCTGGCATTTTAGTCACCCCCAGTGGGGAGCCGGATCATCTGATACCCCTGTGGTGGGGAAGCAGCCTTAGGCTTGAGCCACTTCCTGGAACCCAGCAAGTGCCGGGAGGCTGGAGGGGGATGAGGTGGGAGGGAGGGAGGGAGGGAGGGTGGGGGGGGGGGGGGGGTGAGGCGGAAGGAGAGGAGAATGTGGAACTGTTGAGGAAGGAAGAAAAAAAGAAGAAACACCTAACAATTTAGGCGCATTTATCTCCCTTTACTCCTGAAAGATAGGCATGACGCTGCTTCTTACAGAAGAGGTTAAGGAAATGCGAGAAAATTGCCCCAAGTCCCAGTCTGGCAAGAGGCAGAGACGGGGCACTTTCCACTACACTGGTGGCAGGTCATTTCGCAGGCAGGATAAACCACCTCAGTCTAATCAGTGGTTGAGCAAATTGGGAACGTGAGAAAGCAGTGGGCAGACTAGTGGAGACAGGTGACATTGGGACTGCGAGACTCTCACGTTCTTGGTGGCAGTGAAAATGCCCCTTAAAACATAAGTGAGGTGACTGATGTACATCCAGCTAGGTCCTGACCCCACCTGCCTGAGAATTGTCAGAATTTTAAAAAATGGCCTCCAGAGAGCCCTTCCTAGCACAGTGGTTACTGCGCTGGCCACTTACATAGAGGCTGGTGGGTTCGAACCCAGCCTGGGCCAGCTAAGCAATAATGCCAACTGCAACAGAAAAATAGCTGGGCGTTGTGGTGGGCACCTGTGGTCCCAGCTACTTGGGAGGCTGAGGCGGGAGAATCGCTTAAGCCCAGGAGTTGCTGTGAGCTGTGACACCATAGCACTCTACCTAGAGTGAAACTGTCTTAAGAGAAAAAAGAAAAGAAAAAGAAAAAAGTTCAATTGATAACAATTGGTGGCAGGTAATTTCGCAGGCAGGATAAAAGTTCAATTGGTATCAAGTGACAGTTGATACCAATTGAACACTAATCTATATTCCAAAAAAGCATTCCTAATCAGAAAATGTTTTGGAAAAAAATGCTCATAAATTATAAATGCATACCAGTCCCCCCCCCCAAAACAAACAGTGGAAAACACCATCCCCTCCACAAGATATTTTGCAGCTGTTAAAAATGATAATTACACAGAGCCCTTAATAACATAAGGAAATGCATATGTTTCGAGGCAGGGTACACAAAAGGACACACACAGAGAATGATCACAGCTGTTTCAAAGGGGGGGAAGGGAGAAAATGAAAGAACCAACACCAGCACATAGAAAACAGACTGGAGGGAAACACAGAAATGTGGCCAGTGGTTTCTGTGGGTGGAAGGTGATTTACTTTCTCCTTTTAATTTTTCCGTATTTTCTAACTTTTCTGCCTATGACCTGTATTACTTTTATAGTGAAAACTATATTTTATGTTAAAATAGGAAGTGGGTAACAATAATAATAACAGTAGCAGTAAATGAACATTTACTGAGCACTTACTGTGCTAAGCACTTTGTTTTTGTTTGTTTCTTTTTAACCCTCATAGCCATCCTGGGAAGTAGATATTATTATTGTCTCTCTTTTACCCCAAGGTCCTGAAAGGTTAGACCATGTTCTGGACATTGAGTTTTTGTCTGTGCAGGATCCAAAGCCCCCCCTCTAGAGGCAGAGCTTCCCCTGTGCTGGCTTGGATGTGGGGAACACCCTACTTCCCACCCGGGTGTCCAAGGGCACATCCTCCCCCCTTCAGCTCTTGGCAGTGGGTGTGGCTACATGATCAAGTCTCAGCCAGCCAGATGTGCCTGCCTAAGGCCGGGCTCTGGACCCTTGGGTACTGGAGAGTTAGAACTACATTTGCTATGATATCTGGTTGCTGTGGCAGCGATGTCCTGACTTAACTTCTTCCCTCTCAAGTGATGGGTTTTTGCCTCCTGCTGCTCTGGGCTTCAAGGGCTGCCCTAATTTCTGCCCCTTTCTCAAGGTGGGCCTCTTTTGAACCCCTGACAATTCTATTGCAGTGGACCTTTCTTTGTTTAAGATAATCAGGGTCAATTTCTGTGACTTGTTAACCAAAAGCCCTGACAGTTGCTAGTGACTTTCCCATAGTCTCAGAGTGAATTCTAGAATCAGAACTCCAATCCAGATCTGCCCATCTGAAGCCCAAGCATTTAATAATCCTCTTTCGCTGCCCACTCTTCCTCAAAAGTATGATAAACATTTCCTAAACTTCTAGAAAACAAACCAGAAACATCTTCTTGAAGACTTTCTCGGAAATTGGTGGTCCACCACCAATCCTACTACCCTGGGAACCTGGAAAGCCATTTTGTGAAGGGCAGGAAGTTGGGGCCAAACCCAAGACAGGGAGGAGCTAACCTAGGCCTCCAGCGACTGGGGCACAGATGAGATCTAGGGAGAGAGGATGCAGAGGCGTCTGGCCTCCCTGGCACTTCCTGACGGATGCCAGAGGACTGGCTCAGCATAGGGTCTCCTCCTCCAGGAAGCCCTCCTTGACCTTTGGAGTCTGGGAGAGGAATAGCAGTTGACTTCTATGGCACCTTCCACATCCCTCTGGATGGTGATAACTTGTTTACATATGTGTGCACCCCCAAGTGACTGTGAACTTGTAGATCACAAGGACTGGTTCTCTTACCTACCAGTAGATTCCTCCTTATCCTTCCTGAGCCTCAGTTTCTCATCTGCAGAATGGGAATAGTGCCTAACCCTGACCATGCAATTGGGAAGATATGAAAGTGGTTGGCACACAGTAGACCACCGATACTTACTAGCTTGCTTCCTCATCCTAACGCTTCATTCTGACTCAATTCCTTCTTCCTCCCCCTTACCTGAGTAAATGTCCAACAATAGGGAAAAGGTTAAATAACCTATGGCTTATCAGTAAGATACAATGTTACACAGCCAATAAAAGTAGTTTAACCCGTGATTTTTAATGGCAGGCAAAATGCTCATGTCTTCATGTGAAGAAAAGACTAACTTATTCATACAATATGACCTCAGCCATGTAAAGAATGCTTATACATGCTTGCACACGCAATAGACAGTTTCTGGAAGGGTACACAGGAAACTCTAATAGCGGTTTCCTGCTTGGTGGAAGTAGAAATTTGGGAGTGGACTTTGCCTTCTCACTTTATAACCTTCTGTTCTATTTGAGTACATTATGTATACAATTGTGTTTTTGCCAGGAGTATATATTCATATTAATATGCCAAAAACTTAGGAAAATACAAAGGAAATACAACAAGATTTTGACAATGGTTACTTTGGAAGTAGTGGAATTATAGGCGTACTAAAATGCTTCTCTTTATATTTTTCTATACTAAGTTTTCTATGACGAGTTTATAGTTCTATAATCAGAATTAAAGGCAAAAATTGCTTCTTGTAGCTCCCCTGGGGGAGGGTTGGGAGGGGAGAAGCAGGTGACTCTGTCCAGAGGGCAAAGAGAACATGAGATGGAACCAGGCACAGCCAGTTGTATTTTTGGAGCATGTGGTTCCTACTGAGTCAACTAACTTATTGTTTGGCCCCAACCTGCCGGTGGAGGTAGGAAATGCTCCCACTCCTGCCTGGTTCATTCTTAGTCACCCTCTGGGAGAGTAGGGTAGAGGGTAGGGGCAGGAGGCTAGATGGGAGGAGCTCCTGCAGCCCTTGGAGACTTCTAGGGAGAGAGCAGTCTGCAGCCCAGGCAGCCCATCTGCCTGGCATTGGCACCTTGGCACTGGCAGCAGCTTGGAGTGAGCAGGAAAGGTTGGGGGAGGGATACTGGAAAAATGCCCTCTGGCCTTTAACAGGCACCATTGCCTACTCCTGTGGAAGCTGTTGTGAAAATTAATTACTGTTTGTCCAGGGCTTTGAGATTCCCAAGATGAAAGACCCAGCAGAAGGAGAGTCATGATGAATAGCTATTTATGGTATTGACTGTCATCTCAAATACCTGTCATGAATGACAATCACGTGTTGCTCTACGACCCTCCCCACTGCCTGGACATCCTGGCCTCAAAGAACAGGAAGTTGAGCATCAGTATTGACTCAGTCCTGAAGGGGAGGCGGCAGCAGGGGGCAGGTGATCACCCATCATCTTTTATTTCAGATGGGTAAACTAAGACACTCTATTCCCCACAACAGATTAAAGGGAGGAAATTGAAAATGAAGCTAAGGGCTACTGAAGAAGGAAGCCTAGCAGAGAAGGGCTGTGGATTACTCTCAGCCGGGCCCTGCTTGTCCCATGATCCCAGAGCCCAGGACCCTGCCTCTCTTTTGGATGGAGGGATGAGGGGAACCATAGAATTCTCTGTTTCAGGCCATGGCTCTGCCTGCCAGTATACCAGGCAGGCTTATCCCTATATGCTCAAGGCAGATGGAGTCATTCCAATTTCTAATTCCTCTAGCAAAATAAACTATTTTTTGTTAAGTGCTTCTGAACACTTTTGACTGAAGCTGAATTCTGTCATCTTCTAGCTCTTAAATTTGGGTGGGAAACTCGTTTTCTGAGTTCTTCTGACTTTAACTTTCCTTCTTTGTTTTATGCAAGAAGATCTGTAAAGCCACTTACTGTGGTCCTGGGCAGGTACACAGCACAAATCCAGGGGAGAGGGGATTTCCAAGGGGCTAATCTTCCCTCCAAGGACATTGCATTCTTATCCTCTTTTTATTTTTGTTTTGTTTTGTTTTGTTTTGTTTTGTTTTTGAGACAGAGCCTCAAGCTGTCCCCCTGGGTGGAGTGCCGTGGCATTACAGCTCACAGCAACCTCCAACTCCTGGGCTCAAGCGAGTCTCCTGCCTCCGCCTTCCAAGTAGCTGGGACCACAGGCGCCCGCCACAACGCCCGGCTATTTTTTGGTTGCAGCCGTCATTGTTGTTTTGGCGGGCCTGGGCTGGGGATTCGAACCCGCCACCTTAGGTGTATGTGGCTGGCGCCTTAGCCCGTTGAGCTATAGGCGCCGAGCCTGTTTTGTTTTGTTTTTGAGAAAAAGTCTCACTTTGTCTCCCTCGGTAGAGTGCCATGGCCTCATAGCTAACAGCAACCTCAAACTCTTGGGCTCAAGGGATTCTCTTGTCTCAGCTTCCTAAGTAGCTGGGACTACAGACGCCCACCACAACACCAGGCTATTTTTTAGAGATGGGGTCTCAGTCCTTGCTCAGTTTCAAACCTGTGAGCTTAGGCAATCCACCCGCCTCAGCCTCCCAGAGTGCTAGGATTACAGGTGTGAGCCACCACGCCCGGCCTTCCACATTCTTATTGGAGAGTCAGGCCCCTACTTATAAGCCATTTCAACAAGCTAAAAGAGCAAGCAGGCAGAGACAGAGCAAGACATCTGGGGACTGGAGACCTCAGGACAGTTTCCTAGGACCTAGGTATGGAGGTACAAAGGGACAAGGCTTATGTGAAGCCAGTGATGAACCCATCACAGCCAGAAGTGAAGATTCACTCGAGGACAAGGGCAGGCAGACAGATAGGCTGGGCAGGAGCACCCAGGCCCTTGAATGCCAACTTAAAGAATTAGGATTTTGTCCAGAGGTCAGTGGAAGTTTCTGAGCCAGAGAATGATATAATGTAGAGTTAGAGAGAAGGTTAAACTATTTCACCAGGAGGTAAATCTTAGCATCTCTGAATCAGCACCTCTAACAAGGAATTCATCATCTTCCTCCTCAGAGCAGCCCCTGACTTCTATTTCAGCTAATGACACGTCAGCACCACTTGCCTCCCCCATGCTCTCTGACACACTACCCAGTTTTATTTTTTTCACAGCACTTGTCACCTTCGGAAATGGTCTTATGGACTTGTTTACTTCCCTTTTCTCTGTGGCTCTGTAGAATGTAAGCAAAAGGAGGCAAGTGGGGGATTACTACCTCTTCTGTTCACTAATGCATCTCTAGCACTTATGACAGTGCCAGGCTGGTGGCAGATGCTCAAAGTGTGTGTATTTGTGGAATGAACGAATAAATGGATTAATGATGGGATTAATGTCACCCCAATTTTCTCAATTACCTGGGCCCCAAACCCCATGGTGAGACTTGATTCATCCTTCCTCCTCTGCAGAATCCAGTCATTTCCACGTCTAATCTATGGATATTATCTCTACACCCCCCCTTCCCTCGCCTTTGTGCCTTTGCGTTTCCTCCTTTATCCTTTTGAACAACTCTAAGCAGCTTGGAGCAAAGACTATTCACCCACATTCCCCCCCACAGGGCTCAGCAGAGGCCTTGGCAATGAGGGTGCTCATTGATCCAAACTTTACGGCTTTCCATGTACTTTTCACACCACTCTCAGGACTCAGACGTCAGTCCTTAACTCAAAACAACTAATCTGTTCCGTTATTGTTCAGATGTATGTGTAATTTGTGATGAAAGAAGGAATGAGTGAACGCTCAGAGGGCTCACGCTTGATCATAGAAGGAGAAACTGGGAGTGAGAAGAGAAACTGGGAGTGAGAAGATCGGCTGGGGAAAATGTTAGCCCGTGTTAACTCCAGAGGACAAAAAAGAACAGGAAAGAGAATGAGTGGGGGAAGGAGGAAGAGGAAGGGGAGGTAGCTGCAAGCCAGGGCTGGAGACGCTGACTCCCCAAAGATTAGTTTGCTCTCTCTCTCTTCTCCCAACCCCATAATCTAGGTTTTTTTGTTTGTTTGTTTGTTTGTTTTGTTAGGTTTCCTTTGTTTGTTTGTTTTTGAGATAAGGTCTGACTATGTTCTCTGGCTAGAATGCGGTGGTATCATCATAGCTCACAACAACCTCAAACTCAGGGCGGTGCCTGTGGCTCAAGGAGTAGGGCATCGGCCCTATATATTGGAGGTGGTGGGTTCAAACCTGGTCCTGGCCAAAAACTACCAAAAAAAAAAAAAAGGCAACCTTAAACTCTTGGGCGCAAGTGATCCTCTTGCCTCAACCTCCCAAGTAGCTGGGACTACAGGCACCCATCACAATGCCTGTCTATATTTTGGAGACAGGGTCTTGCTCTTGCTCAGGCTCTTGGTCTCCAACTTTTAAACGCAGGCAATCCACCTACCTCGGCCTCCCAAAGTGTTGGGATTATAGGCGTCAGCCACTGCAGCAACCTCAAACTCTTGGGCTCAGCTGATCTTCCTGCCTCAGCCTCCTGAGTAGCTGGGACTACAGGTGGCTGCCACGATGCCTGACTGATTTTTCTCTACTTTGTAGAGACTGCATTTCCATCTTGCTCAGGCTGGTCTCGAATTCCTGGCATCAAGCAATCCTCCTGTCTTGGCCTCTCAAAGTGCTAGGATTATAAGCATATGTCACTGCACCCAGCCCATTATGTTGTTACGTATGACAGAAGGATACATAGCCTGTCCAGGAAAAGAGCCCAGAGATGAAGTTAAGGGGCAAGGAGATTCTGAATCCAAAGGAGATCTTATTTACAGGTTTGAGAGCTTATTGTTTATAAACAGTAAGTACTAAAATTTAAGCAATTCTACTGGGCAAAAATTACAAAGGACAAAAAATCCATAAAGAAAAAATAGGCTGGCTGGGTGCCTGTGGCTCAAGTGGCTAAGGCGCCAACCACATACACCTACAGTGGTAGGTTCGAATCCAGCCTGGGCCCACCAAACAACAATGACGGCTGCAACTAAAAAATAGCCAGGCGTTGTAGTGGGCGCCTGTGGTCCCAGCTACTCGGAAGGCTGAGGCAGGAGACTCGTTTGAGCCCAGGAGTTGGAGGTTGCTGTGAGCTGTGATGCCACGGCACTGTACCCAGGGGAACAGCCTGAGGCTCCGTCTCATAAAAAAAAAGAAAAGAAAAAATAGGCCAGTGTCCATGAGCCTATGAATGGATTCATAAACTGTGATATATGTATACCATGAAATACTATTTAGCCATAAAAAGATGGAGACATTACATCTTTTGTATTTACCTGGATGGAGTTGAAGAGCACTCTTCTTACTAAAGTATCACAAGAATGGAAAAGCAAGTATCTAATGTACTCAATACTAATATAAAACCAATAGAAAAACAACCATATGCTCATACGGAGAGAAAAATACAAGTATATTTAAATGGGGGCAAGGAAAGAGGAAGGAAAAGGGAAGGGAGAGGAGGGAGGAAGATTGGTAAGCTCTCACTTAAGGTGCACAATGGAAGGGTACACAGCACACCCCCTGGGTGAAGGGCTCAACTACAACTTGAACTTTACCTTAGAAACACTAACAATGTAATTTAATCATTTGCACCCTCATATTAATATGAATAAACACAAATAAATAATTTTAAAAAGAAGAAGTAAGGCTGGCACGGTGACTCACGCCTGTAACCACAGAGCTCTGGGAGGCCAAGGTGGGCAGATGGCTTGAACTCAGGAGTTCAAGACCAGTCTGGGCAAGAGTGAGATGCCATCTCTAAAAATAGCCGGGTGCTGTGGCAGGTGCTGCCCATAGTCCCAGCTACTTGGGAGGCTGAGTCAAGAGAATTGCTTAAGCCCAAGAGTTTGAGGTTGCTGTGAGCAGTGATGCCACTGCACTCTACCAAGGTTGACTGAGTGAGACTCTGTCTCAAAAAAAAACAGAAAGAAAAAATAGGCCCCACATAAAAATACTAAGAATATAAAATTATTATTATTATTATTATTTTTTGTAGAGACAGGGTCTCACTCTATTGCCCTTAGTAGAGTGCCAGAGTGCTGTGGTCTCACACAGCTCACAGCAACCTCCAGTTCCTGGGCTTAGGCGATTCTCTTGCCTCAGTCTCCCGAGTAGCTGGGACTACAGGCGCCCGCCACAACACCCGGCTATTTTTTTGTTGTAGTTCAGCTGGGGCTGGGTTTGAACCCTCCACCCTTGGTATATGGGGCCAGTGACCTACCCACAAAGCCATAGGCGCCATTCAGAATATAAAATTATTTTTAAAAAGAAAGAAAAAATAGGACTTTTTTGTCAGGACAAGGAGGCCCATTCGTTGTCTATAGTGAATGTATCTTGCTCTGTAAACCTATATCTTGCTTTTGCTCAGTAAACCAATATTTCTCGTCCTCAATAAACTTTATTTCACACTTAAAAAAAAAATTATCAAGCTCAGTGCCCATAGCTCAGTGAGTAGGGCGCCAGCCACATGCACCGAGGCTGACAAGTTCAAGCCCAGCCCAGACCTGCTAAACAACAATGACAACTGCAACAAAAAATAGCCAGGCATTGTGGCGGGCACCTATGGTCCCAGCTGCTTGGGAGGCTGAGGCAGGAGAATCGCTTAAGCCCAAGAGTTTGAGGTTGCTGTGAACTGTGATACTAGGGAACTCCACCGAGGGTGACATAGTGAGACTCTATCTCTAAAAACAAACAAGCAAACAAAATCATCAGTTATTGCACCATCCAGAAAAAGCCATTCTAATACTTTGATGTATATCCTTTCAGACTATATAAATGTGATCACAAATATAAGTACACAACAAACGCAGTGTAACCTAATCCTTTGTACCCTCAATGAATCCCAGATAATAAAAATAAATAAAATGTAAGCTAGTTATTAATACAAAAAATAAGTATACACACTTATATTTTATATACTTACATGATATAAATATCATATTAGCATATCTGTATCTAATTTATACACATATACATACATTTCTCAATGTTAATAAAATGGGATATATACAGTTTTGTAACTTGCTTTTTGCTCACCTAGTAACATGTAGTGAACACAAAGGAGATTTTATAAGCTCAAAGGGCAGTTTGAAAAGATAACCTTTGGGATAAACAGGAAGCCAGAGAAGATATATGAGCATAAAGTAAGCGGCTAAGCACTGCGGCTTTGATAAATATTATTAAAGTAAACTAATCCTAGATGTGCTGCCAGTTCAGGTAATCATTAACTCCCTATCAGCAGGGCCACAAATTCATAGACTCAGAGGATGTTGGTACTTGAAGGTGCCTTTGAGGTTATCTAACGCAATCCCCTTACCTTCAGTGTTGAGAAACTGCAAGCCCAGAGACCGTAAATAACATGCCCAAAGCGATATGACTGGTAAACCACAGAGCTGGGGGGAGAACTGGGTCCTCTGACATCTAGTCCAGGGTTCTTGTCATCTAACCACACTGATCACTCCAGCCATATGATCTACATGCAGAAGGCGTGGAGAGAGCTGAGGTCCCAAACCCAGTGGGTCTCCAGGCGTATAACATCAGTAGAGGGATAAGTGTTAAGAGAACAGCAAAATGTCCTTGGCAGACCCCTGGTGAGGCTGGAGTGGCTAGCAGTGATCAGCCCTGATGTCAGACCACTGACAAGGGCCCTTATTGATCTTCCTGTCTGACTTTGGACAATTTACTTAAAACTTTCTTTTCTTTTTTTTTTTTTCTTGGAGACAGAGAGAGTCTCACTATGTCACCCTGGATAGAGTGTTGCGGCATCACAGCTCGTAGCAACCTCAAACGCCTGGGCTCAAGCAATTCTCTTGCCTCAGCCTCCCGAGTAGCTGAGACTACAGGCACCGGTTTTTTGTTTTTTTTTTTTTTTAGAGATGCAGGTCCCGCTCTTGCTCAGGCTGGTCTCAAACTCATGAGCTCCAGTGACCCATCCCCCTCAGCCTCCCAGAGTTCTGGGATTACAGTCCTGAGCCATTTTCTCAGCTGTAAAAAGGAGATAATAGTGGTATTCACTTCATCAGGTAGTAGTAAGAATTAAGAGAAAATGCACACAAAGGGTTTAGCAAGGTGTTTGACATAGAGAAAGATCTCAATTAATGTGCCATCAGCCATCATGATTACTAATGCTCCAGCATAAATCTTAAGAAGAGCTTAAGGTTGGGTGGAGCCTGTGGCTCAAGGAGTAGGGCACCAGCCCTATATATGGAGGGGAGGGGTTTGAAGCCCAGCCCCAGCCAAAACTGCAAGGAAAAAAAAAAAAGAAGAGCTTAAGGTTACAGTTGTTCTTGGCTGCGGACATCTGTAGGGAAAGCGGACTTAGAAGGAAGCCCAACTGTGGAGCTGTGCCAGCCCTGTCCAATATGTGGGCAGTAACTAAGAAAGTAACTAAGGAGGACCTGTGGCCCAGAGTGGAGCTGCAGGTGGTTGAGGCCCCGGGACTATTTGGTATTCTCCCTGGAAATCACCCTGAAGATGTCGCAGTAAGGCTGTCCTTACGTGCCCTGGGCCAGCCCTTACTATACAGAATAAGGGTCTAGAATTTTTTCCTTCATTTTTCAGTCTACTGAAAGGATAATCAACTGTTTAAGGCAGAAATAATAATAAGCTATTATGGGGTTTATAGTAAACATCAAAGGAAATGAATTACAACAACAGCATGAAGACTAGAAAGGGGGACATGTTAGCATAGCATTATACATTCTTTTTTTTTTT
>NW_003852416.1:10993526-10999693 GCF_000181295.1 Otolemur garnettii
CCACAATGCCTGGCTATTTTTTTGTTGCAGTTGTCATTGTTGTTTTAGCTGGCCTGGGCCAGGTTTGAACCCACCAGCCTTGGTGTATGTGGTCGGCACCGTACCCACTGAGCTACGGGCACCTATATTGTGAATCTTAATACAGCCATTAGCAATAATAACAACAAAAGAGAAATAACCAATAAGCCCGTAATGGAGAAAACATGGAATTTTTTTTTAAATACTCCATTTATCACAGTAGAAGGCAGGTAAAGAGGGGAAAATGTGCAAAGAACAAAGACAAATAAAAAACAAATGTCAAAATGGTTGATTGAAGCTCAACAGAATCAATTATTGTGTGGGTTTTTTTTGAGACAGTCTCATTTGGTCACCCTAGGTAGAGTGCCATGGCATCACAGCTCCCAGCAACCTCAAACTCTTGGGCTCAGGCGATTCTCTCTTGTCTCCGCTTTTCACTTTTATAGAGATAGGGTCTCACTTTTGCTCAGGCTGGTCTTGAACCTGTGAGCTCAAGTGATCCACCCATCTCAGCTTTCCAGAGTGCTAGGATTATAGGTGTGAGCCACCACACCTAGCCAGAATCAATTACTGTATTAAAGGTAATTTAAGAGACAGATAAGTTAGGTAAAAAAAGCAAGACCCTAATACTATATATGCTGTGTACAAAAAAAGGACTCTAAATATAAATACACAGATTGTTCAGAACTAAAATCAAAAGATACACTATGCAAACACTAATCAAAAGAAAGCTAGAGTAGCAATGTTAGTATAAGGCAATATAGACAACAGAATAAGGAATATTACCAGTGACATGGGGGACATTTCATAATCATTAAGGGGTCAATTCATCAGGAGGACACAGCAATCCTAAATATTGAACAGAGCTTCAGAATACGTGGAGCCAGAACTAACAGAACTAAAAGGAGAGATAGATAAATTCTAACTTCAGTTGAAGACACTCCTTTGTCAGTAATTGATAGAAAGGTCGACAGAAAATCTGTAAGTGTATAGAAAACTTGAACAACATTATCAATCAACTTGACTTAATAGACATTTCATAGCACTCTAGCCCCAAACAGAAGATTACACATTTGTTTCCATGTGCTCAAGAAATATTTACCAAGATAGACCACGTTTTGGGCCATCAATTAAGTCTCAGTTAATTAATTCATTATTTTATTTTATTTTATTTTTTTGAGACAGAGTCTCACTTTGTCACCCTTGGTAGAGCGCTGTGGTGTCACAGCTCACAGCAACCTCCAACTCCTGGGCTTAGGCGATTCTTTTGCCTCAGCCTCCAGAGTAACTGGGACCACAGGCACCCACCACAATGCCCAGCTATTTTTTGTTGCAGTTTGGCCGGGGCTGGGTTTGAACCTGCCACTCTTGGCGCCCTACCCACTAAGCCACAGGTACTGCCCAGTCTCAGTAAATTTAAAGGGATTGGAATCATACACATGAAGTATGTTCCCCAACCTCCATGGAAGTAAACTATAAATTAATAACTGAATGATATCTGAAAAAATTCTCTAATATTTTGAAATTAATCAAATAGATCAAAAAGAAATTACAAGTGAAATTAGAACAAAATTTGAACTGAATTAAAATGAAAATGCAACATATCAAAATTTATGAGATGCTTAGAGGAAAATTTGTAGCTTTAAATGCTTTTATTAGATTAGAAAAGAAATATAAAATCAATAGTAGATTTTTACTTTAAGAAACTACAAAGAGGCTCAGTACCTGTGGCTCAAGTGGCTAAGGTGCCAGCCACATACACCTAAGGTGGTGGGTTCGAATCCAGCCTGGACCTGCCAAACAACAATGATGGCTGCAACCAAAAAATAGCCAGGCATTGTGGCAGGTGCCTGTGGTCCCAGCTACTTGGGAGGCTGAGGCAGGAGACTCGCTTGAGCCCAGGAGTTGGAGGTTGCTATGAGCTGTGATGTCACAGCACTCTACCCTGGGGGACAGCTTGAGGCTCTGTCTCCAAAAAAAAAAAAAGACACTACAAAGAGAAGAGCAGATTAAACCCAAAGTAAATAGGAGGAAGGAAAAATAAAGACAAGAGTAAGAGTCAGGGAAGTAGAAAATAAATAGATAATACAGAAACAACCGAAATGGTCATCACCAGGTGAATGGATTAACACATGTTGGGATATCCATACCATGAAAGAGTATTATAGCAATACAAAGGAATGAATTATCAGTGCTTGTAACAACATGGGTGAATCTCAATGTATTATGTGAAGCAAAATACCACATTCAAAAACCCCCACACTATGTGATGCCATTTATATCAAATTCTAGAAAAGGCACAATTATAACAAAGCAAAACATCAGTGATTGTCATAGGCTGGGGTGGAGGCAGGGAAATAAGTGCAAAGGAGCATAAGGATAAAGAAAATAATCCATATCTTGGTTGTGGTGGTGTTATACGACATGACTGTACTACACTTGCTCTTAGCAAAAGAAGCTAAGACGCAATTATGTGGATGTATATACATAGATATGTATTTGTCAAAATGCATTTAACTGTGAACTTGAAATGGGTGCATTTTTAATTGTATGTAAATTATACCTGAATAAAGCTGATTTTTCTTTTTTTCTCATATTGATCTAAAATGCAAATAAAGCTAATTTTGCTTTTTGTTTTTGTTTTTGTTTTAGAGACAGGGTCTCACTTTGTCACCCTCAGTAGAGTGCTGTGCCATCACAGCTCACATCAACCTCCAGCTCTTGGGCTTATGTGATTCTCTTGCCTCAGCTTCCCCAGTAGCTGGGACTACAGGTGCCTGCCACAAAACCTGGCTATTTTTTGTTCCAGTTTGGTCGGGGCGGGGTTTAAACCCACCACCCTCAGTATATGGGGCCAGTGCCCTACCCACTGAGCCACAGGTGCTGCCCATAAAGCTGATTTTTTTTCTTGTTCTTTTTTTTTCTTTTTTTGGTCGAGACAGAATTCTACCCTATGCCCTAAGTAGAGTGCAATGGAGTTATAGCTCACTGCAACCTCAGACTCCGGCTGTGGGAATCCTGCTGCCTCAGCCTCCGAAGCCCACTGGTATTACAAGTGCTCACCATGGCACCCGGCTGGGTGTTTCCATTTTTATCATGAGTCGGAGTCTTGCTCTTGCTCAGACAAGCCTTGAACTCCTGAGCTCAAGCAATCTACCCTCCTCAGCCTCCCACAGTGTTGGGATTACAGGTGTGAGCCACTGTGCCTGGCTAAAACTGATTTTTGAAAATCACAGGCATGGGGCCGGGCCCAGTGGCTCATGCCTGTAATCCTAGTGTTCTAGGCTGGGGAAGGTGGATTGCTTGAGCTCAGTTCAAGACCAGCCTGAGCAAGAGCAAGATCCCTTCTCTACTAAAAATAGAAAAATTAGCCAGGCATTTTGGTAGGCACCTGTGGTCCCAGCTACTTGGGAGGCTGAGGCAAGAGGATTGCTTGAACCTAGCAGTTTGAATTTGCTGTGAGCTGTAATGCCATAGCATTCTACCTAAGGGGACAAAAAGACTCAGTCTCAAAAAAATAAATAGGGCGGTGCCTGGGGCTCAGTCGGTAGGACAGCAACCCCATATACTGAGGGTGGCGGGTTCAAACCCAGGCCGAACTGCAACAACAAAAAACATAGCCGGGAATTGTGGCGGGCACCGGGAGTTCCAGCTACTTGTAAGGCTGAGACAAGAGAATCGCCTAAGCGCAGGAGTTGGAGGTTGCTGTGAGCTATGTGATGTCGTGGTACTCTGTTGAGGGCAATGAAGTGAGACTCTGTCTCTATAAAAAATAAATAAATAGGAGTGGTGTCTGTGGCTCAAAGGAGTAGGGCGCCGGCCCCGTATGCTGGAGGTAGTGGGTTCAAACCCAGCCCCGGCCAAAAAAACGCTGCAAATAAATAAATAGGCTGGGTGTGGTGGCTCATACCTGTAATCCTAGCACTCTGGGAGACCACGGCAGGTGGATTGCCTGAGTTTAGGAGTTGGAGACAAGCCTGAGGAAAAGTGAGAACTCATTTCTAAAAATAGCCGGGCATTGTAGCAGGTGCCTGTAGTCCAGGCTACTTGGGAAGTTGATGTGAGAGAATTGCTTAAGCCCAAGAGTTTGAGGTTGCTATGAGCTCAACCCCAGGGCAACTGAGTGAGACTCTGTCTCAGTCAATCATTGAAATTGCAGGCATCATTAATTCCCATTGTGATAGTACTCAAATGGAATAGGAAGGCACCAGAAGGGCACTTAATATGGAATTGTGAAATCTGAGAAGGCTTCCCTTAGTAAGAGACTTGTGAATGAGGTCCCCCCACCAAAGGTCCCTAAATGAGCAAGGTGAAGAAGGAAAGGGCTGAGGCAGAGGGAGGTGTGTGTGCAAAGGCCCCGAAGTTTGAATCCTCTCCACAACCTCTTCTGTACCAATCCCACTTCTGCTGCAATTATTATAATTAATAATCACAACCACCATTCATTGGAGACTTACTGTGTCTTTGACCTCATCCTATGCAATGATTCTTCATCACATTTACTCTTCAAAACTATACTCACAAGGCAGATACAATTACTATATCCATTGATGGATAAGAAATTGGAGACTTAGAGAGATGAAGTAATTTGTCCATGTCCACAGAGCTAGTAAGTGACAGAGCTAGAACTCAAGCTCAGGGTCATGAAATTCCAGCCCCTGAGTTCCTAGACACTACTCTGTACAACTTTGGTTAAACAGTTCACTGAATTTTATCTCCAGGCCAAACATCACTACTTTTCTCAACTCTTCTTCTTTGACACTGTCTCCAATTCCTTCATTGCCGTGTTTGACATTATTTATTAACAAACTAGTTTGTCTGCATCTCACTTGAAAGTCAGCTTTCAAATCTAAATGCAGTAATGTTGGAAGAGAAAGCTTTGGAAACTGAACAGACTTCTAGGATGAGATTACTTGGGCTGAGCACAGTGGCTCATGCCTGTAATCCTAGCACGTGGGAGGCTGAGGCCAGTGGATTGCTTGAGCTCATGAGTTCAAGACTAGCCTGAGCAAGAGTGAGACCCCGCTCCCCCCCATCCCTACTGAAAATGAAAAACTGAGGTAAGAGAATCACTTGAGCCCAAGAGTTGGAGGTTGCTATGAGCTATGATACCATAGCATTCTACCCAGAGCAACAAAGTGAAACTCTGTCTCAAAAAAAAAAAAAAAAAAGATTACTTGAAACTGCTCCAAATAACAAATAGGGGTGAAGACATGGAGATACAAACTTTTTAGTATGTATCTCTTGAATTTCCTTTTCTGGAAAACAGCATATTGTATTAAGGGAAAGAGCATGGTTGGGAGTCCACCACAAGTTAGGAATCCTGACTCTGAAATTCACAGGTTCTAGCTGTGTGACCTCAGACAGGATAGGTAACCCCTCCGTTTTCTCACCCGTGAATCAGGTCTGGCAATACTCATCTAGTAGGGTTCTTGCTTATCTTAAATGAGACCATATGCAAAACACCTGGCTTCCAGCCAGCACATAATAAGCGCTCAATAAACTATCATCTCCCTTCTCTGCCTTTCTGTAGAAAGCAGGTCATTCTGGGCTAGTTTTGGGGTGGTTGGCAGCCTGGCAGCTCTAGGGCACACTTACATTCACATACACACACGTTGCCTCCGGGGCCAGCTTCCCTCTCAGGTCTGAGCAGTGGGGCTCCCCAGGGTCTGGCTCCAGTAGCCATGCTTCCTGATTCCAAGTCCTCGTTCTTTCCTTGTGGGCTGGAGATAGTTTTTTTTCTCCTTGCTATCACAGTGATATATTTGAGGCTTCATTATCTGGGAGGTTCGTTCCTTTCAAGCAATGCATTTTCTCCCAGCTGCTGAAGCCAGGTATGAGAAATGCACAGATGCCTCAGGATCTGCCTCCAGCTTCCCTTTGGTGGCTTCTGGGTGTCAGTTAGAGTACAAAGGTGTGTGCTGGGGTGGGGGATGGGGTGGCAGGAAGGGGTCTAAGCAGTGGGCAAGAATCCAACAATTTATACAGTAAATTAGTCAAGTGTGTGAACAGGATTACAGGTTACGGAAGAGTGTGGCCTTCCTGGTACTCAAATGCTGTCTTCTGACTAGCTCCAAATTTTGCACATCAAATCCTTTTATTAAAAGGGGCACACAGGGCTCGGCACCTATAGCTCAACCGGCTAAGGC
>NW_003852416.1:11000061-11004487 GCF_000181295.1 Otolemur garnettii
GGCGTTGTGGTGGGTGCCTGTGGTCCCAGCTACTTGGGAGGCTGAGGCAGTAGACTTGCTTGAGCCCAGGAGTTGAAGGTTGCTGTGAGCTGTGATGCCATGGCACTCTACCCAGGGGGACAGCTTGAGGCTCTGTCTCAAAAAAAAAGGGGGAGAGGCACAGCAGAAAAAGAAGCTTTTCCTGCCTTCTTTGGTGCTTAAAGAAGAAGAATCTTAACCCAGCCCTGGCCAAACTGTAGTCCCAGCTCCTCGGGAGGCTGAGGCAAGAGAATCGCCTAAGCCTAGGAGTTGGAGGTTGCTGTGAGCTGTGTGACGCCACGGCACTCTACCAAGGGCAAGGGCGATAAAGTGAGACTCTGTCTCTATGGGTATTGGGGGGAATGATCTTGAAATCTGAAGGCTATAGGTTCCCCATCCCTGTGAGGTGGTTCACCCAATGACAGCAAGTGGGAGGAGGCTTAGCACATCACCCCAGCCTATACCCAGCTTCCTGGCATGGACTCTGACCCATAATTAATTAAACCTAGGGCAACTATTTTCTCTGGGATTGAGGAGGAATTGGTAAATATGCATCTTACCAATGCAGATTTACCAGATGGAGATGCATGCCCCCATCTGCTTCCCCATAAAGGAGTTTACGAGTCAGGAGGGTACAAGGGGCTCTGAGACAGAGAGAGAGAACAGCTTCCAGTTCTGACACATTTTTATTCCCAGTTTGTCCTTCATTCATCTAATACTTACTGACCACCTAAGATGAGTTAGACCCTGTCCTGGGTTACTCTTGAAATGCAGTGTTCCCTGTCCTCCTGGTGCTTCTGGTCTGAAGACATTAATAAAATAATCACAGATAAATAATTTTTTATCTCTGATGAAATATGAAGAAAATATATAGGGTGCTGTGAGGGACCCAATAGGGACATCTGATTTAGTCTGGGAGTCTGGGAGAGCTTCCCTGAGAAGGTGAAGTCTCAATTGAGAAGTAAAGGACCAGTAGGAATTAATGAGTTGAAGGGTAGATTTATAGGGAAAGGTTTCTAGTCAGAGGGACCAGTGTGTGCCAAGGTCCTGAGCAGAAAGCCAGAGTGGCTAGGATGGAGTATAACTGGGCATTCAATGACATTTGATTTCTCCTCAAACATTTTTCCTTAATGTGCCCTGAGGCCCAACAGAAGTGCCTATAACATACCTCAAAAATCAACGAAATAGGGCAGGGCCTGTGGCTCAGTGAGTAGGGCATGGGTCCCATATACTGAGGGTGGCAGGTTCCAACCCTGCCCCAGCCAAACTGCAACAAAAAAAAATAGCCAGGTGTTGTAGCAGGTGCCTATAGTCTCTGTTACTCAGGAGGCTGAGGCAAGAGAATCCCCTAAGCCCAAGAGCTGAAGGTTGGTGTAAGCTGTGACACCGGGCAACAAGGGTGACAAAGTGAGACTCTATAGTAAAAAACAAAAACAAAAACAAAAAAACAGTGAAATAGCTTTGCTTTGGCTCTACTGTTTACTATGTGTAATAGCTGTGTGACCTTGGGCAAGCCACTTTATATCTCTGAGGTTCAGTTTGTGCTTCTGTAAATGGAGTACTTTTGATATTAGCCAAATAGCTGAGAAAGGTCTAGGGCTCAATAAGGGCTTACTTCTTTTTGAACTCTGGGGGTGGGAGTGGGTGTGCATAAAATGTTAATGAACAATGCAAGAGGGCCTAAAGGATGAGGCAGGGTGTGGATTGAGTTGAAGGGTAAATTTATGGAGGAAAGGTCCATACAGACTGACACACCAGGGAGCTTGGACAAGAAGGTGCTACCCAGAGAGGGGAGAGGATGGAGCTGGGGAATGGGTCGTGCAGGGTTGCGGACATCCATCCACCTGTGGAGGCCAGCTCCAGTCTGGAACAGAAAGCCCAGTGAAGGGTCATCAGTATTCATGAATTCCATGAGGTGGGACCACATGGCTCTTGGTCCCCTGAATCTAGCAGGTGCTGTGTGTTAAGTAGATGGAAGGGGGATAGTTATCTAAACATGGGAGTCCCATCCAGTTGGGTCAGAAAGGCCTGCATCTAGCCTTGAGCAATTTTACCATCAGCACCACAGCTCCCTAAGGAATGGCACCAGGAGTAGAACAGAGGAGTGAAAGGAGAGAGCAGTGCCAGAGACTCTAAGGCAAAGAACCAGTACACCAGCCACGGGCCTTGGTTCTGGACAGAATCTATTCCAGAAACAATGCAGAACTTGGCAGACTCACTGAAAAGATAATGGATGAATCCTTCTGACTGAGGTAGAGTAACACCACGGAGGATAAACGGGCTTCTCTGTTTGTGTTTATACCCCATCTCATTACATAAATGCATTGGGGCATTTTTAATCATTAAATAGGTATAAAAGGTTTGTTGGGTTTTTTTTAAGGTCATCAAAGAAATGGAAGTAAAAGAAAAATAAAGTTGGAAAAATTTAATGGAAACAGTTGGTATCAACACCAAAAATGCATGTCATCAACTCCTATCAAAAACTGGCAGAAGTGAGCTAGAACTTTAGTTCTGAGCTTCCCGGTGGCATGTGCAAGGAGGGGAAACAGGCAGTCGTGAGCTTTCTGGTGTTTAGAAGGTAAACCACCAGCAACTCCAAGAGGTATAGCTGTTCAGCATATTGAAACTGGGGAGACATTTTCCCAGGATCCTTACACGAAGGAGACCATTGGGTACATCGGGTTTTGCCAGCACTCTGGACAATGGCTGAGGTTCCACATACTACACACAACCCTTGCCCCCATCATGCTCAACTCAGAAACTACAGTAGACTTGATAGGGGCTCCCCACCGGTGCAGCTGGGAAATAGGAGAGAACATCTCTATTCTCCTAGTCATATCCCTACCAAAGGTGACACCAGAGACCAACAGAGGTGTTTCTCAAAACCCGGGAATGAAGCAACAGAACATCAGCTTGAATTCCCCATCTGGCACTGATAGCCAGCATAAACTTGGCCTTGGCAGAAGTGGAGATGTAATTAATGAAGAGACTATTAAGTGAAGTGAGGGTTCCAGAGCCATCTCCAGCCGTGGCGCTTCACTTGGCTTCACTCCCTTCCAGTGACTCACCGGCTTATGAGCAATCCTCATATGCCTGACTTAGAGCACTTACTCACCCTTCAGAGAAAGACTTTAATGCAATAAAGCAAATGTCAGCAAGTGGGATGAGGCTTAGCACATCACCCCAGTGTGCAACCAGCTTCCTAGTCTCTGGCTGTCCCTACTTCAGGTCTCTGCAGCCACTCAACACCTGGACACATCTTCCTGATGGGCAGGCTTCTGGGACATGCTCCAAGGCTGATCAGAGGCTCATGCATGTGAAATCAAGGGGTATCAGGCACAGCTAGACCAAGCATTCCCCATCTTGTACCCATAACCATGGAAGTCCCCCTTAGCTACCCAGATGAGGGACATGGGCTAAAAGAAATCCAGCCTCCCTGGTCTCATCTGCAGACTTTACAAGGAAACTATAGAGGGCACATTGGAGAAAAGCAAGGCATGTGGAGAGCAAGACTTTAAGCAAACCTTTGAGGTGAGGTGTTTGGAGAGCTGAGCGACCCTGGGTTCAGCCACCATCCTATTATTTGCTGACAAGATACATGCTGGCAGGAGGGAGGCTGGAGGCTCCAGTGAGCCCTCCAGAGTTGAGAGAGAGGTTGGAACGCCTGTTAGGTATCAACTGGCTGGGATGGCATAAACTCCAACCAGTTCCCTGTTCCCTCAGATGAGGAAATAGGCCCCAAGAGTTGGGCTGGAGCAGAGGCAGATGAACTGGGACTGCCCCTTCCTTCCTCCACCGACGCAGAGGAAATTACTCACAGAGCAAGTCGATTCAGCCTTGGATTTAAACCCACTCATTGAGGGATTTACCTAGGAACTCCAGAGGGAATTATCTGGAAGAATTAGCTGCAAGGGTGAAAGAAGAGCAGGCTAGTCCTTGTCTAGTTCACTCCCCATACCTTGGCCACCTCTGCAGCCTGTGCCAGGTGCCGGGGGGTGTGTGTGTGTGTGGCAGGTGCAAGCTTGGCATCTGATTTGCTGGGATCAAGGGCCTCATGCTTGAAAGGACCTTCAGGATCAACTACCTCAGTCCACTCACTTCACAGGTGATGGAGTCTAAAATCAAAGTCTTCACCTGGTGTGTGGGAGCAAAAAGCTCCGAGTGGGCAGACACCCTGATCACCTCTCCATTAGGCTTGTGCCTAAGGACTTCTCTTGCAAGGTCACTCAGGGAAGCCCCACAGTTGGAAAGTGACACTGTATCTTCACACCTGCAGCTGCACATCCAACACCATCACCCTTATTGTTCATTAGGAAATAAAACTTGGGCTCGGCGCCTATAGCTCAACCAGCTAAGGCGCCAGCCACGTACACCTAAGGTGGTGGGTTCGAATCCCCAGCCCGGACCC
>NW_003852416.1:11004714-11014328 GCF_000181295.1 Otolemur garnettii
GGGTCCCCACCTAAAGGTATTCCTCCAATTCACCAATAACTCGAAGGAGTGCTTTTTCCTTTTACTATTTTTATTTTGCACTATAAAAAAAACAATAACAACAATAACCAGTAACATACTGTTTTTTTTTTTTCACATTTGCATGGGTTTTAAAAAAATTATTGCCTTTTCCCCTGGAGACGTAACCTACAGACAAAAAAGTAGTACCACACTGCAAAATCTGCAAATCTCAGAAGTCAAAAGCTAAAAGACAACCCCCAGGGGCAGGGAAGAAAACAAATGTCACACGAGAGGAGACACAAGCACAGATCATACAGGACAGTAAGCTGACAATTTCTGACATCACTGACCCAGAATACCTAGCCGGTACCCTTTTCCTCCTGGCATCTACTGTCACCAGTAGATAGTCTATGGTCTGAAAAATGCTTCTCAAATAGTTTCTTTGAGGAGAGGTGCAATGAGACAGGTTCAAGTATGAATAAGAATGCCAAAGTCTAAGGTCAGGGAAGACCCACAGTGGAAAAGAAACCTAGAAAATCAATGTCTTGCTACTTCAACCAACTGCCTCCCCATCAGACCCAAGAAGAAATCTCAAAAACTTTTTAGGGTTCAAATCAGCTTGTAGCTCGTGTCCCTACAAACCTAGGAGGGTGACTTTCCTGACTAGATAATGGTCAGCTTATGCCCTGGAGCAACAGAGACAGACACTGAAGACTGCCAAGATTCAAAAAATAAGGTGGGAATTGTGCTTCCTTCAAAATTGGCTTCGGAACCGCCTTTTCTCCTGGTCTCCTACATTGCTGCAGGATTTATTGCCTTACACTTGAAATGAAAAGGCGAACTCTGAGGTGTGAGGACTGTGCAGTCCCAAGAGGGGTGGGGGTCTGGAGGTACAGTAGTCAGCACGCCTGTGCTCTCCTAATGGCTTGGCCTTCCTTCAGTCCAGAGAACCTATCTCTGAGGTCAGTCTGAAGTTCATTTGCAAGCCTGGTGACCACTCACCATTGCACTGGGGCAGTGGGACAGAGTGAGGCCTTCAGTATTGCACAGGTATGAAATGTCCACGAGTTTAAGAAACAAAATCACAGTTGCACTTGGGGCCGGGCTGGCTCCTCCACCCCAGTTTCAGCAGGACGTAGCTGTGGCCACAGGGCTCCTGCAGAGCTCTGAGACCGTCGAGTGGGTGGGCACCGGTGCCAGCACGGAGGCAGGGAATGTGCAGTAGGCTCCTTGCACATCGGGGCTCAATGTCTGCAAGTGGCCTAGCAACGAGGAGCCCGCGGCCTCCCCTTGGCAGGAGGGCGGCTGTGGGGTGGGCGTCGAAGGCAGGATCTCAGATTCGTACTGCAGGAGCTGACCCATGAAGCCAAAGTTGGGCGAGATCACGCTCCTCCTCTGCTTGATGTACTCAAAGGCCTCCTTCAAGCGGAACTGCTTGGTTTTCATGAGGTAAGCCATACAGATGGTGGGTGAGCGGGAGATCCCAGCCTCACAGTGGACCAGGACCTTGCCTCCGTTTTCCCTGACACAGTCTGGAAAGAAGAAAAGATCATGGGAGTGAGTAGGGATTAGAATAAAGCAATGCCAGAATACAAGAATTAAACACCAAAGCGACCTACTCATCAAACTGTCATGCCTGCTTGAGAACTGTGGTGTACACTAGACTTCTGCACAGGTGAGAATAGAGCTTTTGGGGTCCTACCAATACCAGGATCCATCCAGGATCTTTATAATCCTTCCAGCAGCTTTCCAGATCCCCAGGATACTCGCACAGATCCTGCCACTGGAGGCGCTAGACTTGGAGAGACCCCCCCCACTTCCTGGGGGCACCATCTAAATGAAGTGGGGTTACACTGATAGCTTTCAAGAAGGAATTGGAAAATGCTTGAAATTGTGCAAGTTTATTGGATATGCACATTTTTTTCTGAGACAAGTCCCAGCTCAAAGAGAAGCAATTCTTGCCTCTTTGGGTCTGATCCTGATGCGATGACCTCGCCCCCACACCGGCAGAGGTCTTCTGGCCTCCACGGGCACCCTGTCTTGCTGTGTCAGGGCGGGAGGCTCGGCTCAGCTCCCACCAAACATACAATAAATAGCACACAGCCACTAATTATAGCCCTGGCTAAGTGACGCCTACCAGACGGAAGATATAAATGGCTTTCACAAACTCCATCTTGCTCAACAATGGGAGTTGCTGCTATAAAGCTACCGCCATCAGTTAGTATTCTTTAGCTCAATGTGACAAAAAGGGGGGGTGGCTCCACCCCACCCTGCAAAACAGCTACAACTGTTAAAAAGGGGAAGGGGTAAAAGATCAAAGATAGGTACACATTGAATTGAAACCACAAAACATACAGTCTTTCCAATTGCCTCCCTTGCTAATGAGGAAACAATTACATCACAGGAAGTTCAATGTATCTGCCGCTCTGTAAGGTTACAGTGTACAAAAACATTTAAGATTTTTGAAAGGAAAAACAAAAGTCCCCTTACCATCCACCACCCCCAAGTGCAAGAATGAATCTGCAAGATCTAAAAGATAAGAGTTCTGAGGTGTCAGGGAGGAACCTTAGTTTCCCTGAGTTAAAACCCCAAAGGACACTTACAGCAGCTCTTAGAGGTACCCCCAATTCACTGATTCAAAACCCACCCCCAAACAAAACAAAACAAAATGTAGTCCCTATAAATAAGCTCAAAGGAGAGCCCCCAAGCACCCTGGAATCACAGGGTTGTGATTCTGGTTTCTCTTTGTTCCTGCTGGCCTCCTGCGTAGTGTACTATAACTGGCTGAGGGACCACATCCAGGAATGCCAAGGCCCTAGAGTACACCACCTCTGGAACCCCCTCTACCCCTTAGGGACTTGCCTTCCCTGTGACCCCCTTCCCTCAGTGCTATTTCAGCCCACTGGGGAGGCTCAGTCCCTCCTTCCATTGGCAGGGCATGAAGTCTAAGAAAAAGCATCCTGTGTTTTTAAAAAGGCTGTGGTTTGTACAAGTGAGTGCACAGACACAGACTACACAGACAAAATACGCACACAGGATGAGGAGGGAGGGTTCTGAGAACTGGACGGGGGCGGGTTTCATGACCTCATTAAGTAGCTATCTAGGTAATTAAACATCAGGCTGAGAAGGGCAAGGCTTTCCCAGGGACAGGCAGAACAGGTCAAGGGTTTCCCACCCTGAACCCATCATTCTGGCTGCCTCTCACACTCCAAGGGCATCATCTCGGCTCAGAGGTTCAGGGACAAGCAGGAGAGGCTCAGCCTTTGGCCTCTGGGATGTTCCTGTGGAGCAGGAACCACGTACAGAACAGAAGGCCACCACATGGCTCACGGGGTGCCCTTTAACTGCTCTCTGCACTAAGTAGTTAGTGCTGCGCCTAACACCTGCCTTTTCCCCTCCAACATCATTTTGAACAAGATACAGAAAAACCACAGCTCACTTTCAACAATGATGAATGTTAAAGAGAAAGAAGGGCTTGGGAAAGGTTGGGGAGTGGTGCTTGAAAGTTTGAAACAGAAAGCAGCCAGGCCAGCCCACTTGGGAGACGGATGGGAGAAAGAAAAGATGCCAAAGGGCAGGCAATACCAAGTGCCTAGAAACCCAAAGGTCAAAGCCCTTTCCCAAGCAGAGGGGCCGGCCTTCGTTTTCAGGCATGTACAATGGAGTATATGACAACTTCCTCACAGGAATGCTGAAAGCATTCAAAAGATGCCAACTTTTCTGTGCATAAAGCATGGAGCTTGAGGCAGGTGCTATCTTTAATCCAAAATTAGCTGGAAATGCAAAACAAATTGCCCCAAAGCTGTTTGCCAAAACTGCTGGGGCTCTCGGGGCTCAGTGCGTAAGGAGTGCTAGCTCCAGCCTTCTGTTTGCTTTTAAAAATATCCCAACCTACGTAGAAGCACAGTTAGGGAGATTCTCCCCCCTGCTTTCCTTGTGTGGAGCATTACACAGGGATGCACTCTGCTCCTGAGCAGCTCGAAACAATAACAAGATCGGCAATGAGTACTGCCATAAAATTATATTAATTCATTTATCTTGCAAATTAAAGCTCCTATTAATAGCTCAGATCCTCCCCTCTGGCTTTTTGGTGGCTGCATCCCTTCTTGGCTCCAACTCTTGACAATATACACAAAACACTTTGCTTTCAGTGAAGAGTAGCCCCTACCAGGACATCAAAAGCCAAGAACTCATGCCCCAAGAGAGCTCCCAAAATAACTGGGTTGGGACAGCTGAACCTACCAATAAAGTCTATTGCTTCTTGAAAGTGGGAGCTAATGTCAGCCGTGTGGCTGTCTTCCACAGGGATCCATTTGTAGTGTAGGTGGGTCGTGCAGGCCTCGGAGGTCCGCCGGGAGACATTCAGCAGGGCTGTGATGTGCAAGTTGGCGAGGAACTCACACTTGGATGCATGGTAGGCACTTCCAAGGTAGAGGAAGGGAAGAATTTCAACTGGACCACCCTGGAAGATGGGGCAAAGGAGAACCAGGAAATGTTGGATTAGCTTGCTTATTTGAGAGAGGAAAAAACAACCCTGACCTATTTGTTTCTCAAAGTGGGAGGGTTCACTTCTTGGTTTCCAGGTAGGGAGAGAGTTCAGAGCCAGGGCATTTCAACCAAGAATGTGGGTGGTACCTTCATCCCGGCCAACTCTCTACCCTACATGACTGCCTTGTGACTCAGTGACAGCAAAACCCACACAGCAAAGTTTCATTTTTTGCAAATATCGAGAAGGTAGGAAATGCTGGCCGCCTTCCATAAGGATAATAATAAATCACAAGGTGTGGTGGGAAGGATCAAAAGCCAGTGAAGTTCAAGCTGCCCTGACAGTACCCCAGCAAGGCCATTCACCCTGGGGCAGCCTCAGTTTCTTTACAGGTAAAAAGAAGTAAGGCACATGCCCTCCTTTACAGCCCTGACATTTTATTTATTTATTTATTGAGATGATGTCTTTCTGTTGCCCAAGCTAGAGTGCCATGGCACCCTCACAGTAACCTCAAACTCCTGAGCTTAAGCCATTCTCCTGCCTCAGCCTCCTGACTAGCTGGGACCAGCTAGTTTTTCTATTTTTAGTAGAGATGGCATATATATATATATATATATATATATTTTTTTTTTTTTTTTTGGAGTTTTTGGCTGGGGCCAGGTTTGAACCCACCAACTCTAGTATATGGGGCTAGCGCTCTACTCCTTTGAGCCACAGGCACTGCCCAAGATGGCATATATTACTCAGGCTCATCTTGAACTCCTGAGCTGAAGAGATCCTCCTGCCTCAGGTTTCCCGAGTGCTGAGATTAGAGATGTGAGCCACTGCGCTTGGCCAGCCCTAACATATAACACATTTCATTAAACCTGACACTGTTGATCCCCAGATTCATCCAGAGTTTAGAGATGTTAAAATGTGCCTCTTCCCCCACCAAAAAGGCACACTTCTTAGAACTAAAAATAACCACTACCTACCCAGAATCTGTAAACTAAGAAATGCTATTAGGCTATGACCAGAGAGGCTTCCCCTTCCTTTGACCTTCTTCAGATGAGGCTCTGGTGGGGTGGTGGTGAGAGATGCTTACACTTTACCCTTGAGAGATGATTTACCCTTTTGGGAAGCCACCCAACACCGGGTTTCTAGTTAAGGAGGATACAGATAAAGGGAGAACCAGAGACTGTATACCCTGAGTCTAAGCTAAAAAGAACTTCCAGTCAGTTAGATTCTGGAAGTCTTAGAACATACAGGGTTCTCTCTAAGATGGCAAGAAATGCCAGTGACAGACAGAACAATGGAAGATTCAGAGGGAAGCATGGGGCTGACAGACAGTGGCTCTCACGCTGGGAGCCTTTCCCATATTACCCATCTGCTTCCTGTGTTTCCATTTCCTGTCCTAGAATAATAGAATGGAAACTCTTAGCCAGATCTGTAACAGGGAAAAGGGTACATGACAAGGGCCAGTAACAGGCAATTCTCAATTTACCCCACAGCTGGAGTATGCCTTTTCTTTCCTGAGAAGCGTTTAAGCAAAGGCCAGTTTGGCCACTTGGGAGAAACTTTTAGAGAATTTACACAAGGTAATAATAACCATCACCAGTGTTTTTATTAGCACCTACTATAGCAGGCCCTCAGGGCTTAACATTTTAGATGTACCAACATCATACCAATTTCATAACCAATTTGTGAGGTAAGTAACATTATTCCCATTTTACAGATGGGCAAGTTGAGGCACAAATGAAACAACTTATTCAAGTCAGAGCTGGTCAGTGTTAGAGCTGGGACTGAAACCCAAATCTGAGTGCTTAGCATGAGATGCAAGGCCAAGGCCTTCTCTGACTCAATCTAAAGCAAGTATTTTAGGTAAAAAAAAAATAAGAAGGAAAAGTTTCCTTCCTTCCTCTCTTCCTCAAAAGATCCATTTGCATCTCCTTCTAGAAACTTCCCTAAACATACATACAGAGCAGCCTTCCTAGTACAGTGGTTAAACACCTGGGCAAGTGCATCATACGTGATCTGATCTTTAACTTCTGACCTTTTATCTGTAAACTGGAGATAATAACCTATCCTTTCTGGGTAATGCATAAATAGGATAATAGATGCATTAAAACCTGACACATGACATAGCTGCCAATATCATCTGAAGCTGAAGAGTAAAATAAATAGAACATGGCTTCTCTTTCTGGTGAAGACATAGCGTGGGTGCTGAGGCTAGCCAATTCCAGACAGGTCTGGTTTGGGCCTGAACTGCATCTTCTCCCTGGGCCCAGCTCCCCACTGGCTAGGAACCAGGAGGACAAGAGAAGTAATAGGAAGTTCTTTGGAAAAGGGATCGGAGATCCAAATCCAGTTTCACCCAGCCACTGACCAGTTATGGGTCCACACCAATAGGCTCACACTCCAAGAGGCAGGCTGGACAATTGACTCAAGGTTGCTCCTTCCCCCAAGTGCTTGGAAGTCACTGACACACCAGTCCTGAGACCCTATTTAGTTTCCCCTGGAGCTCAGCCTAAAACCACATTTCTTTCCCTTTCTGAACTTCTGTTTAGACTCAAAAGGAAGAAGCCAAAGGCCTTCCGAAACCCCAAAGGTTAACCCAGCCTCGCCTGACTTCTCTCAGAGCAGAAGCGTTTCTAAGAAGTAGCATGAGGGGGTTCCCCAGATGAAATCATGAAGAAACGTTTGTCAGGGCCTCCCCACCCCTTGTCTGGCCAAAGGTCTGCCATGCTGTCACAACATACTGCCAATTCTTATTTCTCTTTCACTTTCTGAGAAACTAGGGGAAAAACACAACCCAAACTAATAAACAAACAAAAACAGAAATCCAGTTAGGCTAGCTGCCCACAGCTTGATAACCAGGGGTTCATCATACACTGGAGGATTTTTAATAAAAGAAAACAAACAAAATCAAAATGCTGGCATCTGGCCAAGCTAACAGGCTTCTTGACCAAGGATCCCAATTCAAGAAAAGGTCACCTGGCTTTACTCTGAAGTTTATCCCCAGGGACAGGGTTTTGCTCATGGCAGAGAGCTGGCATAATTTTTTTAATTTTCATTAAAAAAGTTGTTTTTCTCATGCACCCTGAAAGGTCATTAGCTGGCATTTTAGCATCTGGAAGTCTTTCTTCATATGACTTAAACTGGTTCTTGGTTTATGGGAAATGTTTGAAAAGCTCTTCCCACCGAGTCAGGTATTTAGATTAGAGGGCACATGGAAAACAGAACAAGGTCCCAATTCTTATTTCTCTTTCCAGAAAGCAGAACAGTGTATTGAGAGAAAGGGCTTCTGAGCCTGATGCTGCACTGAGCCAGCTAGAATCACCTCACTAGCCAGAGAACAATATTTTTCTCCTCTGTAAAACAGGCAGGTAGGTTTTGATCTCTGGTTTCTGAGGATTCTCACCTGCCTCTTTCTTATCTTCCTGCATGGTGTCAGAAAACCCCCTGACTAAGGTCGCCTACTACATTTTTCCTTTAATGACTTATCACAAAGCACACATTTTTGAAGGTGAAAGAGAAAATCCAAAACAACCACCCGCACACATTTATGGAAACATGAAGACCTCCGCTGTCTCTCAATTGCCCCTGGTTTCAGAATGTACAAACTTGTAAGTCTCAGAAACCTTCAGAGGAGCACTCTTTGTCATCCAAAAAGGAGTTTCTCTATAATACCTCCCTTTCCCCAACTTCTGTCCCGTTTCAGTTAAAAATACCAACCAGACTCATCTTGACAGGTACTAGGATGTTTGCGGAAACTGGGGAGCACAAACAATTACAAAGAGGAGCAACACAGGAAGCTGGGAGTCAGCTCCGAAACATCTTCAGGGAAACCTAAACCAGTGTTCTGAAGCCTCTCTGAGCTGGATGATAATAATGTATCATTCACTTCCCCCCCTTTCCTCAGATGCTGCCAAGCATCCTGTGGCTCTTGTCAGCTTGTTTGCTGGAAGGAAGCCCATTTACTCTTGGATGGAAATGCAAGTTGGCAAGCAACAGAAGCCCTCTAAAGCTAGGGGATTCGGCCAACACGCTGATCCGCAACCAGCTACTGTTGCTGAGTGGGGAGAGGAAGGATCAAAGGCAGGCACTCAGGATGCCTCTTCCACACCACTTACCTGGTCATAAGCTGGCCTGTAGTTGACATTTAGCAGTGGTTTTCCACACTGGCTGATGAGGGCTCTCTCGTTTTCGATCTTCTCTTGTGAAATGGGTTTCACATCCACACAACACTCAGGATATTCTGAGTAGAAGGTCTCATATCCCCCTACAAAAACAAGAACAGACCAAAAGGTGAGACGTAGTACACACAAGATTGATTTCTCAGGCTGTCAGGACATACCCATAATCAATACTGTGAGTGTAGAATAGATTAAAAAATATTAAGCTAATAGAGATTTTGGTCATTAAAAATTGAGAAGCTGGTTGGATTTGGAGAACATTCTCCTAAGTAAAGTATCACAAGATTGGAAAAACAAGCATTACATGCACTCAGTACTGGTTTGAAATGAGGAAATTAACAATCACAGACCTGGGAAATCTCAAATTCAAGAAGAGGGAGTTAAGTAGCTTCCCACCCAGTGGAGTACAATGCATGGATATATGGCACATTTTCTGGGTGCAGGACGCAGGACAAGTCTGACTTTAACTAAGTATTTAAACAAAATCGAGCAATTCCACAGTTTCAGAATAGAAATGGGCTCTACTCCCCCCCCCAAAAGCTACAGTTCAGAGAGGCAATGATTTGTGTCTATCAGAAGCAGCTTAAACTGTGAAAGGAAATATTTGACATCTGGCAAATAATAACCAAATCCCTCCAGAAAACAAAAGCTATTTTCTCTGGTTTATCTAAAATGAAGGTGAGATTATGCAAAATTCCATTAATTTGTGAGAAAAGACTCCTAAAGGTTTCTTCCCCAGCCCATCTGCTCTTAGCAGGCTTATAGCTGCAACTCCCTCCATTCTTAAGAGAATGGGGGCTAATAAGAAACAGTGTAGGCTCGGTGCCTATAGCTCAACCGGCTAAGGCGTCAGCTACATACACCTAAGGTGGTGGGTTCGAATCCCCAGCCCAGACCCGCCAAAACAACAATGACGGCTGCAACCAAAAAAATAGCCAGGCGTTGTGGCGGGC
>NW_003852416.1:11014947-11019023 GCF_000181295.1 Otolemur garnettii
AGTTGGAGGTTGCTGTGAGCTGTAATGTCACGGCACTCTACCCAGGGGGACAGCTTGAGGCTCTGTCTCAAAAAAAAAAAAAAAAAAATCCTTTTTTTTGGAAACAGTCTCACTTCGTTACCCTCGGTAGAGTGCTGCGGCCTCACAGCTCACGGCAATCGGAAACTCTTGAGATCAAGCAATTCTCTTGCCTCAGCCTCCCCAGTACCTGGCTATTTTTTTAGATACAGGGTCTCACTCTTGCTCAGGCTGGTCTCGAACTTCTGAGCTCGGGGAATCCACATGCCTTGGCCTCCCAAAGTGCTAGGATTACAGGGGAGAGCCACTGGACCCAGCTGACTGTAAGAATCCTTAACATCACATTTGTATTTCTCCAAATGGATCACTTATGGTAAAAACACTCTTACTAAGTCATAGAAATTTGCACATATATGTATGTGAGCCTTCCCAGCCCATTTGTCTCCTTGGAGAAGAACCAAATGAAAAACGAGCCTTGGAACTCTCAGAATGCCAAGTGCTGCCAGGTGAACAGGCCAGGCTTACTTAGGGAATCCTTTTGCTTCCAACCCAGAGCAATCTGAAGTATTTCCTAGATCAAGAAAACACTCTTCTGGGGCAGCGCCTGTGGCTCAAAGGAGTAGGGTGCCAGCCCCATATACTGGAGGTGGCAGGTTCAAAGCCAGCCCCAGCCAAAAACTGCAAAAAACAAACAAACAAACAAACAAACAAAAAAACCCCCACTTCTTTTTCTGCACTTAGTGTCAAATCATCAATTCAACATATATTTTAAGACCACATATTTTCCACAAAGCCTCCCTTTTTTCTTTTGACATTGGGTGTTGCAATCCCAAAGTGTTTGAAGCCCTGCAGTAGATAAATGGTTAATGGATTACATGGCGGTCTCCAGCTCCCTCCCTGGAGCTGCAGCCAATTCCTAGAATGAGTCATCTTGCATTACTGCTTCCTCTCAGCTCACAGGAACCGCCCTGCCCGGCCCCCACTCAGCACACTCAGCTTTCCCCAGTGGTCACTTCACTCCCTTGTGAGCTTCTGGTCCTCCACAATGACCATGTACCCCACCATGACAAGAGGCCACACTGGAGACTGAAGACAGAGGGAGGAGGTGGAAGGCTTGGGGTCCCCCACCTAGCCACAGCCTCCCACCCACTTTCCTTTCAGGGGACAGAGTGAATGCCACAGGCTTACACTGACCCACAACTTTCTCAGAGAGGTGTCCCTCAGTAAACCACTTGACAGCTTTCCATGCCTAAGCCTCAACATTTTGGGTTCTAGGAGACAAACTGATTTTGGATGGGATTTTGGAGTTAAGAATGGCCCAGGTTTGGGTGGTGCCTATGGCTCAAAGGAGTAAGGCACCAGCCCCTTATGCCAGAGGTGGTTGGTTCAAATCCAGCCTTGGCCAGAAAAAAAAAGAATGGCCCAGGTTCTCCCAAACTTCTGAATGAGGCCTGGGGAAGAAGAGCCTTCAAGTCACCCCATTTCTTGGCTTTAAATAGATCTCTTAAGAGTTGGCTGTCAGGGGGATGGACAGGAGGTGTGGGTGTGGGCTGGATCCTCCCTGCCTGTTGACAAAATAAGACAGGCAGACAAAGAGTCTCAGTGTCGTTGAGGACAGCTAAACAGAGCCCTGCCTCTTCAAGCTGGGGTCTGGAGGAATCCTCCAGATTAGATGATTCCTCTCTTTCACCCACTCCCATCAGAGGTGTGGAGAGACAGAACAATCCTCTCTGGGGCTTCACTTGCTTTGCAAGAGCTGTGGTGATTCTTAGGGTTACTTTAACCTTCTTCAGAGTCTGTTTTCAATCACCTCTGCATAACCAGAGAAATAGAGATAGCACAGAAGCTACATATAAATAAACACTGACCATGAGAGTCACTCATCACCTTCTCATCATAGTGGGGTTTTTTGGAAGGGGAGAGAGGATTATGGGAAATGTAAAAGGCACTGCCCCCTAAGATCTGAGATGACACTAGATCAAAACTTGCATTTATATCTGAAAATGAGTTAGAAAAATAAAAATCTTCTCTAGCAACAACTTAAAGTTTGGTAGTGTTAGGATAAGGGTAGGCATCAAGCAATTTCTACTGAAATTTGAATGCATGTAACTCTTGACCTGGCAATTCTCATGATTTTACTGAAAGATAAAGCACACAGACAAAGTATCCTGTACAGCACTGCTTCCAACAGTGCTGCTTAGCCTACCAACTGGTTAAACATGAGATGAGCATGTATGTTCTAATATGGACAAATCTCTAAAATGTAGGTGGATGAAAAAGGTTGGAACAGGAAATATACAACAGTCAACCTATTTTTAAAAGATACTTATGGAAAATTATCTAAAGACTAACAAGAAATACGGGGTAACAGCCACTAGGAAGTGGAACTGGGTTCTAGGGTACTCAGATGACTTGCTTTTCATAGTACAGATGTGTTCTATGCTTTCATTAAAAAGCAATTTTGTTGCTTTCATTAATAATAATTTTAAACATAGTTTTCTTGAGAGGTAGGTGTATAGAATGCCTACTTTCTGCGGCTTCTGTCAGCAGTCCATTTAGAGAAAGGTAGGGAACAGTGGTGGACTGGCAGGGGTTTCTGGGAACATCTTTCATGCTACTGGAGAGGTGGAAGCTTTTCCTATACTCATTGCTAAGAACAGGAGACAAAAACCACCTCAGGAAGAAAAAGACATCAGGAGCCATATGTGAAACCTCCCAGAGCCTGGGAGAGGCCATCCTCTGTCCTCTGTGGATGGGGCTGCACTAAGAAGATCATCTACCTCTGTTATTTCCCTAATAGGAATCAACAGGGGATAGTCAGCCAGAGGTGCCAATAGAGAGGGTAGCTGCCCACATGCCTCTCAAATCTTCCTGGCCCAGAATGTGGGACATTCTCAAGTTATATGGCTTTAAAACTCACTCCTTGGGGAAGGAATCAGTGTACTACATCCCAAGAAGTCAACATTAGAGTTGGCAGAGCCTTGGGGACCCTCTGAGGCTAAGGCCAAGGCCCTCAAGGCCAGGTTCCCCGGTATCATTTCAGTTTAGAAGGGACTCAAATACAAAGCAGGAGCCGCCATAGCAAGTGACCCAGAAGCCAATGCTCTGGAGTTTGAGAGTCAACCACCCACCCAACACCAGAGGCCAAAGTTATCTCTCTCCAGCAGGTGAAAAGGGCAGGCCTGTGGGGACAAGTGGCAGGCAGCTCTTGAAGGTCTCAAATCAAAGGCCACTGAATTTCCTCCTCACCACCCTGCCCCCGTGGCACTGCTCTCATTTCCTGGCCCGCAGGAGGTTAAACTCAGGAAGGGTCCCAGAGATAATCCCGGGCTGGCGGGAGGGAGAAGGTGAAAAGGGTGAGAAGGCTGTCTGCTCCAAATTGAGCTTGAGAAAGACCCAGGAGCAGAGAAGAGGAGGCCGGAAGAAAACAATAAAAAGCAATATAATGAAAAGGAAAGGAAGGGGAGACTTGCCAGGCCCAGAAAGGTAAGAGGAGTCGGTGAAGACATAGCTTAAGTACCGCAGATGGTTAGGCGGGAGGACGGGGACACCACGGCGCCACGCTAGCAGAGGTGGAGGTGGCGGGGTCGTGCGCTACTGATCCTGCCATATCTGTGTTATCGGGAAGTCCCCTGACCCCCGTGGGAGCAGCGAAGTCCGCGTCCCGCACGAGCCGACGGCCCCCAGAGTGCTAAGCAATAGCATCCCCCGCAGCATAACCAACTCCACCCAGCCCAGCGGACAGACAGGCTGCCGGGCGCTTTCGAGGAACGCGGGTGGGGAGGGGGGAAAGCTCCGAGAGCTGACATTTTGCAGGGCCCTTCCGAGCGCACCTCAAGTCGCAGCGTGCACACTCCCTTTTCCAGAGTGCAGAGGGCTACCCCACGGGACGAGGGGACCCCAGGGCCCGGGAGGCGCGGGGCGGGTTAAGAGTGGCGGGGGTCCCCGCGGCGCTCACCTTTAAGGAAGTAGACCCGCGGGCCAGCGGGCAGGCAGGCGAGCAGTGAGGTGAGCACGACGCGCGCGGCGCTCTCCTCCCTTAGCTTCTGCCAGTGGCG
>NW_003852416.1:11019346-11030251 GCF_000181295.1 Otolemur garnettii
GCCCACGGCCAGGGTGCCCACAGGCGAGGCACAGGAGGGCACCCCGCGGGGCTGCGGCCGGCCGACGGAGCCCGGCGCCGGAGCGGCGGCTCGACTCTTCTTTCCCGCCCCGCACGCTCCACACCCGGCCCGGCCACTTGCCGCGCCAATAAGCTGGGGATTCCGCCCGCAGCGCAGCGTTTTAAGTGAATGAGTCCTGCCTGTGACGTGGCTGCCCATATAAGGCCAAATATGGGTATTTCCCCGCCCCTCGGCCGTGGTCACGCCTTCCAGGGGGCGGAGTGGGGCGGGGCTCTCTCCTCCTCCCCCAGGGAGCCGGGCGAGCGGGGAGGGCGCTGAGCTTTAGTCAGCCCGGGAGGAGGAAGTGGAGGGCGCCTCCTCATTCTCTCCTTGGCGTTGCGCGGACGGACTCATCACTCTCGCATCACCACGACTGCCGGTGGGGTGTCTGGAACGCTGCGGGGCCGAAGTGACCCACGCTGTGCGGGAAGAGGAGGCTGTTGAGAAGGAGGCGGAGCTGGCGCCTCTCAGCCCGGCTCTCAGTTTCCTAGACGCAGGCCGGGGACCTGCTGGGGGCCGCGTGGGGCACCGCGCAAAGCAGGTCAGGGGAGCCGGCCACTACCCCGACGCGAGTCCGCAGCGGATTCCCGTCATTACCGAAGCCTTTACCCGTATAAGGAGACTTCAGGGCCTGGGCTATAGATGACACGAGCTGAGGTAACTGTCGGTAATCCTTGAGGCTCGGTGATGGGTAGCTGGAGGTTCCTTACACTGTTTTCTCCACTTCTCTGTAAGTTTGAAATTTGCCATAATAAAAGTTCCTGAAAGTAAAAATGAGGGTGGCCGTGGAAGAGCCAGCAGTTAATCTCCCCAAATGGATTCTACCCTCAAAGGATTGAGAGTCTTTTTCTCTGTCACTACAGTAATAATTAGAATAATAAATCGCTTTTGAGGGAGCCTTTTCTGGTCCCCGGGAAAGCTGTCGTGAGCTCAGCAACATACATCCGACGAGGGTGCACAGTCCAACCAAATGCTGTCCAGGTGGCTTCTGGATTTAAGGGATTATCTGTGGATCAAGTATAATCCCAGCCTGTCTACCCCCACAAGTCCCCAGGGGCTTCAGGCTTCCTACCCTTATTCCTGGGGCGCTTCACACGATTCACCTATTTAGCAAGTGTTTACTTAGGGTCCGCTTTGTCCCAGGGCTCTGCTAGCTGCGGGACACAAGGATGGAAACATGTTTCTGTCCTCAAGCTTTCCAACAACCATTTTGTTGTTTGTCTGGGGCCCTTTGATGGAAAACAGCCTACCTCCATTAGAGAGGAGCTTGTTGACAGCTGACATAAGGGAATGAGATTGTTAGAAGAAAGCAGAAATCAAATACAATCCAATCAGACACTGGGACAGCCAGCATTCCCTCTGGGTCACAGCCACAGTCAATGGAGTTGTCCTCGTCCTAGTCCTACCCATGAGGCCTTATGGTGATGTGGGGTCTTCTTTCTCTGTGGTTGTCTGTGCCAGCCTTCCCTGCATCCTGCTCCTCCTCCAGCATGCTGTGACCAGCACTATCTACCCCTAGGCATTTCAGCCCAGTACTTTGTATTGGGTACTGGCAACACTAAACTGAGTCCTCTCCCCCAGTTGCCCCAGCCCAGAGGGAAGACTTTTTAAGGGCCTGTAAGGGTTTGTGTGGTGGGGATCAGGGGGAGGGGAGCACTGGAGAAGGCCTCCCAGAGAAGCTGGGAACTGAGTCAACCAGGCTGTGAAGGGGAGGGAGGAAGAAACAATTTACAGTAAAGAAAACAAAAAACACAAAACCCCAGCATGGTTAGTACTGGAGGTGTGTGTGCAGGGGAAACCAAGGCACTTTTAGCATCTAGCAGGAAATTAAGCAGGGTCAGGTGACAGACAGCTTTGTGTGCTTTTGAAGGCATTGGGATCTTATCTGGTCAGGTTAGCATTCGGAGAGTCACTAAGGCAGCACTGTGGAAGATGAGTGTTTTATTTGCAAGTGGTGAAGGGGTCCAGACAGGTAAAAGCCAGACAGATAGGAAGCTTTGGTGGGTAATCTAGGGCCCTGCTCTGATAAGGGCCTGCCAGAACCCTGCAGTGATAGCAGCTACGGAGGAGCCACAGGATAGGGAGAATATTTAGGAAGTAAATTTGTGGAAATTGGGAGAGAGGAGCAGAGGGTGACACCAGAGTTTAACAGGAGAGACTGGGTAAATGCTCTTTAGATAAGACCCTACAGCAGCGGGTTCTCAACCTGTGGATCGCAACCCACAGGAACTGTATTATAGAGGAAGGTTGAGAACCACTGCCCTACAGGAACAGGTCTGGGGAAGGAGCAGAAAGGAGTGGGTGAAGTTCAAACATGGTAATGAATTAGAGTTGATCATCGCTACTCAAAGTGTGTGTGTGTGTCGGAATGCCCAGCAAGCAGATGAGTGGCCTGGCAACCAGAGCAGGAAGGTCGTCTGTCCACTAGATCTTGGTCATCTGTATGGCTCCCTCCATTCCCATCCAGACGACTAAATTCTAGGGCTCTGCTTCCCAGATCTCTCTTCTGACCTGCCCTCTCTAGTCCTACAGCCAGGGCTGACATCATGAGGGGGTCATGACAGCCGCACAGGGCTCTGTGCTTATTTAATACTCTGTTGTTGCTGAATTCGTTAATAATTTCCCCAGAAAGAAAAATATTGCATGTTCTCACTCCTACATGGGAGCTAAAAAGTTGATCTCATGGAGGAAGAGAGTAAAATGAGAGATACCAGAGAGAGGCTGGGAAGGGTGCATAGGTGGGATAGAAGATGACAAAAGACTGGTTAATGCATGTAGACATACAGTTAAAAAGCAGAAGTTCCAATATTCAACAGCAGAGTAGGGTATATTTCAAAGTAGCTGGAGGAGACAGCTTGAATTGTTCCCAGTACATAGAAATGACAAATACTCAAGGTGATGGGTACCCTGACTTCGTCTATACATCCTATGCATATAATAAAAATCACATGTTACCTCATAAATATGTAAAATATTATGTATCAATAAAATTTGTTTTCAGTCTTAATAATTTTTGGCCAAGGGATCCTGCATTTTCCTTTTGCACTGAGCCACACAAATTATGTGCTGGTCCTGACCATGACTTAGTCAAAGGGTCCCATTCCGCCCTACTCCCCACTGGCATCCTGTCTCCCAGTCTTGAGGCCCCCTCCTTGCCCTCTATCCTCTGCTATGTGATCTTCTTAAGCTTGGATCTGAGCATACAGCCACCTGCTCTGCTCAAAAACAATCAGTGCCACCTACACACTGTCTTGATCAAATCCAAATTCCTTAAGTGGAACACAAAGGTCTTGGTTCCTGCCAATTGGCCATAACCCACCTTTAACCTTGCTTCTCCCCTTATTTCTTGCCCTCCTTCCGCATTCTTTGTATGAGAATCTTTTCTGCCTTCACACAGCTTTGGAGCTACTGTTGCACCTCCAAGAAGCCACCTTTTACCCCTGGAGCCTCTTAGCAGCCCCTCTCTTGGGGTGATCTCATGGCTGGAGCAGTGTGTCTCCCTCGGATCTCATGGCTGGAGCAGTGTCTCCCTCCTCCCAGCCTGCCCACTGAGTGTTATCTGTCTTGCTTAAGCCTGCAGGCTCCCAAGCCAGACTCAGGGTCCTTATCGACCATCTGGGTCTCTCTCACAACACTCATGTGATAAGAGCTGAATCCGTGTTGGGGGAATGGAATTTAATGCTTGCTGAGACATGAGAGCAGCCTGCTTTGTAGCAGGACCTGGGGAGAAAATGGGCAACAGCTTAAATCAGGGCCTTAGCTACTGGGTAAGAGGCAAAATAGAAAGCTGTGGGTGCACAGTCTAGAGGGTCAAGAACTAGAAGAGCTCATCAGCCCCAGGTCTAGGAGGAAGAGGAGGGTGTCTGAGCCTGCCAGAGCTTACTGGAGTGAATAATCGTGCCTTCCCCCTACTGCTTTGGAATGGAGGGGAGGGCACACTGAGGGGTAAGGAAGAGGATTTCAATTAATATTGTGAGTCTATGAGGCAGGACCTTGTTCTGTTCAATAATCACTTTCCCTGCCAGTTATTCTCAGAGGGACAAGAAGTTTTTTAGAGTTCTTGGCCCTCATTTCACCAGTCATCCTAACCCTCCTGCCTTGGTTCATCACTGTAACCCAAGGCCACCCCTTGGAAGGTCATGGATGCGCCTCTGTAAAAGTTGTGGGCCCTCTGCTTGGGAACTGCACACACAGCATTCAGCTTACAATTTCAGGGAGTTCACAGGCTTGCAGAATCTTGGGAGCTCCTATGTCGGCTTCTGTTCATTGCAGCCTGAGCAGAGCTCCTGGGAGCTCTCCCTAGTTCTTCCCCAGCCCATAAGGTGGGCCAGGTGTCCTGGATCAGAGTGTACCCACAAACACAAGGGTCCAGAGCAGTACAAATCAAACCCAAGAGCCCTCTACGAGCCCCAGCCCTCTCAGAAGGTTGCATTTGCCTCCTCCATTTATTTACTTCATCATTTCTGGTTATGAAAGTAGTATATGCTCATGATTTATAATGTGGAAAAGGCAGAGAAATGAAAATAATGCTTCTCTTTTTTTTATGGCACTGCTTTTTCTGGCTTAAGATCCTATATCAAAGCTACTGCCAGACCTGGACCTAAGACTTACTTCCCACCATCTTCAATAAAAAGAAAAGCACTGGACTCAAAATCAAAGATCTTGATTCCCATCAGATCGCTGCCATTACCAGCTTTTATTTATTTATTCAATATTTATAGAGTGCCTTTTGGTGTACAGGTATTTCTCTCCTCGAGGCTCTTCCATTTCCCTTGCCGGCTGGTTCTTAGAATGAAGCAAATACAATGTTCTGTCAAGGGTACAGACAGCACTCGTGACTTGAGAATCACTCACCCTTAGAATCATGGTTTCCTTGTGTATAAAATAGGGACATTAATGTCCATTTGCTAATGGTGAGTGTCAATGACATAATGTACATAAAGCTGTATTGCTTGATGCAAGCATAAGATATTTGTATGGTGGTTGTTACTAATAATATTATCCATCATCAAAGCGTTCATTCATTTACTCATGCGGATACTGATGCACTGGTACATTCAGTTTCCTCTTTTGTAAAATGGGGATAAAAATAGGACTTAGATCATAGGGTACTTAAGATTCAGTGAGTTAATGCAAGTAAAGTACTTAGAACAGTCTTTAGAACATATTAAGAACTCGATAAATATTAGCTAGTTCAGAAGGTGGTAGTATTTGTTCCAGCCAAGAAAAGACTGTTCTCTAATGGCACAGGAAAAAAAGATGGGGTTTGGCATGACAAGGAAGTAGGACTTACTTACCTTCTGTCTAATTCATCTGGCAGTCAAAGAATTCTTAGGAGCCTGTAAACTTGTCCTTCCAAAGGCCTACTAAGTACAGGGAGCTATTTAAAGAATAAAAATATCTGGGCCCACTTATAAGTAAAGTAAGAGAGACACGAAACTGCTCACACAATAATGAGTACTAAATTGGCTGGTTTCATACAGAGAACTGAAGAGATTTGAGAGAAGTGTGAGATCAATAAAGTCTGGAGTATTAGAGCAGGCCTGGCAGAAGAATTTAGATTTGATTAAAAATCCCTGTAATTCTAAGAGCAGGAACTTTGGAGAGGGACAACTTGGGTTTAAGTCCCTGTCTGCCACTTACAGATTGGGTGACCTTGGGCAAGTTACTTCCCCTCTGTGAGCAATGATCCTCTCTCTTTCAAAAACAAACATGAGGATGATAGTACCTACCTCATAGGACTGATGAAAATATCAAATGAAGTACTGACACCAAGCCCTTCGCAGTGTTCCCGGAGACAGTGAGGGCTCCATGTGAGCCAGGGTTTTTCTCTATGAAGAGTTCATGAACAGCACAGAAGCACAGAGTCTTGGCAGTAAGGAATTGTAACCCCTCCTTGAGATTTTCCAGAGGGGGAGCTTATTGCCGCATGAGACATTTTTGAATGAGGCCAAAACAGGAAACATATATATCCTAGGATTTTTAGGAAATGCTTGGTATATCCTTAGTCCTTCACTTAATTAATCCTCACAACTACCCTGTGATATAAATACTGTTGTCTCCACTTTACAGTTGACCAAGTTCACACAGCTAAACCTGACTTCTCTGTATCTTCTGCCCTTTGCTTTCAGGTCTGGAGAAATAACAATATACATCTAGACCTTCTTTGAAATATTGAAGATGGCGATCTTGTCCCCCACTTTCTCTTTTCTAAAATTACAGTTCTCCTTATAATACCTGTTTTCCAGACTCTTAGAAGGCTTTTTGTTTATTTGCCAGAACTCTTTACTTGGATCCCCGAATGACACCTAGGTGCAGCAAAGAATGTTTAAAGGCCCCTACAATAAAAGAGTTGCTATTAACGCTGCTAACCTAGATAGGGTTAGAGAAAGGAAGAGTTGGCTTGGCGCCTGTAGCTCAAGTGGCTAAGGCACCAGCCACATACACTAGAGCTGGTGGGTTCAAATCCAGACTGGGCCTCCCAAACAACAACAACAACAATAGTTGGGCTTTGTGGCAGGCACCTGTAGTCCCAGCTGCTTGAGAGGCTGAGGCAAGAGAATCACGTTAGCCCAAGAGTTTGAGGTTGCTGTGAGCTATGACACCACAGCTCTCTACTGAGGGTGACATAGTAAGACCCTGTCTCAAAAAAGAGAGAGAGAGAGAGGAAGAGTTGGAAGAGAGCAAACAATTGAAAGCAAAAAGATGCAGTCTCTTCCCCTCCCGTAGGCTGTCCCTGGAGGGTGGAAATGGGATTTATATTCCCCAATTCTAGCCTCTTCATTTCCATGGTTTTAATCCAATCTGGATGGTGCTGAGGCATTCTTGAATGCTTACAGGAAGAGGGTTTGCAGTGGAAGAAGTTTAGGAGGATGCTGTCTTCTCTTCAGTTTTGCCCTAGGGATTCTAGCCAGAAAGATAAATGGTTAGTGCAACTGGATCTTTTGTTTTGTTGAAGGTCTTTATTTTTTTTAACCAGGAGCCAGAACCCTTGAGCAAGCACTGCATTTGCTCCATTCTAAGACCCTGAGGGCAAGGAGGATGGGTAGCTGGAAGTGTTTTCCAGATTCCAGTCTCCTATCACTCTTAGGAATTTTGCAGTATCTGAGTATTACTTTTTTTTCCTTTTTTATCATTACCCAAATTGACTTTACGGAGACTCATTGGGAGAAAAAAAATTCCAACCCTCTTATTCTACCTTAAGCACTAATATCTGGGGTTTTGATAACCTAATTCTATTTTGTTTTTAAGTAGGAAGTAAAATATGTGAAAATACAAATGGGAGACTTTTAGCTATGTAACACTTACGGTCACCTCTCTTGCTACCAAGATGCCACCTGAACTTGGGAAAACAATCATTGGGTTCTGGCATAAAAGAGACCAGAGTCAGGCTCCGTCTTCTGCAAATGAGCAGCAGTGCAGCCTTGGACAAATGGCTTAAATGCCTCTGAGCTACAGTTTCTTCTTGAGTAAAGTTGGGATAGTTAATACATTGTAAAATGGTAACAAAATAACAGATGTGAAGGTGCCTGGTAAAGTGCTTATGCCAATCTTTTTCATCAGTAATTTCCTTGCTCCAGGCTTCTAAAAGCCCATCTTCCCCCAGCCTAAAACGAGGGAGAATTTTTTTTCTAATTCTCAAGATTTCAAATCAAGGGCTTTGCCCAAGGTCCCATTAGAGCCCCACCAGCCACTTGACCTGCTATGGGTGTGAGTTTCCTTGTCTGTCCATCAGCCTTTTCACCTCCAAAAATGGGACCAGTTGGGCTGCACTTCTCAAACTCGATTGTGCATGGGATCCCAAGGAGCCTGCTGAAAGGTGGATTCTTAATCTGAGGCTGGAGATTCTGCGTTTCCCAGGTCTTGGCTGCTGCTGCTGGTCCATAGACCACAGGGAGCAGCTAGGACTTCTAGTACTTAACTCTTTGGAGGTGTTGAAAGGCATGAATTAGACAATACTTCCCAAGCATTTAGCCTGGGACTTGCATCAGCTGCTTATCAACAGATAGTAACTCAGTTGTTAATATTATATGGTGATTTATGGGAGTGGGGTGGGTTTGTTACTGGACAAAGAAGGTCCAGCTGTCATTGTCGGTCAATATGCAGAGATGGGGATAGGTCCACCAAACTTTATTTGTCAGAAGGCCAGTTATTCTGGACAACAGTGAGAGTTCTTCCATTTTCAAAACCACAGTTTTATATATAAAAGTTAAAACCAAGGATGTACTATTTCGTTAACAGCAATTAACACTTTTCTTAAATAGTAATAATTAACATGTTTCATGACTCAAAACAACATTTCTAATTCAAAAGTTAATCTCCTAAATCAATTGCCCCAAACTATTTAAGATGTACATTTTTAGGTCTTAGTTTATAAAACAAAGAGGAGAAACATGTGGTGAAGGTCACTTAGGACCTAAACCGACCAGACCAGCTGTGTTGTGTCAGCCTTAGTCTGACTGACTTCATCTTATTCTCACTACATGCTCTCTCAGGTTGAAGGTCAACACCAGTTGAAGCAGAGAATGACAGGAGTTATCACACATGTGGAGTTGGGGACCCAGGTTCAAGTCCTAGCAGTATAACTTGTGCCATGGCTGTGGGAGCTTAGGCAAGTCTCTTGACTTTTCCAAGCCTCAGTCTTTCCCTCCATGGAATGGGGGAAGGGGTTGAATTTGATGGTGTCTAAAGATTCCTTCAGCTTTAATGGGTGAACTTTGAGGATGGTAATGCCTACCCCTTCGCACAAAGAAACCTACCAGGCCTGATGTGTTGCAGGGATGGGGCTGCTCTGGGCCTGCCTTGACCATGGGGAGGATGAATAACTGGACAGCCCGGCCTGGTGCCCTTGGCCTTCCTCAAGCCTCAGGTGACATTATCCCCAGAAGCCTCATTCTCTGTGCCTTCTGGGAAGTTCTCCCTGTTAAGGCAGAGTGATTCACAGGCTGAACAGGGGCAAGTCTGCAGCATGCCCAGAAAAAGGATGTAGAAGGAGATATTTTCCACATTCCATCCCCTGCTTCACCACACTGGAGGCCAAGGTGATTCATGAGTGCACTTACTCCTTGAAAGCACATTTCACACACCCCAGCCTTGAAAGCACATTTCACATACCCCGGTTTCTAGCCCCTTGCAGGGGTCTTAGCAGGGCCTTTAGACTCAGGTAATCTAATCGACCCTACAGTGGAAGAAGAGGGCAAACAGCAATCTACTCCCCAAATGGGAAGAACAAGCCCCCAAGATGAATGACCCCCTGGCCACAAGCCTGCTCCCAGTGGAGCCCCAGACAGTGTGTTAACCCACAGTCTATACTGAGCCCTCACATGAACAAACATTTATTGAGCACCTGCTACATGTCTCTAGCTAAGCAAGTTCATTACATCCCAGTGAAGAGACTAGGATAGACAAGGGTACCCAGGTTCAGAGGGATTTAATGACTTGCTCTGGATCATACAAGACATTCAACAAGTTTCACTCCCAAGCAAAGCTACTAGGTTGACCTGATCCTCCCTTCTCTATCCCCTGTTATGAACTTGCATCAAAGCCCCTGTCCTCCGGGGGTGCACGAGATTGTTTGTGTTTTCCTCTCCCCCTGACCAGAGTCAGCTCCTGAGGCCCCTGCAGCCGCATCCCCTAGCCGGGCCCACAGCTGGCTCTAGGAAGACATTTTGCCCCACAAATCTGTGAAATTGGAACTAAGTCTTAGTGCAATAGCACTTGGCTTTGGGCTGAGTGGGGAAGGAAGAGGAGCCCAGGACTTTGTTTCTGACCTTGGGAAGGGCTGGAGGAAGGTATAAGGATTGAAAACCAGGGAAGATCTATTCAAGGCAGAGGGAGGGGGAAAGGCTTTGTGGCTAAAGGAGATGGGGAGATAGGAAGCAGCCAAGTGTCATTTACAGGGAGGATAAAGAGGGCAGGGAGGTTCTGAGAATAGTAAGAAGATGGGGTGAGGGGTTAGAAATAGGAAATCACACCTGCTTTGGGCTGTCAGGCATGATGTATAGGAAATCTAAAAATGTTTATTAACCTTTGTCCTAGTAATTCCACTTCTGGGAAATGATCCTAAGGAAAATCTCCAAAATGCGGAGGAGGTAATGCTATAGTCAGTCACAGCAATGTTTGTCCCTGAGCTATTTATAAGGAGGTAAAAATGGAAGCAGCCAGAACGTTTCCCATAAGAGAATGGCAAAGATACTAGGATATACAACAACCAATAACTAAGATATTTTCAAAGACTCTGAGTAGCATTCAAAGTCAATTATGTTAAAATGTTAAGGGAAATGGCAGGTTACAAATAATAACAATAGCTGTCATTTATTGAGTCTTCCTTTCCTAGGCCCTGGGTCGGATGCCTTTGGGATTTGCCCTCTGTTAACCCATACCACAACCCAGAGAGGACGGAAATTACTTCCTTGTAACAGTTTTGGAGACTGAGGCTCATTCAGGTTGGGAGTGGAAGAGCTAGAATTCAGCCCAGGACACACTCAGTGCGTTCTGACCACTGCTATCTAACAGGACCTCAGCCAGCAAGGAACTCTGAGAGAAATGCAGCAAATATTATAATACCAATGGTTCTTTTTCAGAAATGGGAGGCAAAAGAAGGACTTATTTCCACCCCCCACTCTTCTGTACTCTATACATTTTTCCTTGTGGCATTGTGATATTCTTATTTGTTTATTTATTATTTTTGAGACAGGGCCTGCCTGTGTCACCCAGGCTGGAGTACAGTAGTGCCATCTCAGCTCACCACAGTCTTTTTTTTTTTTTTTTTTTTTTTGAGACAGAGCCTCAAGCTGTCCCCCTGGGTAGAGTGCTATGGCATTACAGCTCACAGCAACCTCCAAC
>NW_003852416.1:11030389-11037070 GCF_000181295.1 Otolemur garnettii
CCTGCCACCTTAGGTGTACGTGGCTGGCGCCTTAGCCGGTTGAGCTATAGGCGCCGAGCCTCACCACAGTCTTGAACTCCTGGCCTCCATTGATCCTCCCACTTCAAGCCACTGAAACTGCTGGAACTACAGATGTGAGCCACCACCCCTGCCTTCTTTTTCTATTCTTTCCTGATTTTCAGTTATTTATTATGCTTGTTATTCTGAAGTTTGATTTTATTTACTCACCAGTAGGTCTAAGTGGCCTTTTTATCTTCTGGATGACCTTTATTCTTTTTTGAGGGGGTGGCTCAGACTATCCCACAATTGGGAATTGGCATAATTTATTTTCTGGTTTCCTCCCTTGAAGGGCATTGAGAAAGTTTGTAACTTTTCACTAATACAATCAATCCTTCCAGGAGCATCCTTGCTTATACGTTTTCTCAAAGAGGGTTTTGTTTGCTTTAACAGAAAACAATGGAACAAAAAAAGAAATGCATTCAGGTGATTGCATCTATGGCTTTGGCAGATTAGGGGTAGATGGATTGATTTAGGGACTCCAGGCTCATCACCCATAGCACAGTGGTTAGGGCACCAGCCTCATACACCAAGGGTGGTGGGTTCAAACCTGGCCTGGGCCAGCTAAACAACAATGACAACTGCATCAAAAAAAAAAAAAAAAAAAAAAAACCAGGCATTTTTGGCAGGCACCTATAGTCCCAGCTACTTGGGAGGCTGGGGCAAGAGAATCGCTTAAGCCAAGGACTTTGAGGTTGCTGAGAGCTGTGACACCATGGCAGTCTACCAAGGGCAACATAGTAAGACTCCATCTCAAAATTAAAAAAAAAGTAAACTTCTCCAGGGCTCAGTGCCCATAGCACAGTGGTTATGGCGCAAGCCATGTACACCCAGCCTGGCAGGTTCAAACCCAGCCCAGCCCAGCTGGACAACAATGACAACTACAACAACAACAATAACAAAAAATGGCCGGACGTTGTGATGGGTGCCTGTGGTCCCAGCTGCTTTGGAGGCTGAGGCAGAAGAATCACTTGAGCCCAAGAGTTTGAGGTTGCTGTGAGCTGTGACGCCACATTACTCTACCAAGGGCGACATAGTGAGACTCTGTCTCAAAATTTAAAAAAAAAGAAAGAAAAGAAAAAAAGAGTTAGGGGCTCCAGATTCAAAGATATCCCCTTTGGGGCAGCCCTATCTGAATACTAGGGTTGTCTCTCTGGGGAAAGTTATAGCTTAAGGTCCCCACCCTTGATCCATAGTGACATGTAGCTTAATTTTGTTTAGCTGTGGGCAAATGCTCTCCAGGAAGACAGGTATTCTAATGCCTGAGGGGCTCCAGGACACAGGACTCATGAAATTCCACCCTTTCCCTGGCAGTCTTTTACAGCAAATAAAGTCTGAAAAATTGGAACCTCAGCCAGTTCTTTACCCCTGCTGTGTGGCCTGTAGCCAAATTTGTCAGGGCCCAGAGCTACTCTACTGCACTTCATTTTTATGAAAGAAGGGGTTTGACTAGACTTTAGACAGCTCCAACTTTCTGCTGTGATTCCTTGAGGCCTTAGTAAGAAAGAGACAGCCCTACCCTTTACTAGCTGTGTGATCCTGGGTGAGCTATTCACGTCTCTGAGCAACCATGTCTCATCTGTGAGACAGGGCAGTGACACCTACCTGGTAGGGCTGCACAGACTGTATGAACTGCTGCCCTGAGCCCGTCCCCTAGCACAGTGGCTCCACCTGCAAAATGGGCGGCGAGTCACCCGTCCAATCCTAAGGAGCCTTAGAATGGAAGCACCTTGCCTGGCTCCCTTCAGCCCAGTCTGCAGGGTTACCTGGGGCTACCGGGAGGGCTTCCCCCCCCTTGCCCCCCCAGGACCTCTGATCCAAGCAGGGAAGTCTCTTTATCTCTTAGCCAGGGGACTGGTCCCCACTAAGCTAAAAGATAAAAGACATGACAAGCAAACACCTCTCCTGAAGGCAGTTTCTGAACAAGTAAGAGCCCAAACCTGACCAGCTGCTGTTCTGGCCAGCACATGATGTACCCATCTCGCTTCAGCTCCCCCTTATCTTCATGGGTCTCTTCCTCCTCAGCTCCAGCAGCCAGAATGTTAATCTAAAGCTTAGAATAAAGAAGGCAACAATTTCAGCATTAATTGAAAGGTCTTGTGCAAAAAATAATATTAGAGAGAAAAAAACTAAGTGGAATAAAAAGTCTGACACTTCTGTCTACAAGAAAAGAAAAAAAAACACTTAACTATATGGGTGTGAGTGTTTATATACTTGTATACATTCTTTTTATATACTTACACACATTCTAATTGTATAAAAAAAATCCTGCTATTATAAAAGTGTTATCAGCTAACAGCAGCTCCTTTGGGGGAGTGCACTGGCTCTACTTGTTTACTTTCTTTCTTTCTCTCCTTTTTTTTTTTTGGACACAGAGTTCTCACTTTGTTCCGTGGGCTACAGTTCCATGGCCTCAACCTAGCTCACAGTAGCCTCCAACTCCTGGGCTCAAATGATCCTCCTGCCTCACCCTCCCGAGTACCCGTGACTACAGGCTCGTACCACCATGCCAAGCTAATGTTTGTGTCTTAAGTAGAGACAGGGTCTTGCTCTTGCTCAGGCTAATCTCAAGTTCCTGACCTCAGGCCTCCTAGAGTGTTAGGATTACAAGCATTAGACACTGCCCAAGTCTTGTTTGCTTTCTTTATTGTTTGACTTCCTGATAATGAGCTTATCTTTTGAGAGAGGCCCTCATTATAGTGCTTGGGAATGAGGGAGATACTGGAATCAAGCCATCTTGTTTGGCTTCAAACTCAGATTCGTGTTTCACATCAGGTATTGATGCTCTGGAAGCTCATATGCAAAAGTGAGATGACAATAATAATAACACCGACCCAGGGTTGGTTTGCAGGATTCAATGAGCATCTACTATTATTACGTAGGTCATTATGAAAGTTTTGAAATACCCCCAAATCAAGAAACATAAAATTTGCACTAACAGAAACTAATGAAGCCCTCCTAGCAACACCCATTGAGCCGAGCAAGTTGACGCTGTTCAACTGTGTTTCTTGGAAGTGAAATAATAGATCATAACACAATCTGTCTCCAAATTCTCGTAGAGACCCACATTATTACTTCATAAGTAGAAAGAAATATATATGTATATATGCTTGTACATATAAAACATAGGTCCCTACCAAAGGGCAGGGAGTCCTGAGGCTGTCTGCGCGTTCCTATAGTACATACTGTCCTAAAAAGAAATGGGAGAGAGGAAAAAAGAAAAGGAGGAATGACTGCTTGCTGCTTGCTAATAGCAGCTCTGAAAGCCCCTGCCCCATGGGATGTTCCACTATTCTCTCCAGAAAGGCAATTAAAGACAACCCTGGTGTGGGAGGAGGTACCTGCAAAAGGCCCAGCATAAAGCCTGCCCCACCCCCAACAGGGAGCTGCAGATTAGCTGAAGAAGCAGCCGGATTTGTCTTCACCCTTGACCCCAGAGCTTCACAGGTGGGAAGGCATTAGAGCAGTCCCATCGTTAACTGTCTACTGAGTGTGTTTTGCGTGCCACTCATTGTTCTCAGCCCAGGGACAGAGCCATGGATGGGAGAAGACCAAAACAAAACATCAAACAAACAAAATTTCATCTGCTTTCTATCGGGAGGTGAAGAGACACCAAAAATGAGTAAGACTTGTGGAGTGCTGAATGGTGATAAATGCTATGGGGAAAAATTATGCAACCTGGAAAGGGCTTCAGGAACTATTTTTTGTTTTGTTTTGCTTTGTTTTTTTGAGACAGAGTCTTAGTCTGTCACCCTGGGTAGGCAACCCCAAACTCTTGGGTTCAGGCAATCCACTTGCCTCAGCCTCCCAGGTAGCTGGGACTATAGGCAGGTGTCACTACACCCAGCTAGTTTTTCTACTTTTAGTAGAGACGGGGTCTCGTTCTTGCTCAGGCTGATCTCAAGCTCCTGAGCTCAAGCAATCCACCCATCTTGGCCTTCCAGAGTGCTAGGCGTGGGCCATCACCCCAGCTCAGGAACGATTTGGGATGAGTTGCAATTTTACGTAAGATGGTTCAAGAAGTTCTCACTGAGCAGATGACATTAGAGTGAAGACCTGGAAGAAGCGGAAGAGAGACCTCTGCAGAGGGAAGGGCATGTGCAGAGACCTGGAGATTGGGATGAGTAGGACAGCCAGGAGAGCAACAGAGCTGGACGGACTGGTCTAGACCAGTGGTCCTCAACACAGGGCCATTTTGCCCCTCTGCCCTCAGGGGACATCTGGTTGTCACAACTCAATGGGGGTGAAGTGTTACTAGAAACCAAGGATGCTTCAAAAACCTATGATGCACTGGGCAGCCTCCCTTCTTCTCCAAAGAATTAACCTACCAAAAATAACTCAGAAGTGCCGAGGTTAAGAAACTCAAGTCTAGACTTAAGAAGAGTTGCAGGAGAGGATGTCAGAGAGATAACAAGAAGTAGAGGGCACGGGGGAGGAGGTGGCGGAGAGAGAGATCACCAAGAGCCTGCGAGGTGTCCTGAGCTTTGACTCTAGGCCGGAAGGGAAGCCATTGGTTGTTAGCATAAACATAGTGTGTGTTTCACTGGTGAAGTTTCTAGGTCATCACCAGGGAGAGGAATACCAAGTGGCCCTTGCCCTTGATTCCAGGCACTGGCGCCTACTGGTTTCTTCTCTGGGGATCATACGTCAGAGGCTGGAAAGTGGAAGACAGGTCATTTACCTCGATCCGCTGGTAAAATACTGTTTTGTTAGGAAGTGGTTGATCTTAATTCTGTGAGAATAGCTCAGTCTGGACTTCATCACAACAAGAAAGCTGAACTTTCATTTCCCTAGAAGTTTACTGACAGCTGGTTATAGCACAAGGCCATGTTCCAGTGTTTGGGTGTATACCTTGCCTTCTCTGAATCCTTCATGTATAGAGGGATGGGGGAAGGGAGAAAGAGTAACCCCCCAGTTGACACCTAGAATATTCCTGGAGTCCCTGCTGAGAGTGCATGGCTGCATGGAGCTGAGGTTAGAGGGATGAATGAGTGCAGATGTGCAGGGAGGGAGTTTGTGCTGGGAGGAGGTGCCATACCTGTAGATCCCACAGTGCAGTGACAAAAGTGCTGTTACAGATGGGGTACACTGGGCGAGAGGGCTGGCCCAGGATTGGCAGGTGTTAGCACAGTGGAGATGGCGTCTGGGCCTTGGAAGACAGAGGAGCACAAGAAGTGGAATTATTGAGAAGTGTGCTAGGAAAGACCAGAGTGAGCCAGAGTCCTCAGGAGCTCGCCTCTATAGGTTTCTGGGAGATTCTTATTCGGAAGGTCTGGATCTGGTCCAGGACGCTGTATTCTTCACAGCCCCCGGGGGGACCGCATACCAGGTGTTTCTCTGCGTGTTGCTAGGCCCCACTCCAGGAAACCAAAGGCAGAGTTCAGGCATTCAGCCCTGCATGGTGCTCCCCAAACAAAGGCATCCAGAGGCTGCTTTTCTCCAGAAGGCTAAACCCAAGGGCCTCTGGCTACTGAGTATGGCCACACTGGTGCAGTGGCTTTTAGCCTTGAGTGGCCTAAAGGTACCCAGGGGAGCTTGCTAACCTACATATATCTGAGTCCCAACACCAAACCTCTGCCCCACTGTCTCTTGCTGTGGTCTACTGGGAACCCCACCTGGAGATGTACTGTGGATAGCCTGTGACCTTTTGGTCACACTGAGTCACCCTCCAACTCCTGGAATCTCAAAAACATTAGGAGTTCCACCTAGTGTCTGGCAATCTATTACAATTTAATCATAATAGCTGCCTTTTATCAAGCACTTATTGAGCACAGTAATCCATGCTGAGCACTCTACATTTACTATCTTCCTTTAAGTCTTACAACAACCTGAGAAAGAGGGTAAAAATCCTTATAAGTAAACCGAGGCAAGAGTCCTGGCATGCTCATGTTGGCAGTGGCAGGCTGAATAATGGCCTCTAAAAATGCACCTGTGAATATTTGTCTTACGCGGCAACTATGACTAAGTCAAGGATTTTAAGATAGGGGAGTTATCCTGGCTTATCCTGGTGGGCCTGATGTAAACATAAGGGGCCTTATAAATGAAAGAGGGAGGCAGGAGAGTCAGTGATTCCATATGAGAAGCAATCAAGCTGCTGCTTTGAGCTGACTGTGAAGGTGGAGGAAGGGTAACGTGGGTCAAGGAATGCAGACACCCTCTAGGAGCTGAAAAGGTAAGGTAATTGCCTTCTCCCCTGGAGCCTCCAGAAGGGACACCGTCCTGCTGACACCTTGCCCTTATTCAGCCCAGTAAAACCCATTGTGGACGTCTGACCTTCAGAATGCATATAAAATGCATATAAAATAATGTATTTGTGTTGTTTTAAGCCACTAAGTGTGTGGTCATTTGTTATAGAAGGAACAGGAAATGGCTACATTGGTGTTACTGACATCTGGGTGGAGTTGCAGGATATATTGGCCTGAGCCCAGGAAGAGGCTGGGACTAGAACCCCTGGGAATGGTCAGTCTACAGTTAGGAATTAAATTGTGAGGACTGTGAATCAACTTGGGGCCCAGAATGAGCTGGCTATGGGGCCTCAGAATAATTCCTACCCTCTCTTGGCTGACACAGGCAATCCCTGGCAAAGATTTCCAGAGGCAGCCAGACTTTCTCCCTCTCCTAAGT
>NW_003852416.1:11038734-11044351 GCF_000181295.1 Otolemur garnettii
TTTTTTGGTTGCAGCCGTCATTGTTGTTTGGCAGGTCCGGGCTGGATTCGAACCCACCACCTTAGGTGTACGTGGCTGGCACCTTAGCCAGTTGAGCCACAGGCACCGAGCCCAATTAGGGATTTTTAATCTGTAGTTTTAAACCTTACATGAACCCTGGAAGCAAGCTGTTAGCCCCATTCATGGGTAGGGTTATTGAGGTGCAGACAGATCAGATTACTTCTTTCAGATAACACCAACAAGAAATGGAGAATGCAGGAGTCCACCAAGCTTGGCTGGGCTGCAGATGTCTCCAGGGTGCTGCTCTTTCTACCACGCTCCTTACCCTGGATAAGGACTATTTGAGAAGGTTTTCTGCCCCAAATAGCAACAATGACCTCTCCACCTTTGCCTGAGTTAAGCATGTAATCCTCACACCAACCTTATTAGTTAGGAGTTAGGTTTATTATTTTTATTTTACAGATGCAATCACCAAGGCTCAAAGGATTAAGTAATTTCCTTAGGATAATGCAACCCAAGAAAAGCAAGAGAAAAATTTTAGGATTAGATTACAGAACCAATGATTTTTGCTTGAAATAACACTACTACTTCTTTTTTTTTTGATACAGAATCTCACTTGGTCACCCTTGGTAGAATGCTGTGGCATCTTAGCTTACAGCAACCTCAAACTCTTGGGTTCAAGTGATTCTCTTGCCTCAGCCTCCCAGGTAGCTGGGACTACAGGCACCTGCCACAGCACAGCCTATTTTTTTAGAGACGGGGTCTTGCCCTGGCTCAGGTTGGTCTTAAACTCATAAGCTCAGGCAGTCCACCCACTTCAGCCTCCTAAGTGCTGGGATTAAGGCATGAGCCACTGTGCCCCTTTCTCTATCCTACACCTGTCCTGCAGACCCCAGTCAAGGCACGGTGAACAATGGGAAGAGCACTGGATATATAAGGTCTTCAAAAGACCTTATTTTATGTGACTTCAACCATAAGAAAAGTAGATGGTACCAATGAGGCCTCTTGCAGGAAGTCCTCCTTGATTGCTTCAGCCCACAGAGCTCTTACCTTTCTCTCTACCTTTAGTCTGCTTCATTTACTTCCCAGCAGGCCTTGAAGAAACCATTATAGCCCTTCATATGTATGCTTCCAAATTGAGGGTACCCTCCCTGAAGGAAGAGATTTGGGTTTGTATGTATTCTGCCAAATTCCAAATGCCTAGAAAGGGCGTGGCTTGTGGTAGACAGAAGTATTGGTTGGATGAATATATCCTTCTTGCAACCCACAGAGACTGGCATTGGTTTGGGCCCAGGCTTGTCCTGGCTTCTAGGAATACAGAAGTGACCTGAATAATGTCCTACCCTTTGAGCTTACGGGGGAGACAGACAAACTTACATACTCACAACACAATATTTCACCACATGCAACCAAGGGAAAGGTGGCCATCAGGAGGTGAACTGAACCAGTTTTTTGGATCAGCACGAATGAAAGTCAGGGAGGTGATTGTTGTAGAGTCTTCCAGCAGGACACAGCTGTGGGCTGTGACACACTGAGAGGGCTGTGACACTCCTGGGTGAAAGGAGCCTAGGCTCTGAAGCCTAACTATCTGGGTTGAATCCTTCCCCACCAATTACTAGTCATGTGACATTGCACTAGTTATTTAGTCTTGGGAAAAATGCAGATTTCAAGACTCACTTCAGAGATTTCCGATTCAGCAAGTCTGGGCTGGCTAGAAAAAGTCTGGACCAGCTAGGAATCTGCTTTTTTTTTTTTTTTTTTTTTAAAAAAAAGAAAACATTTCATGGTTTTTTGCAGAGGGCCCACAAACCATGCCTTGAAAAACACTGGCCATCAGGGAGAGAGGGTCATGCTAATCAGTAAATTGGATTGTTACACTGTGTGTCAGTGACATTTTTCAGTGTGAAGTCATAAGTTGTCATTCAGGGTTAGACATTTAGACATTCTTCCACCCAAGAAGTGCCATAGAGAAGGCTTCAGGACAGCTGGCCTAGGAGAACACCCAACAGACCTTGTTTGTACCAGGTCATCCCAGAATACTCCCCAGTAGCAGATTTCAAGTCATCTACCCTGCCCTTACTCAAGCCCAAGGGTGGACCTACATGAGTCTTTCTGCAAATTCTTTAATTGACTGATAGGTTTTTCTAGCCATGCCCCAGCTGGCTAGCCCCAGACCCACAAGGAAGTTCTGGGTGGACTCCATAGACCCCATGGAGGGCCAGGGTAGAAGTACAGGAGGCAGTACTTAGCTGTGGTTTCTACATGTCTTCACCTGAACCAAGATCTCACACCCAGATGCCAGATGCAAATAAGGCCCTGGGCAGGTGAGGGCTCAGAGCCTATAGCCAGACTAACTCAGCCTCTTTGAGCCTTGATTGATTGCAAGGCCTGAGTGCTACAGGTCAGTCTTCATTTATTCATCCATAAATATCTCAGCCTCTGTCGTGTGCCAGGCTAGGCGAGGTATACTGTGGTGAGGCAGCTGTCTTCCATGTGCTTATGCTTCAGAAAAGGGTCTGACAATATGGTAAAATATATAAATTAATATCAGAGGGTAATGAGAGGAAGACCATAAAAGAATAATGGGACTTAGGGCAGGAAGGTTGCTTTTTTAATGATCAGGAAAAGATTATTTTTATTTATTTATTATGATGATGATGATGATTTTGAGACAGGGTCTTACTCTATTACCCAGGGTAGATTGCAATGGTGTCATCAAGGCTCACTTCAACTTTAAACACCTAAACTCAAGTGATCCTCCTGCTTTAGCCTCCCAAGCAGCTGAAACTATAGAGGCTCATCATCATTCCGGGCTTATTTTTCTGTTTTTTGTAGAAACAGAGTCTTGCTATATTGCTCAGGCTGGTCTTGAACTTCTGATCTCAAGTAGTCTTCCCACCTTGGCCTCCCAAAGTACTAGCATTACAGGAATGAACCACTCTGCCTGGCCTCAGGGAAGGATTCTTTGAGGAGGTGAGATTTATCCTGAGCCTGGATAATGAGGAACCAGTATGTAGGATGCAAAGGTCACAGCATATGCAAAGGCCCTGAGGTGGGAAGTTGCTTTAAACGTAATGCATGGTGACCTTTACAGTGCTCTCAGCAAGGGATCATTTAGCATCTGGGTGACTGCCTGCACTATCTGAGGGCTCACGACTCTGACTGAGGGACTGTGTAAGTAACAAAATCATGGGTCTCACTATGGCAAACGTCAATGGAGAACTTCAGGCCAACCATAACCATGTCATACCTGAGCTCCAGAATGGCTCCTCAGGTAGGTGCAGTTACTGCACTGGGGTGTTTTACTGATTGGGATGCTGAGACTCAGGGAGTAAAGCAAGTTGCCTAGTCACTTATTTGTTAAGTGGCAGAAAAGGGATTCTTTGATTCTTTTTTTGGGGGGGGGGGAGACAGAATCTCACTATATCACCCTTAGTAGAGTGCCATGGCATCACACTTCACAGCAACCTCCAAGTCTTAGGCTTAAGTGATTCTCTCTCTCTCTTTTTTTTTTTTTAAGAAATATTTTATTTTATGTATTTATTTTGAGACAGAGCCTCAAGCTGTTGCCCTGAGTAGAGTGCTATGGCATCACAGCGCACAGCAACCTCCAACTCCTGAGCTCAAACGATTCTCCTGCTTCCACCTCCCAAGTAGCTGGGACTACAGGCACTGGCCACGACGCCCGGCTATTTTTTGGTTGCAGCTGTCATTGTTTGGCAGGCCTAGACTGGATTCAAATCCGCCAGCTCAGGTGTATGTGGCTGGCGCCTTAGCCACTTGAGCCACAGGCACCAAGCCATTAAACAATTCTTTTGCCTCAGCCTCCCAGGTACCCAGGACTACAGTTGCCCACCACAGTGCCCGGCTATTTTTGTTGTTGTTGTTGCAGTTGTCATTGTTGTTTGGCAGGCCCGGGTCGAGTTTGAACCCATCAGCCCCAGTGTATGTGGCCGGTGCTCTATCCACTGAGCTATGGGCCCTGAGCCCAGAATGGGGATTCTTATCCAGTACAGAGAGGCAACTCTGCCTGGCCTCTGGGAAGGATTCTTTGAGGAGGTGACATTTATCTAGAGCCCTGGACTCTTCACTGATTCATAAGGCATTGCTGATAATGTGATTCTGTATCCCCAGGCCCAGTCCCCCCTTAGGTGATTCAAATGGCTACTAAGGACAGGTACAGTGGCTCACACCTGTAATCCTAGCACTCTGGGAGGCTGAGGTGGGTGGACTGCCTGAGCTCAGGAATTTGAGATCAGCCTAAGCAAGAGCCAGACCTATCTCTATTAAAAACAGAAAAATTAGCCCGGTATTATAGCTGGCATGTGTAGTCCTAGCTATTTAGGAGGCTGAAGCAAGAGGATCACTTGAGCCCAAGAGTTTGAGGCTGCTGTGAGTTATTGCACCACATCACCCTACCCAGAGCACAGAATGAGACTCTTGTCTCAAAAAAAAAAAAAAAAAAATGGCTACCAGACCTACTGGGGAGCTCATCTCTCACTGAGGGCCATCCCCCAGCATATCTACCCAGAGTCTGGGGGTGGTGAACTAGATCCCAGGCTAGAAACCATCCTTTTAGGCAGCTCCTAGAAGGAAATGTTCCTGGTTCAGAGCTGTGTTCTGTTCCCAGCCTGCCTCCAGTCTGCCCCCTCCTCTGCCCTAGACGTCCGCTTGAGTCAGCCTGAGACGTGTGTGGAGGCGTCCTCTGGGCTTCTGCAACATCCTGTGTTCTGCCTTTTGCTTACCTATTTTCCATTTCCAGGGAATCTCTCCCATCAGGGTTTGTTTTTACACCCTGGCCAACCTGCCCACAGAACAATTAAAATGGCTTCCCCAGGGTCCCCTGGAGCAGTTCCTGCATTAAGCAGTCAATCTCCTGCCTCCAGGTTCTGACAGGAGCCTCCCTTTTCCCTCCCCAAAGACTCCAAGTCCTACTCCTCCTTCAGCTTACAAGGTCAAGACCTCCTAACCAAGGAGCATCACTGCTGTCCCTACTCCCTGAACTCCCACTCCCAGTCTGAGCTGTGGGAATGGACATCTGCCCTCTTTGTCTTCTGGCATCTCTTCCCCTCCTTCCACTGACCACAGCAAACTTTTTCCTCTGGGTAATAGTCCTCCTCCACTCCCTGAGATTAGGTGGGGCTGCCAATCACATTGCACTTTTATTCCTGGCCACAGTGATTGGCTCAGGGACGGTCATGTGACCCAATCCAGCCCAATGAGAATCCTTGCCTGGGATTTTGTATATGGAGCCCAGAGAGGAAAAAAATGCTCTTTCCTTTGAGTTTGCTAAACGGCATGATGCAAGCCAGACTGGACCTACCTGCATTCCTGCTTCTCCTCCCTTTTCCAAATAGAGTCTGCCTGTGCACAGTAAGAAAAAATGAGGCCAGCACACAGAGAGAAGCATACAGAGAGAGAGCTCATTATCCCTCACTCTAAAAACATTTAAGATACATTTGTATGATTTCTTCCAAAAATGTTGTTTAGCTTTGCTTGTTTTTAAGCTTTAGAAAAAATAGTATAGCATATTATAGTCTTCTAAAATTAGCTTTTTTCACACATCATTTGTTTCTAAGATTCATCTATCTTACCATATATAACTGTAGTTCATTCT
>NW_003852416.1:11044384-11076708 GCF_000181295.1 Otolemur garnettii
GGTAGAGTGCCATGGCATCACAGTTCACAGCAACCTCCAACTCCTGGGCTCAAGTGAGTCTCCTGCCTCAGCCTCCCAAGTAGCTGGGACCACAGACACCTGCCACAACGCCCGGCCATTTTTTGGTTGCAGCTGTCATTGTTGTTTGGCAGGCCTGGGCTGGATTTGAACCCGCCACCTTCGGTGTATGTGTCTGGTGCCTTAGCCACTTGAGCAACAGGCACCGAGCCACTATAGTTCATTCTTTTCCCATTTCTGGGTAATATTACACTGTGGGACTAGACCATAGTTCACAATTTATTCCTTCTCCAGGCAAAGGACATCTGAGACTTTCATGATTTTACTATTAAGAACAATGCTTCTTTGAACATCCTTGTACACACATACAAGAGTTCTCAGGGCATAATTTGGGTCACCAGTGTGTGAAGCTTTGGCTTTACATGGTAATGTCCATTTGTTTTCCAAAACCATTAATTCACATGTATACTTCCCACCACCTGTGTAAGAGTCCCCACCAACAACAATTCGGCACCACTTGTGCCTGACTCTGGTATCTTCCCATGATGCTTAGAACAATGCCGGACTTGTAGTAGACTCAAAAATAGGTAAATAATTTATTTACAGTGGAATTGATGGAATGAGTAGGTGGCAGGGAAGACAGACAGCCAGAAATTTGGAGAGAGGATAGAAACCATCTGCGTCACCTGCAAAGATGATCAAATATCAGCACTTGGTGAGGTTGAAGCTGGAGGATCACCTGAGGACAAGAATTTGAGACTATCCGGGGCAACACTGTGAGACCCCATCTGTACAAAAAAAAAAAGACCAACTTAAAACTCTACCATCTCAGCAGCACCCATAGCTCAGTGGGTAGGGTGCCACCAGATGCACTGAAGGTAGAGGCTTAAACCCAGCCTGGGCCAGCTAAACAGCAATGACAACTGCAACCAAAAAATAGCCAGGTGTTGTCGTAGGTGCCTATAGTCCCAGCTACTTGGGAGGCTGAGGCAAGAAAATTGCTAAGCCCCAGAGTTTGAGGTTGTTGTGAGCTGTGACACCATGGCACTCTACCGATGGCGACATAGTGAGACTCTGTCTCAAAAACAAACAAACAAACAACAACAAAGAACCTCTACCATCTCAGACATTGGTGGTGGCCACAGACTCTGGGCTTCTCTGGGGCCCCTTGGGGCCTTCATGGGACCTCGTTTCTGACTCTCCCGGTGCTCAGCACACTCTCCCTATATGGACACAGCTTCTAATATGAGCCTGCTTTGGGGACTTCAGGCCTGGTTCCGCCTACCTTGGAGTGTTTCGTAGGTGACTTTTCAGATTGCTGACTAGGCATGTGCCACGAGCCTCAGAGGCGGCCTTGAAAACTGACTCCCTTGGGAATGTTATCTAGGAATAATACATCTTGATAGGCCTTGATGTCAGTTTCAAAACAACCCTGTCTCCTGCCCCCCTTGGGCTTTTTTCTTAAAAGTTGTTTTTTTGCATCAGCAAATTCTAATAACATGGTAGAACTTTCTCACTGTTTTCAGCCATGCTTGAAATCAATAATCTTAATATACACGCACTCAAAGTACCCTTTCCTCACTTCTTTTCAAGTCCGGCTTGCAAGAAGAGTTTTCTGTCGAATGTCAGCAGCTCTTCCTGCATTCCTTTATTTAGAGCATTGTTTTTGCTGGAGCTGACTCCATTACCTTTGAGCTTACGGAAGTGGAGCCCATTAGAAGAACCGGCAGTCAAGAGGCTCCCTAACAGGCCTTGAGAGTGATGCTAAACTTAGGTTCCTTTTGCTGCCGTGGTTTAGAGACAGGTCCTCTCTCTTTCTTATTTTTAATGCAGCCTGCATTTTCCTACTTTGCAACTACCAGCCTGTTCATGGCAGGAAGCAAGGAAACTTAGGGCATTAGTCCTAATGTCAGTATCTCTGCTCCTCCTGCAGTAACCTACTTTCCATCACCCTAACGTGGCTTAGGAATACCCATGTCCAGACCTCAGGCTGACCCAGGCAGGGGTACAGTAGAGACAGCTCTGTACCCTGGTGCTGGAGTGAGTTCACAGACCTGACCATTGCCCTGTCTCTTAGCTTTTGACCTATGTACCCACCCCCTTCCCCGTCTTGACTGCCAGAGTCCTGGTAACTGCAGAGAGAACCACTCCCTGGTCTGCACCCAGCATTCCAGCCTGGCCTTGCCTATACTGGTTCAGCCTGTGGTTTCTGCCCTCCCTGCTGTTCACAGCACTGCTGGGGCCTGGCTCTGTGTCCTGACATGGGTGTCCTGAGCTCTCAGACCTGCAAAACGGAGGTGGTAGTACCCACAACACGAATGCAGCTGTGCTTACACTTAAAAAGTTCAAATTATTAAGGCGTTGTGAGATGAACACAGGTGCGACATTTGGGCAATGCTTTGTGTTGTTGTGAAAGGGGTGGGAGTGGGGGTGAGGAGTGAATCGGTGTGACTACTTCCAAGAACAATTTGGCAACATTAACCAAAACAAAAAAATGTAATTATCACTTGAGAGCCAAAAATTGCACTTCTAGGAATTTGTCCAGTGAAAATACCGAAGACCTGCATATAGGGATGTTTGTTATGATACTGTTTATAGTTGCGAAAAGCTGGGAACCATCTAAATGCCGCCCATTTTTCTCTACAATATACCATGCAACGATGTACTAAGTAGCCGCTAGAAAGAATGAGCTTATGATCCATGGACTGATATGAAATAACCTTCAAGAAATATTTTCTGGTGGAAAAAAGGTACCAAACAGTGTATATATTAGTCTGTCTTTACTTTATTTTATTTTATTTTGAGACAAAGCCCCAACCTGTTGCCCTGGGTAGAGTGCTGTGGCATCACAGCTCACAGCAACCTCCAACTCCTGGGCTAAAGCGATTCTCTTGCCTCAGCCTCCTGAGTAGCTGGGACTACAGGCGCCCGCCACAATGCCCGGCTATTTTTTGGTTGTAGTTGTCATTGTTGTTTGGCAGGCCGGGGCTGGATTCGAACCCTCCAGCTCTGGTGTATGTGGCTGGCATGTTAGCCACTTGAGTTACAGGTGCTGAGCCTGTTTAAAAATATAAAACAGTATATCTACTATTCTATCTTTATGTTAAAGATAATATATGTGTGCTGAGAATATTTCTGGAAAAATAAAAAATAAGCAGAACACAAAATTTTTTCCAGGGAAGGGGAATGAAGAGGTGGAGAGAGAGTTACTGTTTGCTGTGTTCTCTTGCACGCTGAAATTTTTATCATGTGTATGCATAATTCAGACAAAATTTTGAAATATAAAAAGAATGCAAGCTACTACTAAATAGTTGTAGTTTTTTTTTTTTTGAGACAGAGTCTCACTATATCACCCTTGGTAGAGTGCTGTGGTGTCACTGCTCACAGCAACCTCAAACTCTTATGCTTAAGTGAGTCTATTGCCTCAGCCTCCGATGTAGCTGAGACTACAGGCAGCCACCACAACACCCGGCTATTTTTGTAGTTGTTGTTGTTGTCGTAGTTGTCATTGTTTGGCAGGCCTGGGCTAGGTTCAAAACTGCCAGCCCCGGGATATGTGGTTGGCGCCCTAGCAGCTGAGCTATAGGCGCTGATCTGAGTTGCAGATTTTTATTTATAGCATACTTACATGTCACAGATAGTGGCTCTGAAAATGACTTTTTTTTTTTTTTTGAGACAGAGTCTCACTTTGTTGCCCTTGGTAGAGTACTGTGGCATCACAGCTCACAGCAACCTCCAGCTCTTGGGTTTAAGCAATTCTCTTGCCTCAGCCTCCCAAGTAGCTAGGACTATAGGCACCTGCCAAAACGCCCAGCTTTTTTTGGTTGCAGTTGTCATTGTTGTTTAGCTGGCCTGGGCTGGGCTCAAACCTGCCAGTCTCGGTACATGTGGCCAGCTCCCTACTCACTGAGCTATGGGCGCAGAGCCTGAAAATGACCTTTAAGAATGGGAAGACGTCATGTGCTTCAGGGAAGCTGAGTAGGATGTGGGTTCTCCACAGTCCACATGCTGCAGCCCCAGGGCTGCATGTTGCCTTAAGCCCAGGAGAGTGGCCTTCCCTGCCCCAGCACTGCCACCTGGGCTCCTCTCCCTGACCACATCGCCCCCTCCTTCACAGGCTCCCGGCTCTGGGTTGACAGCCCCTCTGTGCATCCTGGGCCCAGTGCTGAGTGCTTCACTTGCAATGGCGTCAAGGCTTTCCCTCCCACCTGCCTCTGTCTCACAGCTGGCGCAGTAGTCCAGGCTGCCAGCAGCTTCTTTACAAATGCTTGCCTCTTTTGAGCCATTCTGCACACAGCCACAGAGTGAACTTTCTAAACGATAAGTTATAATGGTATTGCCCTGTTTAAAACCCTCCTAACCCAGTGCCATTGGAATCCCATCCAAAGTCATTACTACAGCTGTGGGGCCCAGCATGGCCTGGCCCTCAGCCTCTCTCTTCCTTGCCTCTCTCACTGCCCCTCTCTTGCTCTGCTCCAGGCATACAGATCTTCCTGCTCTCTGAAGAGCTCAAGCACATTCCCGCCCTAGGGCCTTTGCATTAGCTGCTCCCTAGTTCTCCCCTCAGCTCTTCATCAGTCCTCAGCTCAGTTCACCTTTCAGGGAGGACTCGTGAATTGCTGTAGGTGGAAGGAAGATGCCGCTTCCCCTAACCCAGCGGTGGTTCTCAGCCTGTGGATGGCGACCCATAGGACGTGTATTAAAGGGCCAAGGCATTAGGAAGATTGAGAACCACTGCCCTAATCCCTCACACTGCTCTGTCCCACACCACCGGATTCCTGTTCTTCCTGGTGTCAGTAGGTTCTCAGCAATTACCTCGCTGACTTGTTTGGGGCCTGATCCCTCTGCATCAAATGTCAAGGCCAAGAGCATACTGGCCTTGCCTGTATTGATCATTCCTACACTGCGAGTGTTTACCACGCAAACAATGCAGTGTGTGGCGTTGTGGGCGCCCCGTGAGTTGGTGGAATCTCTGCTGCTTACTTGCCATGTGGCCTCAGAAAAGTCACATTTTCTGCACTGGTGAAATGGGGCAGACTGGGAGTACCAGGGCAAAACAGGGAGCTGCTCCTGAGTGGAGCTTTTTGGTTTTTTTTAGAAGTCTATTATTTGGAAGAAGTTGTGCAGAAACATGGACTCTGATTTGCCAGTTTTCTGTGCACCTTCCTGCTCCAGAAAGCTCATATATTCCTGGGAGACTCTGGGCTGGAGGGAGGGTTGGACTCTGGAGTGGGGGGAGGAGAAGGAGAAGGAGATAAATGCCAGAGAGGGGCACCTCTGGGGGAGGGGAGCCGTCTCCTGATAAAGGGTGGGAAGAAAGACTGGATAGAAGAACGTAGACTTGAGGGGGCTTAGCGGGGGTGAAATCCTCAGCATGACGTGTGACACTGGCACAGAACATGTAAATGACTGATGGTTGTGGTCATGATTATTGCCATTGCTAGACTGTGTCCTTTCCATAACGAAAGGAACCAGACTATGTCCAAGTTTGCATGTTCACAATTCTGTGCCTCATTTAACCTTCACAACAGTCCTCTGGGGCACGTACTCATGATATCCCCTTCTGAGAGGTGAGGAAAACGAGGCACAGGGAGGGCGTCTTGCTCAACATCACATGTAACTGCAGAGCTGGGATTCAAATGCAGTCGGGCTTTTACTACTGCAGTTTTGAGGTTTCTTGAAACTTCCCAGGATTCATTATTTTTGTTGGGTAGGACCTGTCTCCCTGTGGTTCCCAGAAGTAAAACAACACCCAAGAAAGGAAAGTCGGCTGCAGGCTTGCTCCGGAGGACACAGGGCCTCCTGCCTGGCTCTGTGGAAGAATTTGGCCCCACAGTGCAGGAGGCTGCCAGGGAAGAGAGGAGCCAGAGCCAAATCCTGAGGATCTCCCTTCGGCTATGAGACCAGGTGGCAGAGAGGCTTTGGAGGAGGGGCCACACTCTGGATGGGTACCTGACATAGCAGAGGGGAGACAACTCCCAAAGCAGACTCTCCAGGGCTGGGCACTCTGGCCGCATCCCTACCCCTGTGGAATAAGCCTGGCCTGCAGACTTTTCCTTGAAAGTTAAGTTCTAAGGACTGACCCACCTTGAGTGAAAGCAACAGGTGTAAAGAGCAGCTGATTCAGAATAGGACCTGGAGCCACCTGCCTAAGATGCCCAGGGAAGGGGACCAGCCCCTTGCCCTGCCACTGTGGGTGTGTGATGGACAGCCTCCATCCTCACTTCTCCCTTTCCCACAAGGACACCTACAGACTCACCATTATCACAAATCATTTGGGTCCAGCCCCTACTCAAAGTCTGCGGGGAATGAAGTCTCTTATACCTATGTGGGACTTTATCCACTCAAGGGTGTGGGGGTGGAGATGCTGTTCTGGGGGGCTATAAGCAATTGGGAGAGGTGCAGGAAGAAGCAGGGGTAGAATACACCAGAGAAACACACAGGTCTGGGCTGGCCTGGAGCCAGGTCCTGGAGAACAGGCGGTGAAACCTGGAGAGTGCAAAGGAGCTGAATTAGGTGCATTTCACCCAGACCTTTATATTTTAGGCAACACCCCTGCTGCAGAGTGGGTCCGTTTTGCAAACTGGATAAAGGCAGTGCTGCCTGGGTTTGGTGCAGTGGCCCCCTGGGGTCTGCACAGTGCCTTCTCCCTCCATCCACTGCCGCCCCCCAGTCCCCCTTTCCAGCACCTCCCTCTCCACGGAGGTTCCGGAGCAGCCACCCACAGAGCAGCTCTGGGCTGGGCGCTGAGTCATAAGGCCATGATGCCTGCCAGAGGGTGAGGGTAGCAGATGGCTTTATGTGGGCGTGGGTGAGGAGGGGGCAGAAAGGAGGGAGCAGTGACCCTGGGCCTGCCAGGGATCCAAGGAAGTGACCTGGGAGGTGGGCCCTGGCTCCTCCTCGCCCAGTCTTCATTCCCATTTCCCAGGGATACTGGTTCTTGCTGGTGTAACCAGCCAGGCCAGGTCGGGGTGGAAAGTGACCCCCAGGAGACCTAAGGACTTCCGCCTGGCCCCGCAGGGTGGGCCGTGGGAGGTAGAGCCTGGCTCTGTTTATCCAGGCCTGGCACTTCCGGAGCAGATGGGCGCCTGTCAGAGCTGCCAGCAGGAACTGGGCTGACATCCTGTCATTGCCAAGTGGCAGGTGACTGGAGTGCTTGGAGAACATGTCTTTGGTTTGGCTGTTTATTAGGGGAAATCTCTCCAGGTTGGGAGCTGCTGTGCCCATGAGCACAGCACAGACTCTCTGACCCAAAGGGGACTTTCAGTCAGAGTGCCGGGGACCCTGTGGGGGCTTCCGGCTGCTGACCCCCTCACTGTTTATCTCATCTTGAACTTCTCCCTCTCACTCTGCCATTTAGAGAGAGAGCACCCTGAGCCTGGCCTGAGCTTGAAGGGAGGGCGAGGCCATCACCTTACCCTGGGCCAGTTGACTCTCACGCCTTGGATTATAAATTAGAAAACTCAGTAAGAGGTAATCAATTTACAACTGTTGTTTAATCCTTCTCGGGGTTTGGGGATCTGAGGGAACGCATGAGACTCCCACTTAGGATAAAGGTACACCCAGACACACACAACTCTTTTGGCTGTGACACAGCCCTTCCGGTGCACACCTGTGCTGGGAATCTGGGGATGGCCTTCTCCGGCACAAGGAATGCCTGTTCTGGAGCAGAAGGAGGGCCTAGATGCTCACAGCAGCACTGTTCTTCAAGGCCGGGGGTTACCACACTGGGCAAGGATAGGGAGAGTGTCCCCAAATCAGACCTGCGTCAGTTGGTATGTGGAATGATCCAAGAAAAGGGGGTACTCTGATGCCCGGATGTATGAAAATGTTCCTTCTCCTGCTTTGGCAGCCGTCACACTGGAGACACTGTTGAGAGGAGGCCCAGAGCCTGGCGAAGGATCTCTAAGCCTTTACATGCATATTTATATGAAGTAAATATAGTAAGCAAACATTTTTTATCGTTTAATTTTTTTTATCCTATTGATACTTTTTATAGCTGAAATAAACTTTAAAAAGTTGAATAATTTTTAATTAATAGAAAAACTGTGAATATAGTACGTGCCATTTTACATTAGTATGATTGTAATGAATGAACCAATAGTGAAACAGTATTATTCAATTTAATTTGTAGTTTATTCTGATTGAGTTAGTTATTATCTAACTTTGGAAGCTGAGGTCCCAAAAGAAGTGTCACTGAACGCTCCTTCCATTACCCTCTTTATGTCAAACTACCCAGAGCACACACTTCCATACAGAACTATCAATGGACCTAAAGGTCTTGAGGGGCAAACCCCAAACAGCCAGCAGTGGCTGCTCCTGGGAAGGGCCTGGCACTGGGGGCATCACTTTTCCACGTCCTCCCTCTGTTTTGGGATGGCCTGAACGGTTCCACGAGAATGTATCCCACTGTTAATTCGGTGTTAAATAAAAGCTTTCAAAGAAAGGTTCTTGATATTCTGTAGGTTTTAGATCCTTTCCAAAAGCTCAAGGAAAAACATGGTCTGGCTTCCCCCAGTGCCCCTGCTCACTACAAGAATCCCCAGGGCTGGGCAGCGCCTGTGGCTCAGCGGGTAAGGTGCCGGCCCCATATACCTAGGGTGGCAGGTTCAAACCAGGCCCCACCAAACTGCAACAACAACAACAAAAAGAATCCCCAGGGCTGGCTCGACATCTGTAGTACAGTGGTTACAGCGCCAGCCACATACACCAAGGCTGGCAGGTTTGAATCCGGCTCGGGCCAGCTAAACAACAATGACAAGTACAACAACTAAAAAATAACTGGGCCTTGTGGTGGACACCTGTAGTCCCAGCTACTTGGGAGGCTGAGGCAAGAGAATCTTTTAAGCCCAAGAGTTTGAGGTTGCTGTGAGCTGTGAGGTCACAGCACTCTACCGAGGGTGATATAGTAAGACTTTGTCTCAAAAAACAGAAAAGAATCCCCAGGGCAGACCCCTAGCCCTGGAGCTGACCCAGCTCCTTCCTGGAGTAGCTCACCTGCTGCCACCAGCTAAGTGGCCCTGGGATGTCCCTTTGCCCTCTCTCTACTCCATACTCAGACCCTCAGCAAATTCCAGTGAAATTGTTTTCCTGACCAGTAGTTCTCAAACTAGTGGTATCGGAATCACTTGTGGGGAGGTGGGAGCTTGTTAAAATGGCCCAGTGGACCACCGTAGAATGGGGTGGGGCCCAAACTTACTTTTCTTTTTTTTTAGGGACAGAGTCTCACTTTGTCACCCTCAGTAGAGTACCGTGGCATCACACAGCTCACAGCAACCTCCAGCTCTTGGGCCTAGGTGGTTCTCTTGCCTCAGCCTCCAGAATAGCTGGGACTACAGGTGCCCGCCACAACGCCCGGCTACAAACTTACTTTTCTTTCTTTTTTTTTTTTGAGACAGAGCCTCAAGCTGTCGCCTTGGGTAGAGAACCATGGCATCACAGCTCACAGCAACCTCCAACTCCTGGGCTCAAGGGATTCTCCTGCCTCCACCTCCCAAGCAGCAGGGACCACAGGCGCCTGCCACAACGCCCGGCTATTTTTTGGTTGCAGCCGTCATTGTTGTTTGGCCGGTCCGGGCTGGATTCGAACCCGCCAGCTCAGGTGTATGTGGCTGGTGCCTTAGCCAGTTGAGCCATAGGCGTGGAGCCCAAACTTACTTTTCTAACAAACATCCAGGTGATCTGATGTGACAGGTCCTCCCACTGCACTTTAAGAACTGAACTATTGTGCTAGATAAAGACATTAATTATGCCTTCTGGGATTCACCCGGAATCTGGAGAGGGGCTCAGGACAGGAACAACGGGCTCATCCCTCCCCCGTGGAGGTGAGGAGTGTCTCTGGGAATCCTGTGGAGGCAGAGAGAAGGGAAATTCCTTCTCCTGTTAGTGGAAGACTGTGAACGTCTCAACCCTGCCCTGCCTGAGGGACTGGTGGGGCTGAAAGGAGTAGGCAGCTCCTTCCAAGTCCCCTCAACAGCTATTGGCCAGCCTGGGACTCAGGGCTCTGCTCTCTGTGCCTTGCTCAGCCTGAGCCTGTCCTCCACATTAAGATGGGAGGCTGGGCCAGTAAGGCTGGAGCTGGGAGTGTGGGAAGGTGGGAAGCTCTTTGGCAGCCCCTCAGCCCCCCACTACTCCCTCCCAGCTCTGCGGTTCTTGGGCATTAGAGAGCATCTCACCTCACCCTCATCTCAAGGGACTGGAGTGAGCAAACTGGGAGTCTCTGGCACCTGGCCCAGCAACTGGCAGGGAATTGGCACCCAGTCTATGTTTACTAAAGGGAAGAAAGGTGAACACGGAGCCCCAACCCCCAGCTAAATAGCAGAGGTGCGAAGGAGGGACAGGAACAAGTTTTCTGCAGTACTTTTCCATTGTTTCAGAGGTCCCAGCCCTCAGGGGTGCAAAGGGACTCAGCTGTGGGATTTATCTTTTTTCCCCACAGTGAGTGTGTCCCACTCTGGGGGCATTTTCATCTTAACTGAGGACTCACAGCCCAGGCGAATTAAACCCTAAGGAGAGGACCGTTGGGCCTCAGGGCAAGGGAAGGCTGCAATGTCGGGAGCAGCGGGGCTCCAGCCTGGCCCTCCCCCAGCTCACATCACACTGCACCCCCAAGTCTGTCCTGAGGCCTCTCTGGCAGGTGCAATAAAGATTCAGGCTCCCAGGGGAGTGGGGCTCCCTGTAGGGGAGGTGCTACCCTCATGTGGTGCCCTATGGACAGCTCAGCTGCTGTTTGGAGCTGGTTTGTCTGACAGAAAGAAGTTAAAGGTGCCAAATTCTTCTAGCAGCTTCTGAGATAAGAGCCCCTACCAGATTGAGGGGGTGGCTGCCTTGGCAAGTCTGGGCCTGAGAAAGAGAGCGAGTTAGAGCTGCCCCTGGGGGAACACAGTGAGGGGGCAGGGAGAACTGGAGTGGCTCTGGACACCTTGTCAACCCTGGAAAGCTCTGCTGTCACAGTCACTTCTGATTAGACAAAGCCAACAACTCTCTCTCAGGCCTCCCTTCCCCCACTTCTGCACTGGGACTGTCCTTGTTTCATTCTTCTAATGACCGATAAGCAGTCACCTGGTGCTCTCTGCACAAAGGGCCCAAGCCCCAGCTCCCACTGGGGTAGCTCCCAAGGCAGAGAGAGGGAGGCCCAGCAATGGTAGTTTCAACACAGCAGGCCAGTGCAGTGCTTGGGGAATGTCAGGGAGGGAGCAGCTCCTCCTGGAACCTCCTCCTCCCACATCCACACTGGCCACTCTGGCTCCTGCTCCTACTGCCTAGAACCAGCTTGTATTCATTGAAGCTTGATACTCAGATAAATGCACCCTCCATCTCTACCCCAGCTCAGCACAGGTAGACACCGAGCCCTTTTCTCAGAAAAAAAAAAAAGGTGGGGGAGAGAGAGTGGCTCTGGAGCTTGCCTTGGGCCACATCCATTTCCGTTCCTGTGCTCCTCACTCTTCCTCCCATTGAGGCAGAGTGAGATTCCCACTGCCCAAAGTTCTGGCCTCCACTCTCTGTCCTCTCCCTGGCCACCCCTCCATGATGTCATATCCTCCTACACACTCAGCTGCCACCTCTGACATCTGGGGCACAGGCTCCAACACCCTCCAGACTTGCACACCCACTTTCTGCCCACCTGCTGTGTAGTTTCGTGTGGGTATCCTGCTGGCACCTCAGCCCTACGGTGTCCAGGTCCACCACCTCTTCCAGACTTCTCTATGATCATCAATGGTCCTGGTCCCCAGGTGCTAGGGCGAGTCTCTTCTTGTGCCTTCATCTGTAACACAGTGCTCTGTAGCACAGTAAAGACAGCAGGTGAGGCAGGGTACCACTCTGAACTCTCTGGGTTGCAAGTGACAGAAAATCCTACTCAAACTTCCTTGATCAATGACAAACAATTTTGAATAGAGCTAGTTTCAGGCACAGCTAAGTCCAGCGGTTCAAATGGTACCATCTGTTCTTGGACTTTAGCTCTGCACTCATCTCATATTGGTTTCACTCTTAGGTCCCACAGGATAGCAAAATGGCCATCAGCTCAGCAGAAAAGACAGCCTTTCTTTTACAGGTAGATCGTGTATGAGTCATGGTGTTTGCACTGCTTGGACCAACTGGAATCTCATGCCCAGGTGCTGAAGTTAGAAGGAGCCAGTGCTCTGATCAACCAGGCTGGCCCAAAGGCTACACCAGAACCAAATGGGCAGAAAGGAATACTAATAAAGGCTTTAAGATACCCAAGGCTCCATGGGACATGTCCCTTCCATATTTGAGGGTACTGGGGAAGGAGAGAGGAAGCCCAATTTGTCCTGAGGATTTTTGTGATTGTTACTAGATAAAACACATACCCAGACACTTAAAGGCTGAGCCTTAGAAGCTGTGTGTCTCAGTTTCCCCTTCTGTTAACTGAGGATTACAATTGTTCCTTTCTCATAGGGACACTAGCAGGATTGAATCAGTTTTTACAAGTAAGTGCCTCAGATAAGTGCCTGACACACTGTATGGCTCAATAAGTACCAACCCTACGTCCACAAGTTCTCTTCTCTGTAAATGGTTCCCCATCATGCCAACTAGGAGACTGAATATCATTCAATAATGTTCTGGTCTAAGATAAGAATTTAAGAATTGAGAGCAGAAGAGCAGAGTGAGTTTCAGTGAGTAGTTTAATATCTTTGAACATCAGCTTCCTTTTCCATTAAAACAGATCCCTGCTTACCTCTTAGGGTTCATACAAGAGCCTGATAAGAAAATGATTGGTCAAGGAAGTTATGCCTGCATTAAGCTTATTTTGCCTACCCCAGTAACAATAATGGCCTACACATTTTAAAGATTTGCATCCAGATTAAAACCCAAAAGGGGTTTCTGCAGCTCATCCCCACTTAAGCAGGAAACTCTGGGGACCAGACCACTCCCTGGTGCCCACATCAGGACCTCTCCAGATCCGCCCACAGACCTCTTTGGCATCTTGACAAAAGCATTCATTTGAGTGGGGTTTTCCGCTGTAGTTGCCCGTGGGCACAGATGGCCTTTTCCAAAGATGGGCAGGAGAAGCACAGGCCCAGGCATGGCTGTGTTGTCCACAACAAACAAAACCCATTCTTTTGGTCCTTCATGCACTGTTTCATTCAGTACATATTTATGGATGACCTACAGCGTACCATGCTGTGCGAGGAACTTGGATTCAGAGGTGAACAAGAAGATGTGTCTGAAACACACATTCCAGTTGGGGTGGGAGGGGCAGCAGACAGCAAAGAAGTAAAAAGAAGTATAAATACCTTAGGGAACTGATGAGTCCTACAAAGAAAAATAAAATAAGGCAATGCTTAGAAGAAGGGGTGAGGCAATAGTGGACAGAGTGATCAGGGAAGGTTTCAAAGAGGAGGTGACACAAGAATCTGACCCTGCAGTTCCGTGGGTACAGAGTATTCCCTGCACAGGTGCCCTAGGAGAGGAATGGGGGGCTGCCGGGTGCCAGGGACTTTGTGAGGAGGGGCAATGGGAGGCCAGGGGGTGGGAGAGGCAGGCAGAGGCTGGATCTTGGGGCCATGCCTTCTCACCTAACAAACCGTGCAGGTCTCCTTTTTCCAGGAAGCCAAACCCTATCCTCAGCTGAATCTGTGTCCCCTCCTGTGGGTTGCCATATTGGTCCAGTCTCACCAGTCTCTCAGCTCCCTCTGGCAATAGGCTGCAGTGCGAGATAAGTGAGAATGGCAACCTGTGCTGTCTTTGCCCTCGAGGAACTGGGATGATAGAATCTGTGTGGCCCCCACAAGATTATGACATTATAGACTGGACAAGAGCACCAGGTGAGGGCCCAGGGAAGAGCTTCAAAGGGTAGATGGCCACTAGGAATGGAGGGGGTGGTGTCAGGGAAGTGGAGAGAGCTTAGCCTTAACAGAGGATAAGAATTAAGTGGAGAGGAGGGTGAAGGTGGCATTCCACATAGGAGGGAAGGAGAGCAAAGGAGCCCTGTGGGAGGAGAGGGTCAGAGGGCAGTCATACTCAAGTTAGTCCAACCAGCCCCAGGCTTTGAGCCACCAAGAATGGAAGAGAAGCTTGGAAAAATGAAGGAGTTTGGAAAGGTAGCCAGGGGTAGTGGGACAGAGTATTCTGGTCACAAATGCCCAAAGATAGGAATGAGGAGCTCCACTACTTGGGTTCAGGTTTGGGGTTCTGTCACTAATACTGGGATCTTAATGATTTACTTAACGTCTTTGTACCTCAGTTTCTTCACCTGTAAAATAACAATCATAACAGTATTAACCCCATTTTAAGTTTCAATGAGTGAATATTTGCAAAGCACTTTGAATAAATAGCACGTGGTCCAAAGGGATGTAAGTGTTAGTGAAATTAAGTGAATGTTGGTGAGCAAGTGAGACCCCACCCTGAAGGGAACTGAGAGCTCTTAGATGTTTCTGGGCAGGACTGTGCATGGAGGAAAAGGGTGCTTTACTCTGATTCATCTGGTCCAGGCCTGATTGGAGGTGGAGGGCCGGAAAGCCAAGTTTGGAGTCCCCAGCAGTGGTCCAGGTGCTAGATGTTTGATGGGGGCTGCTGATGAGATTAGGGGAATGGGAAGGTGGGCCTGGTTTTGGAAGTGCTCATGACCCCTGGTGACGAGAGACTGGGTTGGATGGAGTGGGGCAGAGATGGGGGAGCTGAGGCCTTGGGCATGGGAGATGAGGCGAATGTGGGGCTATGTTAGAGAGGGAAGTGGGAAAAGTCATCTGGTTTGGAGGAAGATGAGCCTTCATGCGGAGGTGGGTTGTGTTTGAGGTGATGGCATACCCACAGTGTTCCTCTGAGTGTCATCTCATATTTTGGGACTGACAAAAGGAATCCCAGGAGGTTGGATTCTGGCTGTTGGAGATAGATGTGAGGGTTTCAGCCTTGGCCTCTGCTCACCTGCACACCTGCATGTTGGGAGGAGGGCGGGTAAATAACTAAGGAGGCTGAGTCCACACATCAGAGGGTGGCCAAGAAGGGAGACCCTGCCCTGGTTCACCACCCCTGCCCTCACCTCTTGGAGGGTTTCACAGCATAGCACAGCCCAACTCCAGCCATACTCCTCACCTGCTTCGGCCTTGGTTAGGGACCCAGCAGGGGTCCAGGGACAGTAGTTGGGATCCATAGCATTTTATCACTAGTTTCTGTTAACAAATGTTGACTGGGCACCTGCTTCAGGATCCGGTGAACACAAAAGACAAATTGTCCTTTAACCAATAGATTGTATGAGCTTCTACTGTGTTCAAGTCTCCATAGAAGGCAGAGGGCTCAAAGTGAAATTAAATGCTTGCTTCCAGAAGCCTAGCCTAAGTTTTTTGTTTTCCATTTTTAATTTTTTTTAGACAGGGTCTCACTTTGTCACCGTCAGTAGAGTGCCATGGCATAACAGTTCATAGCAATCTCAAACTCTGGGTTCTTGCCTCAGCCTCCCAAGTAGCTGGGACTACAGGTACCTACCACGGTGCCCAGCTGTTTTTAGAAATGAGGTCTCACTCTTGCTCAGTCTGGTCTGAAATTCCTGAGCTTAGGCAATCCACCCACCTCAGCCTCCCAGAGTGCTAGGAATACAGGTGTGAGCTACTGCACCTGGACATCCATTTTGAATTATTATTTGGGGGGGGGGTCAGGGACAGAATCGCACTTTGTCACCTGTGGTAGAGTGCCATAGAGTCACTGCTCACAGCAACCTCAAACTCTTGGGCTCATGTGATCCTCTTGCCTCAGCCTCCTGAGTAGCTGGGACTACAAGGGCTGCCATAATGCCCAGCTATTTTGTTTGTTTAGCAGGCCCAGGCTGGGTTTGAACCCACAAGCCCCCATGCATGTGGCTGGCACACTAACCACTGAGCTATGGGCACCAAACCCCATTTTGAATTATTGATAACGGCAGCTTCAATACAGATATAAGAGAGCTGTATCCAGCTTCTAGTCATGAAAATCTTGTTTTAGCCTGGTTATTTAAGTATAATGATTTCCTCCAATCTCCCTACAAAGAATTCTTAAATATATGAATAAACATATTTGTAAAATTTTCTTGAGGTTCAGTTCATCAACTTCCTAAAATTTTTCTGACAAAAATCATATTTCTTTCTTTTTTTAATTCAGAAAAGACTCAAGAAGAAAATTAAAATAACTCATACTCCTCCCACTCAGATCACCCCTTGTTTTCTCTTTTTTAATGCGTGTGGAAAATAATTCAAATGCTGTAGGAAGATGAGAAAAGAAACAGAATTCTCTTACTCCCTCCTCCCCGCAGTATCTCTTCCTAAATGCTTATGTGCTATTGATGGGTTCTTTAATATCCCTCCAGAAAATGCTTACTGCACTGTCAGCATCATAAACGCTTTATGCTTCTTCTTCAAAGTTTCTCCTGGAAGTTAAGAACTGCTGCTCTCTCTATGCTTTGATAGTCCATTGTTATGTTTTTTTGTTTGTTTGTTTTGTCTTCTTGCATCTGTATTAAAAAAATAATTGTTGGAGCAACCTGCTTTTTTTTTTTTTTTTTTTTTGAGACAGAGCCTCAAGCTGTCCCCCTGGGTGGAATGCTATGGCAAGCAACCTCCAACTCCTGGGCTCAAGCAAGTCTCCTGCCTCAGCCTCCCAAGTAGCTGGGACCACAGGCACCCGCCACAACACCCAGCTATTTTTTGGTTGCAGCCGTCATTGTTATTTGGTGGGCCCGGGCTGGATTCGAACCCGCCTCCTTAGGTGTATGTGGCTGGCGCCTTAGTCACTTGAGCCACAGGCGCCGAGCCACAACCTGCTTTCTAATGTTCTTCTGCCTCAGATTAGCTGGGCAGCATCAGAGAGTTTACGTGGCTGCCGTTTCCTCGTTGCTAACATGGGGATTCTCATGGGGACTCTTTGGCAGTGTGAATGCAGAAAGGCCTGGTGACAGGATGGGCTTGCTGTAATGTTCAGACCATTCTTTTAGCCCCTTTTGGAAGGAGGAGGGACTGCCAGTTCTAAATAAATGTTATAGATGAGCTTGTCTTCAGTTGCCCTTCAGGTGACCTGTCATTTTGTTTCCCAGCTACAGGAAGAAGAGCATGGGAGTCCCCTGACTGGAGATGACAGGGTCACATGAATTCCTCACTTTTGGTGTGACTCCTACCCCAGGCGTTCAAGCAATCCCGACCCTGGGAGACTGATCCCATCTGTCCCTGGCTGGGAAGGAATCCCTGCTAACAGCAGGGACAGACTCCTGATAGGTGGCCCCTGTCCCCTCCCCCTCTTCTAGAGCTCTAAGACCTCTGTGACCCTGGCAGCAGGGGGCACATGGCCCACCGGAAAGGTCTCCAGCATGCATCCCTGGGGTTCAGAAGGCAGCTTGGCTGTTGTCAGCAAAGCTGTGTCCAGCTCCAGGAAGTCAGAAGTGAGGGTGAGATTCTAGCCAAGGAGAGGGGCCACAGGGATGGCAGATGAAGGCAGAGGGTGGAAGAAGCTGACTGCTGTGTGCTGGGTCCTCTGTAGCACTTACTTGGCCCTCCTGGCTATACCCCCACTTTGCAGTTAAGACACTGAGGCTCAAAGAGACAAGCCAACTTGCTATTCAGGGAGGAAGTGGCAGATGCCAGAGCTTATGTTATACCCCTATGCCAGGCACAGGCAGATGTGAGGAAGGGGACCAAGCTGGACACCCAGAACTTGGGGTTGCAAAGTGGCTGCCCACTCACAAGCAAAGGCACACTTCTCTCGGGGCCTGCTTTTACAGTCTTTCTTTATTCTCAGTGTATGGGACAGTGCCTGGTGCACACAGGCAAAAAGGGAAGGACAACAAAATGACTGCTTGGCTAACTAGATCTGCGTACCCCTCACCCTGGGGCTGACCATCTCTAAACTTGATGTGTTCTCAAGGCTCTCAGGCATTATGGGCTGAATACCAGGTCACCAGGAAAGACTCCCTGGCCCCACTTGCTTCTGCAGCCTCCTTGCCATGCCTCCCAGGAGGGAGGGAAGAGCAGTGCCCAGCTAGCAGTGGGCCTGCCAGACCCCGGCTAGCTGCTTTTTGCCAGCTGACCTTGGGCATTTGCTTTTCCCTCACCCCAGCTACTTGCCCTTTCTTCCTGTGACAGGCAGTGGGGCCTGAGAAGGCACCAAAGCCCAAACTTCTGGAGTTCCCTCTGGGGCTCAGGGATTGAGGGGTGAGGACTGGACTAAAGGTCCTAGTTCCCAGCTGCCAATGTGCAGTTCTAGCTCACGGGAGAGTGAGGTGTCTGTAAGCCCCACCTGGGAGAGCACATATTGACAATGGCAAGAACTGAGTGATGGAGCTCCAGGCCTCAAACACAGGTGCTCTTCATGTCATGTCTCATTTAACTGTCACAGCATACTTAGGTCAATGCTATAATTATCATCTCCATTTTACAGATGAGAAAATGGAAGTACCATAAAGTTAGGTTATAAGTAGGATTCAAACCCTGGAGCCTGGCTCCAGAGCCCTGGTGCTGACCACTGGGATCTACTGTTGTTCACGTAGCCAAGCATTCCAAAGAGTTGCTTATATGGTCTCTGAGAAGGGCCCTTCCAAGCGTGGGGCCCCACCAGCCTCCACCATCCATGTGGGCCATCCAGGTGGGTTCAGCTGAGGGACAAAGCAGAGAAAGCCTCCTGGGAAGGGTAGGAAAGATCTGGGAGGAGGAGGCCTGGTGCAGATGTTGGCCAGATGGACTCGGGAGGAAGAGCAGCTGGGCAGAGAGCAGAGTGCAGGAAGGCACAGAGGCAGGCGCTTCTCACAGATTCCATCTGGTCAGGCCTCAGAGAGGTAAGGAAGGGAGGGGTGTTTTGAAAGACAAAACTGGAAGTCTCACTCATGGAGAATTAGGCCTTTATCACTGAGGGGCCTCCTTGGTGTTTCAGGGGAGGGGCAATTGGTGTTTTAGACACAATGGTGTGATAACTGGCTGATAGTCATTGTGGGGCCAGGCCCTGGGAGAGGTGCCATACCTCCATTCTGCCACTGTACCCTCAGAATGACCTGTGAGACAGGCACTGGTGTTCTTTCTTTCTGGGCCTCATCATTACAACTTTGCTTACAGCATCTTGGGATCCCTGAGCTTCCAGATGAGAAGTCTAGCTCCTCTGGTGGAGAGGCCACATGGAAAGTCCCCATGGAAAAGGGGTGGCCCTGAAGGCTAGGCAGCGAAGCCGAGGCCAGGATTTAGCCAGCTGCTAGCCAGCCAACCACAGCCAACATGAGTGGATGCCCAGCAGAACAAGATGGAGCGCTGCCCCCTCTTGATGCCACATGAACAGAGTTGAGCTGTCTCCACCCAGCCCTGCCCATGTGGCAGAGTCCTGAACAAATAATTGTTTAAGCCACTGAGTTGGGGGGTGTTTATTTAAAATGCTGCAATAGATTTATTTACTTTTTTTGAGACAGGATCTTGCTCTGTTGCCAGGGCTAGAGTACAATGGCATCATCATAGCTCTCTCACTGCAGCCTCAAACTCCTGGGTTCAAGAGATCCTCCTGTCTCCAGCCGCCCATGTAATGGGGACTACCATTGCATACCACCATGCCTGGCTAATTTTTTAATTTTTACTTTTGTAGATATGGGGTCTTGTTATTGCTCTGGCTGATCTTGGACTCCTGGCCTCAAGTAGTCCTTCTGCCTCAGCCTCCCAAAGTGTTAGGATTACAGGGTGAGCCACTGTATCCTGCCTTGGTATTGAAAACAGAGATTGGTCAGGAGATGCTGGATAAATGAAAACATCCAGTGCAGGCAACCCCCCTACTGACATGCACTTCTCTTCCTCAGGGAAGAGGTGAATCAGGCTTAGCCTCGCTCACCCAGGCCACTCCAGCCACTATTCTCTGTTCAGCTGCCCCTCATCACTCACATGTGTCTATTTCCTGAGCTCTGGCTGCAGAATCCCTGGGGTGGAGGTTGAGAAAGTTGTGTCCTTTTTGCCCATACAAAGCCTTGGCTGGGGTTCTGCACAGAGTGGGGGCCCTGTTCAGAGTACTGTCTGATTCACCCTGCGTTAACTTCTAATTCAGGCCTCATCCCAAGTGAGGTGTTAGCAGAGGAGAAACTTTCAGAGCCAAAGGGCCTGTTCAATGCCCAGCTATGCCATTTGTTTGCTGTATGACTTTAGATAACTCAAGTCACCTCTCTGAGGCTCTATCTTCTTGCCTGTAAAATAGGGAGAATAATCCCCAACCTTGCGAGGCTAAATGAGACCCTAACATAGTGCCTGGCATATAAGTGCCCCCACACAGCCATATCTCCTCCTTTTCTTCAAACAGAGCGAGGAACTGTAGATTCCAATGAATTCTTCTGTAGATCACCTCTAAAACCTTTTCTTCACAGGTCAAGCCTGGGCCTGAAAGTCTAGTGTCAGTCATGTTTGGGGCTATACTCTGCCTGGTGACAGGGCTGCAGGAGAGCGTCTGGTGCAAGCCCCTCTTTTAGAATCAGAAGGTCTGGACTCTCGTCCCTGCCCCTATGCTTGCTGGCAGGGAGACCCAGGGCACGTTCCTGCCCCTGTGCGGTAGTTCCTGCCCAGGCTGGTAGAGTTGCTGCCAGGCTCCAACGAGTACTGGACGTGGAAGAACTTCACTACTGTATAGGATCAAGGGTGGACAGCTCAATGACAATGCCATTTCTGGTCCCTTCAGTAGGGATTGGTTCACTAGAGCTATGCTGCCAAAATAAAATTAAATGTAAAGCTCAGCTCTCTGTGCATGCTAGCCACATTTCAAGTACTTAATAACCATGTGTGGTTCGTGGCTACTGTATTTATTGGACAGGACAGATAGAAAGTCTTCCCACCATCACAGAAAGTTCCATTCAACAGCGTTGCTCTAGAGTTTTGCCTGTAAGATGGCCCTTCACAGAAATGAGAGAGGCCAGGAATGGTTCCTCATGCCTGTAATCCTAGCATTCTGGGAAGCCGAGGCAGGTGGATGGCTTGAGTGCAGGAATTAGAGATTAGCCCGAGCAAGAATGAGACCTCATCTCTAAAAATAGCCAGGTGTTATGGAGGACACCTATAGTCCCAGATATTGGGTACTCAGAACGCCGAGGCAAGAGAATTGCTTGAGCTCAAGAGTTTGAGGTTGCTATGAGCTCTAATGCCCAGCACTCTACTAAGGGTGATAAAGTGAGATTCTGTCTCAAAAAAAAAAAGGAAAGAAATAAGGGAGAGATGGAGGCAGAGGAAGCTTAAGCAGAGGTGGGTGGTGGTGTGGGGCTTTTGTTTTGGCCCACCTGTTTGGCTGACTGGATTCAGGGATGGCCACTACCCTCAACCTCCTCTCTGTTAGCAGTCATCCTGGCTAGGTTCTCTGGAAGCAGCACTTCCCACTCCTGAGTTCTGGGAGGCTGGGGCCACCTGCAATAGGATGAGGCTGGAGTAGGCAGGGGGCCAGGCTGAGCACTGCACCCTAATTTCTTCCTGGCAGGGCTGCTAAGTGGGGTGGGCCTAGGGGATGGCGGGGCTCTTCCCCCTGTTCCCCAGTGCAGCCCAGCCCAGCAGAGAGGGCGTGGCAGGGACCGGGTGCAGTAGTGCCAAGGCGACGGCTCCAGAGCTCGGTGCTAAGGGACCAATTAGCCAGTCATTGGGTGCATCCCATGACCCCTCTAGCAGCCTGTGGAGGCCCCCTGAGCCCAGGTGCTCTCCCTGCCCCAGGCCAGGGCACTAAGAGCCCAGCCCCCTCAGGGTCAACAGCATTAGCCAGTACAACTTGGCCAAGGAGGGTGGAAGGTGTCCCAGAGCTCGGTGAGGACCGACCTGAGGGCCCACTCTGTGAGAGGTCCAGCTGGGAGGAGACTCGAGGGAACTCACATTCTCTGACTAAATCAGTAAAGCCGCTTCCTGCTTACCCCAACAGACATACAGACCACATGCATACATGTAAACAGACAGAGTTCCATGCGGGAAGCACCCAGCTGCACACACAGATCCACCCAGAGGTGGAGACACACACGCAGGCACCCAGACTTGGAGAGTGGACGTGCCCTCAGATGAGCCAGTGCAAGCTCAGAGCTGTTCACGCACATGTGCAGGTGGACCCAAAATTCACCTTCATTCCTCTAAGCCAAAAATACCTTTCATTACCTGAAAGTTTAAACTGTGTGCATCTCCAAACAGAAACAGTTCCCACCGCCTTCGGCCCTCACTAACTACATACTCTGCAGGCCACAAATTCCCCTTTCCCTATGGCTTGTACATGACTGGGAAGGCGGTGTCACCTAGCTGGACAGGGGACAGGCTTTGTCTCTCTCAGGACAATGAGAGCCTGAGAACACACCACCTGTTCTTGGGGTCTCCCAGGCACTCCCAGGGCACTCCCAGGGCACAGCCTCTCTCCTCTGCCTCCCTCTAATCTTCACAGAAGTTGCAGTTTTCCCATGGGCCTCCCGTGCCCTCCCCACACTCTGGAGCAGGCAGGCAGCATGCCAGGTGACAAATCAGAAGTTATTCTCTCCTGAACAGGCCCCAGGGCTGGGGACAGGGTAGAGAGGTGAAGGCTGGGTAGGACTTTCTAGAAGTCTTTGGGACCCTGGGATGTCATGGGTCCACAGCTGGAACCCTGCTTTTAGCAACTTGGATCCTTCCCCTGTCCCAATGCCAGGCTCTCTCTCCACATCAGTTTTGGTGAATTTAAGCTGCTTATGCAGGGCCAGGCTACCTCTGGATGCAGACTTTCTCAAAGGATTCTCAGGACAAAACAGGCTTCCCATCCTCTCTGCCCCAGCCTGGCAGCCCTGACACTCCATCCCCGTCCACTGCCAGGTTTCAACCCATCCTGCCTTAAAGCTGGTAGGTTTTCAGTAGCATCAACTCCCATCCCCAGACCCAGTGGGAATCTAAAATAAAGTCACCCTCCCACCTCTGAAACCACAGAAAATGTCCTGTGCCAACCCAGAGTGTTAAATATCTCCCTGCTTTGTGCCCTCTTAAGATGAAGAGCAAGATTTATTAAATAATAAAAAGATCATTAAAAGAGAACTTTAAATACAAGCAGATAACATTATTTACATAAAAACAATTCCCTTAAAAATAATGGCTATTGCCTCAGCGCCTGTAGCTCAAGCAGCTAAGGTGCCAGCCACATACACCAGAGCTGTAGGGTTCAAATCCAGCCTGAGCCTGCCAAACAACAATGACAACTACAACCAAAAAATAGCTGGATGTTGTGGCAGGCGCTCGTAGTCCCAGCTACTTGGGAGGCCGAGGCAAGAGAATCACTTAAGCCCAGGAGCTGGAGGTTGCTGTGAGCTGTGATGCCCCAGCACTCTACCCAGAGTGACAGCTTGGGGCTCTGTCTCAAAAAACAAAAACATCAACAACAAAAAAATGGCTATCACTAGAATGTAAGCAATAATTTAAATAATATAAACTCTACAAAGGCAGGTATTTGGTCTATTTTTTTCACCAATATATTCCAGTAGCCTAGGTACTCCATAAATACTTGTGGAATCAAGTGATTATTATGTGCCAGGCACTATCTACGTACTTTTCAAGTATTAGTTTATTTAATCCTTACAACATTGTGAGGTAAGCAATATTATTCCCATTTTGCAGACAGAGAAACTAAGAGTAACCTACTCAAAGCCACACACCTAGTAAAGGAAGGCTTTGTGTCCAAGTAGCTTGGCCCCCAGGCCTTTTGATCACAAAGCTCTATTGCCTCTCTCAGCAGCAATATCATGTAATAGCAATTATGATATTTCACAGAGCCTTTCTTGGTCTATTTACTTAACAATAATTTATTGATATCTGTCTCTCTCATGTCTAGACTATGATATTCCTGAAGTCAGGGGGAAAGGGGATATTTTCAAGTACAGAAAATACTTTATCAAAGTTGATGGAATGGATAAGTGGTATTTCCTTCCACCTCTCTATATACTATATATGTCACCCACCAAATGTTTTGAAAATGATTTGAGGGGAGGAGAAGAAACAAGGGCTCAGTGGCTAAAAGCATAGACTCTAGAGTCTGAAGGACTGGATTTGAATCCCCGCATTTATCCTTTTCTAGCTCTGTGATCTTGGACAAGTTACTCAACCTCTTGGGCCTCAGTTTCATCATCTGTTAAATGGGGATAATAATAGCTGTGCTTACTAGAATTGTTTAAGGATTAAATGAGATAATGCTTGCTCAGTGCGTGGCACATCATAAGGGCTCCATAAATGGCAGCTGTTGTCACTGGTAATATGATACTGGTGTAACTTCTCCTCATTCTGTGTCTGATGTGCAGCTGAAGGCTCTTATTGGCCCTTTCGCAGGCTACAGCCTGCAGCTTGTGGTCTGGTGCCCGCAGCGGGCGTGACCCACTCCTCCCCATCCATCAGGGTGAATCCTCTGCCATTTCCGGTCACAGCGTACAGCCTACTTATTAGGTAAATTAGACAGGACACCTTTCCAAAGACACCCTGGCTCCAAAGCCGTCCCTAACATCTGTGAGGGCTGCAGCTTGCCAAGGATTTGGGAAATGACAAGTTCTCACTACCCTCTGGTACAAGTGTGGTGGTGTGGGATCCAGAAGAACCATCTGGTTCCTCTCTGGGATCACTGGCTGGCTCCTGTGGTCTTCTCCGTGATTGCCAGGTGAAATATAAGATACTCTGTAAAATCTGAATTTCACATAAACATCATATACTTTTCAAGTGTAAGAATGTTCCATGTAATACTTGGTACATACTTATACACAAAAAAGTTATCTGAAATTCAAATTTTACCAGGCATCCTATTTGTTTTTCCCCTAAATCTGGCAACCCTACCTCTGGGGCATGTGGTAGCCTGAGACGAGGAGGAAGGAAGGTCCAGGTGGCTGAAGGAAGAGCTGGCCTTGTTGGGCCTAGTCTGTGCCCCGGCCCCATCCCCTGGCACTGTGAGCTTGGCTTGGGCCTCCTGGGTCTGAGGCAAGGTTGCCAGAGGACCCATCAACCGGCATCCCAGAGGGAGGCTCTGCAGGAGGGAGGAACTCGAGCTGCTGCCAACTCAAAGTTGTTTGTACTTCACAGGGCCCCTGGGGCACAGGCCCCCTTCCTGGTTCACATCCTGGATGGGAGGATCAAGAACAACAGCACCTTCCCCCAGAGGCACTGAAGCTCGGTCCCTGCTGGCCCGACAGGGAAGGCCGATCTCTCCTACTAACAGAGGGCTCTCGAGAAGGTGCAGGGCTTGTCCAGTGTCACATAGTGTGCAGGTCATCCAGGGACCTGGCCTCTGGACATCTCATTCTGATTTCCCCCTGCCTGCATGGCTTCCTTTCTCTGCCATCAGGGGAAGAGCAGCTGCAGCCGGTGCCCCTGTAGACACGCCCCTCCGACTCCACAGGTTCCAAACACGACCCCTCATCCTTCCCTCAAACCTCCTCCCCAGCCCAAGACAAGGCACCTGCCCAGCTGGCTGTGCAAACCAGCCTCATCCTGGGCATATTAGTCTACAAGGGCTGCCAGGACGAATACCACAAACTGGGTAGTTTAAACTACGAAATTTATTTTCTCACTGTTCTGGAGGCTGGAAATACAAGATCAATGTGAGGTAGGGCTGGTTTCTCCTGAGGCTGCTCTCCTTGGCTTACAAATGGCCTCCTCCTTCTCCCTGTGTCCTCACATCCTCACCTGGTTTTTTCTCCGAGCACAGGCACCCCTGGCATCTCTGCATGTGCCCCAATTTCCTCTACTTACAAGAACACTAGACAGATAGGATTAGCGCTCACCATAACAGCCTCATTTTAATTTAATCACCCCTTTAAAGGGCCTATCTCCAAATACAGTCACATTCTGAAGTAGAGGGTAAGGACTTCAACAAATGAATTTTGTTGTTGTTGTTGTTGTTTTGTGTTTGTCTTAGTCTCACTCTGTCACAGCAACTTCAAACTTTTGGGCTTAAGCAATCCTCTTGCCTCAGCCTCCTGAGCAGCTGGGACTACAGACACTTGCCACAATGCCTGGTTACATTTTTAGAGATGGGGTCTTGCTCTTGCTCAGACTGGTCTCAAACTCCTGAACTCAAGCAGTCCAATTGCCTTGGCCTCCCAGAGTGCTAGGATTACAGGCATGAGCCACCGTGCCCAGCCCAACAAGTCAATTTTGGAGGGACACAGTTCATCCCACAATACTGGCCATCCCTGCTCTGCCCCATTCCCTGTGAATCACTAAGCCCTGTCCAAGTCACTTCCTCTGCAGCTCTCAAACTGGCCATGTCCTTCCATTGCTACCTGAGCCAGGCTACCTCTGCCCCCCAGCAGAGCCCTGTACCTGCCTCCTGATGGGACTCCACTCTCACCCCTGTCCAGCCCACTCTGCACGCAGCAGTGGATGAAACCCAGACCCACTTATATCAGTCCTGACTTACCCGTCTTAGAAACCAGTCCAGTACTGGCTTCTTTGAGGATCAGAATCCGAGCCCATCGTTCTGATGGTTTACAAGCTGTGTGCACCTTTCCCCCGGGAAGCCCTCCATTCATGCTACAGCAGACCCACACCTGAACTTCTTCACCCTTTCCATGAATTAGGTGCTTTCTCGCTTCGGAGTTTCACACATGCTGTTCCCTTAGCCTACCTCATTCCTCCCACGCTGTCTTGCCTTCCCAGGCTAACCCCGACCTGTCCTACCTGTCCCTCACACCTCCACCTGGGCTCTTTTCTCCAGAAAGCCACCCTTCATCCCTGTCAACACTGAGAGTCTGCGGTGGGGGCTCCTCCCGGTACTCTGGCACAATCTGTATCGTAATGATTTGATGGCGACTACTTTCTGCCCTGCTGGCCTGTGGCCTCGGGAAAGTGGGGACATAGTCACTACTCTAGCTACAAGAAGCAATCTGGTCCTGGCACACAGAAGGGCTCACTAATTATGAGCTGGGATTTTCACTGTTAAATTTCTAAGTGACATCAGCTGCAAGCATTAAGGGGGCAAAGGGAATGGAAAAGGAGTGGCCAAGGCAGGCAGTTTGCAGTTGCAGCCACACAACAGAATCGGCAATTACATGGTTAAAGTTCTGACTCTGGTCTGAGGAGGGTCTGAGGCAGGTACTTTCTAAAACTTTCCCAATATGCCAACATGCAGGTGGAATCGAGAGGCCCCAGGCAGGCCCTCAGTCACAGCACAGGGCCTCAGCTCAGCCAATTCTTGCTCAGTGCTGTCCTCCTCTACTGCTGATGGAAGGGTAGGGTCCCCAGATGTTCACCCTCATCCCAGCTTCCCTTCCTCAGGGGACAGCTCCCTGCTACCCACTCTCCATGCCCTCCCAGTCAAGCAGCCCCCAATGGGCTCTGCAGAAAGACAGCCAGGCTCAGAGGAAGGATTAGGGGCTGAGGTCCTGCCAGAGCTGGCTCCAGGGGAGTTCAGTTGGTTCAACAAATATTTGCTGAGCACCCTGGCTGGGTGGGGTATTTTGTTGATGGCTGGAGAGACAGAGGCGAATCCAGTGAACTAAGGCTGGCTGCCAATCAGCCCTGTGTCCAGCCTCAGTCTGGGGATCAAAGGGAAGCTGGGTGGAGCACACAAGTGCCACTGACCATTGGCACTGTTATCCCCCAAAGCCACCTGCACTACCACCTGAGAAAAGGGGAGGTGTCATCATGTCCCCACCCAGCTGCCCCTTGTGTTTCCTATGGCCCAGTGTGGCCAGTGCTGCCACATCAGCATCCTCGGGGAAGCTTTTCAGGGACATGGATTCTGGCTGAGCATGGTGGCTCATGCCTGTAATCCTAGTGCTCTGGGAGGACGAGGCAGGAGGATTGCTTGAGCCCAGGAGTTCAAGACCAGCCTGAGCTAGACTGAGGCCCTGTCTCTACAAACACAGTGGCACGTGTCCCTTTAGTCTCAGCTACTCAGCAGACTGAGGAGGAGGATTGCTTGAGTTTAGGAGTTTTAGGTTGCAGGGAGCTATGATGACGCTGTGGCACTCTATCCAGGGTGACAGAGTGAGACCCTGTCTCAAAAAGGAAGGAAGGAAGGAAAGAAAGAGAGAGAAACCCATGGGTCCCACTCCGGACATCTGATTCAGAAGGTCTAGTGTGAGGCCCAACAATCTGCATTTTCAGCAAGATCCCCAAAGGATTCTGATGCAAAAAGTTATGGGTGATTCTAGAGTGCAGCTGTCCTTAAGAATCACAGCAATCTAATTTCCCCAGGTGGGTTTAATGCCTTTTGGGGGAAGGAGGTAAGTGAACGGCACAGGGTCCTGGGCCACACCTGACTTTAGCTGCCTTGCTTCTCAATTGTTGTCCAGCATTCTTTGAACACTGGGCTGGGCGATTTGCTTGATCCTCACCTAACCTGGTAAAGCTGATATCAATGCTCTGAAAAGGTTAAGTTACTTCCCAAGGTCATAGAGCAAAACTGATTAAGTCAGATGTCTGGGTCTGAAGTCACTCACAGACCCTGGAGCCGGGACTAACTGTGTAAAACCCTGCTAGCTCCGGGGGAGTGAAATGTCCAGGAGAGGAAAAAGAAAGTTCTCAGCAAATGCAGAGAAAGACGTGACTCACGCTTCTGTGCAGGGAGGCTCCAAAGGAGGTGGCAGCACTTGGGCTGGACCTTGCTGATAAATTAAATTTGGGCACCAGAGCAGGAAGGGGGAGAGCAGCAGACGGAGGGTCTCTGAGGTGGGGAGACACAGCAGGAGCAGTGGGTGGTCTGATGTGGTCACAGGGTAAGGAGTGCAGAGGGAATGCAGAGGCCCCAATGCAGGCCGGGGCAGCTGGGGCCCCTTACTAGGTGGGCGTCAGGAAAAGGTCAGGGCTGAGCTGGCTTTATGAAGGTAACTCTGAAGGCAGAGGGCTAGGTGGGTTAGGAGATGACTAGCCTGGGCTGGCAAGAGGGAGTCAGCACGATTATCTCTAGGGTAGAGATAATTTTCTCTCCATCTGTCCCAGGCTATGGTGAAGATTAAAGAAAAAGAGAGATCAGGGAGTGCTGGTGAGCCCCCAGGAGGACAGAGGGAGGTCTTATGTTTTTGTTTTTGTTTTTGAGATAGAGTCTCAAGCTGTCGCCCTGGGTAGAGTTCTGGGGCATCACAGCTCACAGCAACCTCAAACTCTTGGGCTTAAGGAATTCTCTTACTTTAGCCTCCCAAGTAGCTGGGACTACAGGTGCCCACCACAATGCCTGGCTATATATTTTTTTGTTGCCATTGTCATTGTTGTTTTAGCTGACTAGGGCTGGGTTCAAACCCACCAGCCTGGGTGTATGTGGCTGGCACCATAACTGAGCTACGGGCGCCACCCACAGAGGCAGGTCTTTGCAGATAAGAGTAGAATCAGGGGTCCACTGCTCTGTACAGTGATGTGCCCTGGCTGGTGACTCTGGCGGCATGGCTATAAGACATGAAGCATCCAGAGAAGATATAGGCCAAGTATAAGAGGGGCTTCGTTCCCAGGAGCCCTCTGCATCTGAACCCAGATTGAGAGAGAAAAAGAGAGAGAGAGAGGGAGAAAGACTCCTTCTGAGCCTATCTGAAGTAGAGCTGACCTGCTTCCCCATCTGAATAGGGCCCAGTGGATGGAATCCTACTTTCATGGAGGATTTACCAGCATAAGCCTCTTCTCCAGTGTAGAGATGACTGTTAGGATCCTGAGTGATGTGGGCACGTCCTGGTCTCTGTGGGTGTCTAGGCCAAATTCCTGCCTCGGCAGGTATGGCTGCTGTAATGTTGTCATTATTGTTCAGCTGGCTTGGGCTGGGGTCAAAGCCACCAACTTTGGTGGATGTGACTGGAGCCATAACTACTGTGCTACAGTGCTATGCCAGGAGTAATTTTTTCAATCCCAGGTGAGGAAACTGAGCCTCAAAGAGTCTATACAACTAGCCTTCAGAAAAGCTGCATACCCAGCCTGGGGCACAGAGGGCTAGGCCTGTGTGTAGGGTGCTGAGGCATCCTCTGTAGACCAAGTATCTGTGGAGTTCAGAACACCAAGGGCAAGGTGTGAGTGGGTGAGCTCTCAAGAAAGTGCTTCCTGGAGGGGTGCCTGTGGCTCAAGGTGTAGGGCACCAGCCCCATATACTGGAGGTGGCGGGTTCAAACCCAGCCCGGCCAAAACTGGAAAAAAAAAAAGTGCTTCCTGGAGGTGGCTATGCAATGCTGGATAGACGCAGTTTCCAAAAGAGGTCTTTTCCATAGAGACAGTCCTGACCTAGGCTTGTGCCTGAGTACAGTTCCCTCCTCCTACTTCACTCCTTCCTCCAGGACTTCCTGGGGAGAGGGGACAATGCCTGAGTGTTGGGGTGTGGGCATTTGGTCATTACCTGCCTGGGCACATTCTGTCTCATAGGTACCTTTGATGTCTACGTAAGCCACTTGTTCTCAGAACAGACTGACAGGACCTTTCCTTCCTGCCCCTGCTCCTCAGGCCCCACAGCCCCAGTGTGGATTGCTGGGCCTGAACAGCCAGGGATGGGTTCAATAATTCCCGTTGCTCAAGGGCACCCTCAAGTTCTGGGTTGGAAACTTCCCCATTTGGTGGAGAGACCACACCTTTGTTTGACATTTGTTTAACTAAAAGGCCCATTCAGCCATGTTCCCTAAAAGAAGCCTGTAGATCTCTCTTTTTTTTTTTTTGAGACAGAGCCTCAAGCCGTCACCCTGGGCAGAGTGCCATGGCCTCACTGCTCACAGTAACCTCCAACTTCTGGGCTCAAGCGAGTCTCCTGCCTCAGCCTCCCAGGTAGCTGGGACCACAGGCGCCTGCCACAACGCCCGGCTATTTTTTGGTTGCAGCCATCATTGCTGTCTGCCGGGTTCCGGCTGGATTCGAACCCGCCACCTTAGGTGTATGTGGCTGGCACCCTAGCCACTTGAGCCACAGGCGCCAGAGCCAAGCCTGTAGATCTTAAAGGAGCACGACCCTGGCTGTGGAATGACCAGGCTTCCTTCCTTTTGGTTTCTTTGGTTCTTCTTATCCTTTCTTTTCTTTTTTTGTTTTTGAGACAGAGTCTCACTCGGTCACCCTTGGTAGAGTGCTGTGGCATCATAGCTCACAGCAACCTCAAACTGTTGGGCTCCAGTGATTTTCTTGCCTCAGCCTCCCAAGTACCTGAGACTACAGGTGCCTCCCACAGTGCTTGGCTATTTATAGAGATGGGGTTCTCACTCTTGCTCAGGCTGGTCTTGAACTATTGAGCTCAAGGGATCCACCTGCCTCAGCCTGCCAGAGTGCTCGGATTACAGGCTTGAGCCACGAGGCCTGCCTTTCTCCTTCTCCTGCTCCTCCTCCCTCCCCCTTTTCTCCTCCTCCTCCTCCTCCTTCCACTCCTACTTTCCTCCACCCTCCCCAGTCCAAGTGAGGCAACTATTCCAAAGATCTCTCTAGAAAGCCATTGCCCTGCCCAGGCCCACCTGCTTCCCCTTGACCTGACTGCAAAAGGACCCCCCATCTCCAGGGTCCTCATTCTCTCAGTGACAACCCAGTTACCTCCCTCCCCAGCTGCGGCCAGAATTATTATTTTTGTTTTTTTGCTTTGGACTTAGTCTAATTTTTTACTCAAATCAAAAATACACATGAGCATAGATGTCACAAAGATTTCTCTAAAGTTAGTCATGAACTGTAGCCCTGATCCGTCTCCCAGCGTGGCTACTTTCAACTCTTGAAATTGATGCTTTGGAACGTTCACTTTCATATCTCTAAATAACATCTCAGATGGTTTCTTCTTGATCTTTCCAGTTTTAGGCATTTTTTTCTTAATTTCCTGCCCTGGAAGACCAGGCATTCTTTCACCCCCTGCCTCTATCTTCCTGATACAGTAATCTCATTGATAGTGACTGGTTATCTGGTTATTCAGTGCCGACCTTTTTAAACCCTGTAGACACCATGGCCAGCCACAGGGTGGATTAGGATTATTTGTTTTCATCTTTCCTTTAAATTTGGGTGGTAACCAGCTCCAGATAGCTCACGTATCACAGCCTAGTGATAATTGGCCTACCTGACCCTGGCCACTGATATCATTAAACCAAACCCTCCGTTTCTTCCTGAGAAAAGCCTGTGGTCAGGCTAATGGTAACTTTACCCAGAAGAAGGGTCCAGAAGATCTGCAGTATCTTTTTGCTTTATATGTCACTTAGAGGCCACTGAATAGCTACTCTGAGGTGGATTCTGAGTCAGTGCAAGTGGCTTTGAGTTCAGCATCTGCTTCTGTGGTTATGCGACCTTCAGCAAGTTACACATCCCCTCTGAGCTTCAGTTTCCTTATTTGTAAAATGGCATTAAAAGATGAAACTACCTACTTCAAAGGACTGATCAGGATGAAAAGAGATAATAGATATAATGCACTTGATACACGGAAAGGATAACAAATGGTGGGCATTAATATTATTACCATCTGGTTATTTATTAGTAGAGCTTTTTTTTTTTTTTTTT
>NW_003852416.1:11076875-11096819 GCF_000181295.1 Otolemur garnettii
TTTTTTTTTTTGTAGTTGTTACTGTTGTTCGGCAGGCCCAGGCTGAGTTCAAACCCACCAGCTCCAGTGTATGTGGCTGGTGCCCTCGTTGCTGAGCTACAGGCACCATGCCATGGTTTTGGTTTTTCTTAGCAAGTATCCCAGAATGAGAAACAGCATTCTTCAACAACATTCAGAGCTTTCACAGTGGTTTAACAATCATATGCCCCATCTCCTGAAGCGCCCAGCAGATCTTCTCTGAGGAGCAGAGTTGGGACCTAAGTACTGGGCACTGCGGGATGGAGGTGGGGACTGGTAGGATCCCTGGGCACAGGAAAGGGACTGGTTTTCCCTACTCCACCTCACTCTTGTTTTCACAGTGTCTCACTCGACTGATTCAGGTTGTATCTGGGCATCATCCTGCAACATAAACCTTTATCATGTTCCTCAGCTTCCTCTGATTGTTCCTGGGAGAAGGTTGACTATCTGATTTTTTCCTGTTCCTTTCTTTTTTGGGGGGGGAGGGTTAATCAGATATAATATGTCCTAATTTTAAGAAATTCAAATAATATAGAAATATATAAAAGAAAAAATAGGCCAGGTTCAGGGGCTCGTGCCTATAATCCTAGCCCTTTGGGAGGCTGAGGCAGGAAGATCACTTGAGCCTAGGAGTTTGAGATCAGTCTGGGCAATACAGCAAGATCTCATGTCTTAAAAAAAAAAAAAAGAAAGAAAGAAAAAATAAAAGCCTTTTTAAAAAAAAAAACAAAAAACCTAATATTAAGTGCTGTTAGCAATTTCCTGTGTATCCTTCCAGGATTTTCTTTACTGAACTTCAAAATGTGTATGTGTGCTGTGAGCACCCATGTGTCTGGAGAATTAGTTTATATGCTGTATTTGGTTAGGTGTAGGAATACAAGGCGTACATGGTAATAAAATGAGATCCCACCATACCTCAATTCTGCGACTTGCTTTTTCATTGAGTAATTTATCATGGGCCACATTCCGGTTTGATCTAGATATCTTTGGCAGCATTCTGTGGATGTTTTTATGGGTTGCTTTCCATTTTTTTCCAAGAAAAGCAATCTTGTGATAAACACGCTCTTGGGTGTATCTTTTTATTCTTGTGCTAATATTTTGTAGAATATTTTGAGTCCTAGAAAGTAGGTTTCTACAGAGTAAAGATAAGAACAACAGTTCAGGAGTTACTCCTCTGGGCCCTCGCTAGGCCCTTAGTTGCCTTCCAGGAAAATGACCCTCCCCAGCTTCCCTCACTCCCCTGCTTCTCTTCAGCTCATTTCCCTCCCAGGACACAACTAATGGGGCAAGAGGGAGGCAACCCGATGTCTCCGCTATGTATGTGGCTAAAATCACTGAAACTTCCTTTGCTGTTGGTTCTTATGGAAAACAAAATGAATCCAGCCAACTAGGATTTTAGGGTGCACATCCCGGGTTCAGCCCATGCCTGAGCCTGTGTCGTGCCTCTACCTCATCTGAGGCAAAAACTGCCTGCAAATGAGAAATGACTACTTTTCCTGCCTTTGGCCTTTCCACAGAGCTCCCAGTTTCATAAAATGAGGAAACTGAAACCCAGAGAGGGAAGTGGCCTAGTCAGGGCCTGCCCTGGCTGCTGGGTCAGGAGCTGGGTTTCTGGACACAGGGGAGGTGGGGACAGGGGTGGGGGGATGGAAGTGGGTCACACAGGTGCAGGAAGGGAGCCCTGCACAGGAGGAGCTGGAGGTGGCATCATTTCCATTTGCCAGACTGTGTCCCCCTTCATTCCCTACCTTGGAGCAGCCCAAATGACTGGGGCTCAGGGGAAACCCGCCTGGGCTCTCCCACCAGCCAGCCCTCTGAGCCATGCAGCTGGAGACGTCCTAAACAGGACCTTCCTCTTGGGGACCACAGCCTCTCTCCGAAACCCAGCCTGGTTGCTGGGCACTGTCAACAAAACACTCCCCACAGGCCCAGGCCTCGCCAGGGACCAGAACCATGATCATCCATGAGCAGCCTGAAGGCCACTAGGGAGAGGGGCTAGCTGGGAGGCAGAGGGACTTTGTGTTTGGAACAATCGTCAGGAAATGTGGCCTCCTTCTTGGGCCCCCAGCCTCCTTCCTTTCTCTCACACCCTCTGAAAGGGTAGGCTCCCCAGACATGGAGAGAGCCCAGGAAGAGCCCTCTGAAGGAAGGGAGGGTGTAGTGGCCATCAAACCCAGCTCAGCCCTGGGTCCAAGACCCAGGTCTACCCCATTCCACCTGTGTAGGGCACAATTCACACCCTCCTGGGCTGGCAGGGACACCTCTGTGCCTCGCAGCATGCCCTCCTGCCCTTCCACAGGCAGTCCTGTAGTTTTATAATCTTTATTGTTTTTTCCCTGATAAAAAAAGCAGAACAGACTCATTATTTATAAAAAATTATAGAAATGTCTAAAATAGAGGTGAAAGCCAGCCCCTAGCCCAGTCCAGATACACAGGACGGTATGACAGGCTCAAACCACCCAGACTGATATGCAGCTCCCTTCTTCAAGGAGGTTCTTTGAAATCAAAACTGATCATGGCTTGGTGCCTGTAGCTCAGAGACTAGAGTGCAGGCCACATACACCAGAGCTGGCAGGTCTGAATCCAGCCCAGGCCTGCCAAACGACAATGACAACAACAACCAAAACGTAGCCGGCTGTTGTGGTGGGCACCTGTAGTCCCAGCTACTCAGGAGCCTGAGGCAAGAGAATTGCTTAAACCCAAGAGTTTGAGGTTGCTGTGACCTGTGACATCACAGCACTCTACAGAGGGCGACATAGTGAGACTCTGCCTCAACAACAAAAAAGAAATCAAAAGTGATCATGTCACTTCCATGTTTGAACAACTTGCAGCTTCCTACAGCTCTCAGGTAAGAGCACTTTCCTCATCTTGGCTATGAGACCTGCCTGACTCTCTGCTCTAATCTAGAATCTGCTCCCAGCCACACTGCCTTCTCTCAGGCCCTGATCCTCTGTCCTCTGCCTCCCTCCCTCCTTCTCTCTTTTATTCTCTTACTGGCTCCTCCCTCTTTAACTTCTGTCTTTCCATAGGCTGCATTCCAGTTCCCACTGGGAGTGCTATTCACCTGGTAAACTTCACTCCTCTTTCAAATCTTAAGTTACTCCTTCAGAGAAGTCTCACTTCCCAAGACCACCCAATCAAGACCAACCAATTCAAGGAGGGGAGAGCTGTTTTTTTTTGTTCACTCTTCTCTCCCAGTGTCTGGGACATTGTGAATGTTTAATAAATGCTCATTGGATGGATGGACATAGTAGGTACTAATTATGTGATTGCTTCAATGGCCAGCACAATGCTGGGTATGGGAGAACTCAGTAGAATAATAAACCAAAGGTAGGTTCTCAAAGGCTGGGGGTTAGCAGGTCAGGAATGAGGCAGGTGGACTTTTGGGTAAGTGCTAAAATACCATTTCTAAGGGCTTCAGGGGCATAGGTTTTGAGGTACCTTTGTGATTTGTTAAGTTATTGCCTGATGGTCTTCTATAATTTTGCTGTTAAACACAGACCCTAGAGAGAGGCACCTTTACTTCTCCTTTTTGTAACTCCTTCATTGCACTCCTTGCCCTTCCTCTTAGCCCTTAGGCCAGGCCAGAGGTCTACAGAATGTGTGTTAAATGGTTGGATTTATGAATAGATGAACTGGATTAATAGGTAGATGAATTGAATGGATGGGCAGATGAATTAGATGTATGTATGTATGGATTAGATATATGTATATATGTATTGGATAGATTGAGTCGATGGATGAATGGATTGGATTGATAAATGAATTGGATGGATGGGTGGATGGAATGAATGGATTGGATACATGTATGAATGGATTGGATGATGGATGGATGGGTTAGGTGAATGAACAGATGAATGGATTGATGGGTGGATGGATGGATGGATGGATGGATTGGGCAGATGGATTGATGAATGTTTTGGATAGATAGGTAGATTGAATGGAGACAGATGGATGAATTGGATAGATGGATAGGTGGATTGGATGGATGGAGAGATGGAAGAATGGATGGACAAACAGATGGATTAGATGGACAAACGGATGGATGAAAGAGCTAAAAAAGCTGGCAGGCTCTCAGAGATCCTTAATCTACACTCTGATTTTTAAAATGAGGAAACTAAAGTCCCAAAGAGGTGGAGTATATATTTAGTCACTTCCTCTCTTTGAGAACTTGTATTGAATTCTTCTCTTCAATCTATAAACATGTTGAAATTCCTTCCACACCAAACAAAACAAAGCACCTCTTTCCATCTTCCCTACAGTCTTTCTTGTGAGCTAGAACTTCCCCCTTTGCTTTCACTGCCAATCTCTTGATGGCCTTTAAAACTCACTCACTGGACTTCCTCATCTCCCACCACCTCTGACCTTTTATCTTCTGGCTTCCATCCACATCACCATGGTAATGGGTCCTCAGTTGCCACTTACCAGGGGCCGTGTAGCCCTTGACTCCATCGTTGGCCCCAGGCAGTGTTTGAAACTGTCACCAAATCTTCTTTCCTAAAAGCCCGAGGCTCTGCTGTGCACAGGGACCACTCTCTTCCTGCTCTCTTCTGGAATCTTTAATGGCATCTCTTCCCCCAGCACCTTCAACCACAGTTCCAATCTCACCCTCTCTTTGCTCTCATCTGATTCTCTCAATATTACTGAGTGCCTCTGGTTGCCAGGCACCGTGCGAGGCTCTGGGCTGCGTTGCCTTGTGTAGCCTTCACACTGAGCCTCTGACATAAGTGTATCAGTATCATCTGTACTTTACAGGTGGAGAAGCTGAGACCCAGGGAAGGTAAGTAAATTACCCATGACCTCACAGTTGGCAAGTGGCATCTTTGGGACAGGACCAAAATCTTGCTATTTCCAAGTCTGTGCTGTTAGTCATGAATCCACACCTTTCTCTTGACAGCCCCATCTATACTCAGGCTTCACAGCTCTTCTTTTGACTCCTAAGTTGATTACTTTTCAGAGGTGACCTCCCTCTGGAACTCTAGACTTGCTCTTCCAAAGTCCTGATAAAACATATTCTTGTGTTTTATTTTGTTTTGAGACAGAGCCTCAAGCTGTCACGTTGGGTAGAGTGCTATAGTATCACAGCTCACAGCAACCTCCAGCTCCTGGGCTCAAGCTATTCTCCTGCCTATGCCTCTTTAGTAGCTTGGATTATAGGCACCCACCACAATGCCCAGCTATTTTTTGGTTGCAGCCATCATTGTTGTTTGACGAGCCCAGGCTGGATTTGAACCCACCAGGTGGTGTCTGCCACAACACCCGGCTATTTTTGTTGTTGTTGTTGCAGTTTGGCCGGGGCTGGGTTTGAACCCACTATCCTCAGTATACGGAGCCGGCGCCCTACTCACTGAGCCACAGACACCACCCTGAAATATTTTCTTAGACATCCCTCCAAAATTTCAAAGCCAGATTCCTCAGATCTTTTGCCAGGCGGTCTGTGTTCAAACGCCTGCAAATGGCTCCCAGGCGCCCAGTGATCTGGGGGCAAATTCTTCTCTGTTAGCCTCAGGTTCACCTGCAATGTCACACTTCCCCCCCTGCCCCCAGCCCATCTGCCAGATCTCATGTCTCCTCCTGCTTCTGATCCTCTCTCTGTATGTTCTGAAAGAGTCCAGAGTTCCTTGCAGCCTCACCTCTCTCAGAGATCACCCTCCCTGGATGCCCTTCCTCTGGGACCACTTGACCTCAGAAATCCTTTGTGTCTAGAAAACAGGCCAGCAGGAAATGTTCTCAGCACCAGTAGTGGTTACTTCCAGTGAGGGGGTTCCAGGTGACTTGTATTTTCACATCTGTTCAGTGTTTTCCCAATTTCCTGTAATGACTATGTTTCACTTTACAATCAGAGAAAGAGTTAAAATAATTTCAAAAGTGAATCTTATTCATCCACCCTGCCCACATCCTCTTCGACCCCCTTCTGTAGCTTTGTTCACACAAGGCCTCCTTCAAGGTGTGTGTGTGTAGGGGGGGTTGCCTTTGCCACTTGAGCGCCAGGCATTTGCTCATGCATTGTGAGGCAGGGCACCCACAAACACAGGAGGACCAGAGTTAAAATAGACATATTCACAAGAGCATTCGTCAAAGGAGCCAAAGACCAGAGACCCATCAAATGTCTATCACTAGGGGCCTTGTTACCCAGTGCCTGAGAGGTCTAGGGGCTTGTCCAGAGCCATCAGAGACAAAGACATGGAGCCCTGCTGCCAATAGGAGCTAAATTCCAAAAGATGGCGTTCAATAAAAAATGAACATTCCAAAAAATATATATATATAGCACGTTCCCATTGAAAAAAAAATAAAAGGACCCACACATATACACATATATGTGCTTACAGGTACACAGACTATCTTTGGAAGAATACTCCCAGTATCCTGGTAATAGCACTTGTTTAGGGGAAGGGCTGGGGACACAGTAGAACTGGATCAAAGAGATCAGAGGAGGGATGAGTCTTCAGTTTTGAAAACTGTTTACATGTACTTTTTAAAAAAGAAAGAAAACCAAACCAATGAAACCTACAACAACTTACAAAATAGAACTGAAGTAACTTATGCAGGAGCCACAGCTGCTAAGTGGGAGGAACTCAGGACTTGGTATCACTTTCTGAGGCCTTCCGTCCCCCTAGCCTCCAGTGGATCCTTCCAACCAATCCCTGCAGACGGACCCTAGACCCTATCCAGCAAGGACTCTTGTGCGCTGAGGCCCCATGAGGTGGTCGCTGCAGGGAGCCCCGACTCAGAGTGCCCCCTCCCAGGGGGAGCAGCTCCTCCCTGTGGGCACTGGGTGATTGGCCACACCCTCACTGGGCACCTTTCTCAGGGTGGGGGATGCCAACTGACAGCAAGGTGGTGACTCACACCTTGGCAGCTGCTCTTCCACAGGGAGGGGGCTGGCTGGCACGTGCCGGGGCGTGGTGGGCAGGATGTGGTGGGAAAACAGTGGTGACCTGGCTTCTCCACTGGCCAGGATGTCCTGGGCGTGGGCTGAGGGCTTTGGGCATCGTTTATCTCCTTCTCCACTGAGTGGGTAAGGACAAGCGTGGGCACAGCCCAGCAGGCTGCCAGCCAGGGAGGAAATTGTCATCAACAAAATAATACTTTACATTTTTTGGCAGACTTTTATCTGAGGATCTCAAAGCGCTGAAAAGCCCAGATACTGTTTGCAGAGTAAGAATTTGCCTAGAGCGAGAAAGAGCTCGGAGTCAAAGTTGAGGCCAGCCAAGTTCTTCCGGCATCATCCCTTCCTGTTCCCAAATGGGACCCACGCACCTGCTGCTCCCTTACCACCAGGCTTAGGGCCCTGGCTTTGTCTCTGCCACCCCCTGTTCAGCCACAGACACTGAAGGCCATAGACAGTCTGTCACTCAAGACCGACTAATGGCCGGAGCCACCTGAACGAGCCCCCACCCCATAAGGGGCCCACCTGGGTGGCCAGGCTTGGAATGTGGGTGTGTACAAAGAAACCTGGCGTGGGACTCAGTGGGCCTGGGTTCTCATTCCTGTGGCCACTTAGAGGACTTTTGTCACTCTTCTGAGCTTCAGTTTCCTTACCTAGTAAAAGATGTTTGGAATCTCCAGGGGCTGCAAAAGGTTCTAAACAAAATCTTGGCCTTTTTCAGGGAGCTTTGTGGCTCTTGTCAACCCTCGATTCAAACATGATTTCCGAAATACGTTTTAACGCTGAGAAGCAACCACTATTTGTATCTGCTGGAGCCACTGTGTCCACACTGATTTTATAAGTAACACAGCGACAGGTTGGAAACTGAAATTCAGAAAATAAACCTGAATGAGTGGAGTACAGCTTTTATCAATTGCTAATACACTGGGGCTCCATGCCCAGTCAGTCACCAGAAGGAGAGACACAGGGAAGGGACAGGACCAGCAAGTTTCTGCGGAGTGACTTCTGTGACCCACAGCTGTGCTGGGGAATTTTCTCAGCAGATCATAAAACATCTTGAGCTCTGAGCCTTGATCCAAGGAGTGCCACTGAGACTGGCAGAGATCTTCAGAGTCAGTTCTAGAGTCACTGACCTGGTCTGGAAGAGGTGGGGTCTGTTTCGGCTCCAGGGTAGGGGGAGCAAAGCCTTGCAGGAGCTGCCTATAGATAAGAAACCAAAGAATATTAATAACTCAAATCACACGTTGCAGGGTTCACATCACCCATGTGAATGCGTCTGTCCCTCACATCTACCCAAGGAGGCTTAGCTTCGTTTTACAGGTAAGGAAAGTAGGGCACAGATGGTTGGACACCCCTTAAGACCAGCAGCTAGAATGTGACAGTGCTGGGCACCAACCACCAGTCTGGGGTGGAGCCCAGAAATCTGTACTTTTACTACCCCAGGTGATTCACGGAATTCCAATCCAGGTGGTCCACAGAATCCTCTCTGAGAAATACTTCCCTGTATTTTGCTGGGTTCAGAACCTGGACACAGATGGAATTGCTAATAGTTCTGGCTGGCACAGGTCTTATCAGCACCTATTCCTTACTTGCCTTTTACCTAAGAGGCAGCTAAGACTGAACAAGGTTTCAGAGGGGTCTCTGGGCCTGACACAGGCAGGCCCCTGCCCCTACCTTCACTTCCATATCCCCATCAATAAACTGGGGCTTGGAGACTTGATGTTACCCAGTTACCCTTCCTGCTCTGATTTGACTCCTAGGATTTAGTCACTGGCCTCTGTGAGGGGTGACAGCCCAGAGACTGAGAGCTGAGGTCTCAGATTGACTAAGTCTGAGTTATCAGTTATTTAGTAAGTAGTGAGACCTCCGGGCAGCCAGGATGCTTGCTCCAGGGTTCCCACAGCCTTAACTTCCAAGCAGTGGTGTCTCCAAGGGCAGGGCCATGAGAATGGCCCATCCAGGCACAATAAGAGGAAGCATCATCTACAGAAAAGTTTCAAACAATAACAACCCAAACAGTGATGCGCCAACAATTCCAATCAAAGTCAAGTATAAACTACTCCTCCCAAAGGGTCGGTCATTCCCATGGTCCCGACTGTGGTGTGCCACCCACTGCCGCTCTGCCATGCTCCTCCTGGGGTTTTTGAAAGTGACTACCATGAAGGGAGGCTTCTCAAAGGAAGGAGAGGAAGGGGCCTTGGTCAGGTCCCTGCAATGTGGTCCCCATCCAGTGACAATAGCTGTGACAAAGATATACAAGAGGACATGGTCCGGGTGACTACAGAGCTCGTTTACCTCAGGCTAAAAATTGGAGCATTCCCATAGCAGGTGGGTGACTCAGCAAGCCTGGGGAAAGCTTCTAGATGGAGGAAGTGTGGAGCCTGCTGGCCCCAGTTTCCCCCAGGTGCCAGGACAGCAGGAAAGGGCAGACAATAGAAATATAGTATGTATTTCACAACCTTTCCTGGGCCTGATGACTTTCTCCTGCCCCCCTTCTCCAAACTCACCTTTCAAAGCTATGAAATTGTTAACGTGGCCAAGCTACCAAACTTGTGGTAGCTTCCTCCGGACCTTAAACAGAGAGGCAAGAGAAGGAGCATGCGTGCGTGCGTGTGTGGGAGCAGGGATATGTGTCGGTGTGTATATGTGTATGTGTGTGTGCATGTGCATGTCCAGCATGGGTGGGAAGTTAAGTAGGTCACACACCACCTAAAACGGAATCTATCCTTGTTTCTGACCTCCCAGCTGCTGATGCTCGATGCCCCAGGAAACAAAAATGCTCTCTTCTCCCCTTCCCAGACTCTCCAGGAGGCAGTCACAGTCCCGGCCTTCTGGACACCCCTCCAGAGATTCAGCAGAAGCTGAAGAGTGAGGCGACTATGTAGAGAATTCGGCCCCACTGCAGGCAACTGTCTGCACAGATTGATGTAATGGGAAGAGGCAGGACTGGGCTCCCGGAGACCTAGTTTCTGCTCCTGGCTCTGCTGCTCATTTGCTAGGTGACCTTGAACAAGTCAATTTTCCTTTTGGGTCTCTAGTTTCTCCACTGTTTAACCGTTTTCTAATTTCTTCAACAAATACATATTAAGTGCATCCTGGGCCATACAGGTTACATTGTTCTCACTTCTAGGGTGAAGTTTCATTTCCATTTCCTGTGCCTGCCTTGCTAAATACAGGAAAATAACGACTATGGAGGATTGAAAATGCCCAGGAAGTCTTTGCACCTCCCCCTGGCAAAAAACTGGTACCATTTCTCCATCCATCCCTTGATTCTGGGCTGACCTTGTAACTGGCTTTGACTAATGCCAGGAAAGTGGCCCTTTACTTTTGCTCCTGCCCTCTTGGAACCTAGCTGCCACATGAGGAGGCCTGGGCTAGCCTGCTGGAGAGGCCACGTGGGGGTTAACCAAGGCTTCCTGACCAATGGCTTCAGCCAATAGCCAGCCAAGGCAGCGGGGCGTGGAGTGCCCCCAGGCCCCAGCCTACTGACCCAAAATGTGAATGTGAGCCTGGCCAAAACCACTTGAAGTGGAGCAGAGACAAGCTACCCAGCTGAACCTGGACCAAATTGCCAACCCACAGAATTGTGAGCAATTAAATGGTTGGCAGTTTTAAGCTACTATGTTTTGGGGGGATTTGTTACAAATAACCTGAACATTTAGTGACCATTTTCAAGGTGCCAGGGATGTATATGTTTTACATATAGAGTCTCATTTATTCTTCTCCTCAACCACGTGAGCCAGGTATTACTATATTAATTTCCATTTTACAGATGAGAACACTGAGGCACAGGAAGGAGAAGCAAGTGTGATGAAGAGTAAAGAGCTGGTGAGTAGGGAGCTGGGATTTGAGGTCAGAAAGTTCACGTTTCAGAGCCCATGCTGTTAATTAACCCCTACCTACATAGATCCCAAGAGACTTGGTTTTGCCCTCGCACAGTTTATAGTCTAGGTGTCAGACTGGCGTTCAAGAAACACAGAAATGAATATATAAGCACAAAGAGTGTTAAGTGCTGTGAAAAGCATGGGTGCTACAGTGAGTTTACTGGCCTCTGGGGAGTGCCCTGGTGAAAGGGGCAATGCTGAATGAACTGGAACAAAGGAAGTGTTTGCAGATCTGTGGTTTTCCAAGTTTAGTCAGCATAGAAGTCCCCTGGGACCTGGTTAGAAATGTAAATTCCTGCGCCTCCTTCCCCAGAGATTCTGATTCTCTAGAGCCCCCCCCCCCCCCAGATATTCAGGTTTGGTGGGTCTGGTTGGTTGGGGGCCTGGTAGTCTTTTTTCTTTTCTTCAACCTGCTCCCCAAGTGAATTTTGTCAATCAGGGAAATTTGAGTAGCACAGCTGAGTGGTATCACCAGAGGAGATTGAACAGACAGCCGCCCATTCTGAGATTAAAATTACTACGCAGTTGGTCTGGGGTGAGTAGTTTAAAAAGCTCCTCAGGTGATTCTAATGTGCACCCAGGGCTGGGAACTGATGCTAGAAGATTCTACAAAGTCCCAGACTGCTTTTCTTTAGCTCTTTGGAGACTTCAAGGTTACCTAGTGCCTTCTCTTTGGCGATTTAATACTGTGGAGGCAGGCCCAGAACTGAGCCCGAAGTAACCTCGCTCACAGACCCCTCCTTACAGACTCCCCTCCCAGAAAATGTTCCCAGGGTTCCCCCCACAGGCTCCCCATGGTTCCCCCAGATCTCTTTACTTTTTATGTGTTTTAAAGTAGAGAGTTTCTTTACCTGCAGGGAGAAAATGATGACTACCTGCAAATATTTGTCCTCCTCGAGGGCCCTGCAAGGCAGCCCCTTCACTTTATTCTTTCCCCAACACCTGGCTCTCGAGGGGCAGAGTCCCCAGTCTCTGGAGAATGACGGCATCTGTGGTAGGGCCCGTGACGTGTAGCCGGCAAACAATTTCTCATCTGCTTGTCTTCCAAATAAGGCAGGAGGACCGGGGGGTTCCTCTTGATACAGCTTGATTTAGACCAGAGGGAGTGAAAGAATCCACTCTTGGCTTGGGGCCTGCTGGGGGTGAGGGCAGAGGAGAAGGCAACTGGCCCAGAACAGCTACAGCGCCTGGGAGCTACAGCACCTGGGAGCCACAGCAGGGCCTGAGCAGCGCAGGTGCGAGCAAGGCCACCTTCCTGAGAGCTTGGGTCCCTCAGCTTTGTTTCCTTAGTGGTCACCACACTGAGCTGAGCAGTGTCGTGAGAACTCAAAGTTCACAGTGAGGCCTGGGGCACAACAGGCATTTTCTTCTTTTTTCTTATCCTTTTACATTTATAAGAATTCTCCTCGTGGTACTCTTTTTTTTTTTGACTAGGGCTGGGTTTGAACCTGCCACCGCCGGCATATGGGGTTGGTGCCTCACTCCTTTGAGCTACAGGCACTGCTCTACTCTTTTTTTTTTTTTTTTAGCTTTATTCAAATTAAAGGAGGGTACAATATTTAGGTTACATTGTTCTCACTTCCAGGGCAAAGTTCCATTTGTAGAAGAGCCCCTCACAATGTGCGTGTTAGTGGTTAGTGAGATCCCGCCTCCTGCCCTCCCTCCTTCTGCCATACGACCTCCCACCCCTCCCCTTCCCGCTTCCCTCTACCCCAGAACTGGACTATAATAGTGTTTTATTGTTCTTAGGAACATGGAATTGTTTATCTAATTGATTTCATATTAATATGGAGTACACTGAATATTTATTTTTCCATTCTTGCAATAATTTCCTAAGAGGAATGTATTTCCAGTTCATCCAGGTAAATGTAAAAGATATAAAGTTTCCATCTTTTTTAATGGCTGAATAGTATTCCATGGTGTACACATACCACAGTTTGTTGATCCATTCATGGATTCATGGGCACTGAGGTTGCTTCCATGACTTGGCAATTATGAATTGAGCTGCAGTAAACATCTAGTGCAAATGTCTTTGTGGTAAAATGATTTATGTTCCTCTGGGTAGATACCTAGTAGTGGGATTGCAGGGTCAAATGGAAGGTCTACTTGGAGATCTTTGAGGATGCTCCATACTTCCCTCCAAAAGGGCTGTATTAGTTTGCAATCCCACCAGCAGTGTAGAAGTGTTCTCTCCTCTCCACATCCACACCAGCATCTGGTGGGACTTTGTGATGTGGGCTAATCTTGCTGGGCTTAGGTGATACCTTAGAGGGGTTTTCATTTGCATTTCTCTGATGATTAAAGGCGATGAGCATTTTTTCATGTGTTTGTTGGCCAGTCATCTGTCACCCTCTGAGAAGTCTTTGTTCAAATCTCTTGCCCACTTACAGAGAGGGTTGTTTGTACTTTTCTTATTGTTTACTTTGAGTTCTCTCTTGATTCTAGTTATCAGGCCTTTGTCAGATTCATAACAGTCAAAAATCTCCCATTCTGAGGGCTGTTTGCTCTGTTTGTGGTACTCTTAGCTGTGCAAAAGCTTTTTAGCTTGATCAAGTCCGCAGTGGGTATTTTCTAAAGGAGTTTTCATTTCTCTTCTTTGGGACAGACCCAGATATGAACTTGGGGGGAGGGTGGGGGAAACAGGGCTCCAGGGAAAGATCCTTTCTTGGGTGCAGGGACAGACCCCAGTAGCTGTGACCTATCCATGAAGGCCCAGCCCTGTGGAGAGCCCAGAAACTGAAAGGTCAGCCCTGCCCACTTCTCCCTCACGCACGGAAGACCCTCTGAGCTGGCCCTGTGGGAACAGCCTGGACTGTACATGACGCAGAGGGTTGCCCAAAGGAGGGAATGGCCGAGGAAAGGGGTGAGGCCTGACCAGTGAGGAAGGAATGAGGAGAATGAGGCACTGACTCATTCCCAGGCTCCTGCTCTTAGAAGGAAAAGGACTGGTTTGGGGGTGGGAGTGTGACTGGAAGGAAGCCAGGCCAGAGGGTACAATGAGAAACGAAGAGGCCTCTGAGCTCAGGGAGAATTCATCCTGGGAAGGAGACCAGTTTTTTGTTTTGTTTTTTAATAAACCAGCAACTTGAGTGGTGGTCTCTTCTTCCTTCTAACCCATCTTTGTATCTGGGAGCAATGGGAGCAGACCCCCAAGGCCAAGCCAGGCAGCCTTTCTTGAATTCTGTTGCAGGGCTGCCCTGGCCAAGTCTATGGGCACCCTCTCTTAGGAGAGACAAGACTAACCTCGGATTCAGAATCCGCTTGGCCAGAGTCCGCGTTGGCCACTGGGCCTGGTTCTCTCACCTCCTTTCTCTACTCCCCGTCCACCCTTAACCCTGACAAGCCAAGTATGGACTGTATATGGGAAAACTTTTTCTATATAGAACAAATAGACCTAAATAGTACAAAGCACTTATGAACGAGTAGTGAGTAGCCTGGGTATCTATTTGTATGGGTTAATTTGCATGGGGGTAGATAGGTCTCTAAGGAGGAAGTTTGGTGAGAGGGTAGGGGTGGAGTAGGGAGAGAGGCAAGGGACCCAACTGTAACTTTCCGTATTGCTAGAATTGTGGTTGCAAGTGAAAGAAAGCTAATTTTTTTGCTTAATGCAAAAACAGAATTTATTGACCTCAGAGCTGAAGTCCAAGGGTGTGGTTGGTTTTAGTCAAAGCTTGATCAGAGGCTCTCAACAATGTCACCAGGACCTGGTGTTCCTGTGGTCCTTTGGCTCAGCAGTTCTCTAAGCCAACAGCTCCATCTCAGCCTGGTTCCACCCCATGGGAGAAAGATGGCTGCAGAAGCTCTAGGCCTTGTACTTTCTCACCAGGGTAAAGACCAGTTTATATCTCTGGTAGCCCAAAGTTCTGGAATTGAGTTTCATTGGCTCTACCTTTGATTGTGAACCCATTCCTTAACCAATGACTATGGCAGAGGGATACTGATAGCAGGGTCATAATCTCTGCCTCCAGAGCTAAGTGCATGGTACGGGGATGTGTAGAAGGAGCTTCTCATGGTGGTTATAGAAGTAGCGGCCCTGAAATCGTATAAACTGAGTTGAGGGGACTATTTCCAGTGAGTTCGTAGGGCCAGGCTGATGTGGAATCCCAACCCCCTCATTCCTTTTAGAGAGAGGAAGAGCTGAAGGGCCTTCTTTGGGTCCTGGGTTGCAAGTTGGGTCACAAGTTAAGAAGAGGCTTCTGCCCATTTTAGTTTAGAGCACAAACCTGTTTTGCTGGGGTGGGGGGTGGGGGCTAGGAAGCTGCCACACTGGTCAGCACCAGGGACTGTTCCCTGAGTAAAGAAGCAGGCACCTTGGGGAGTGCACAGGGCAGAGCCGAGTCTCTGTGCTCAGTACACAGTGGACATCAACAAAGAGGCTGAGTGGAAGACGCATCGTCAGACTGGCATGGGCATTTACAAGATACCCAAGGGACTGCTATGACGTGAGCAGACTTTGGGGGCCCTGGTCAACTGAGGTCCTGGATCAGAGATGAAAACATCATCCCTTCACCCTGCATGGGTCCACAGCTGGCTATGGTAGAAAGGCCATCAGCCTGGGAACCAAAACTTCAGATTCCAGTCATCGACAGACCACTTGTTAGCCCAATGACTTTGGGCAAGTCTTTCTCCTTTTCTTGGCCTTTGTTGACTCCTCTGTAAAATGGGAGTGGTATCACCCACCTTGAGAGTTGACGTGGGAATCTGGTGAGCCTGGGTGAATGAAAGCAGTGGGGGATCCCTCTATCCTGGTTGCCTGAGGACTGGACCTGGGCCATACATTTGTGCCCTGGAGACCTTCACATTATAAGGAAATCCACAAAGATGAACAAGCCCCGCCTGTGCCCTGTGGAAGCAGGTCGTGGAGGCTCTGGGGGCAAGAGTCAGCCAGGGAGTGGGCAGCTCTCTGGCACTCCCTTCCCTTCCACTGAGTCAGAGGAAGAGACCAGGCTGGGCATCGGCCTTGCAGGTTCTTCCAGTTATTGAGAGGGGGAAGAGAAGGCTAAAGGGAGAAGGAAAAACACCCAAACAACAGATACACCCCCTCCCTCCACAAACAGCCCCCTCCCACAGGCCCAGATGCACATCAAGGCTGGGGAAAGAGGAGTCTCCTTCCTCAGAACTGCGGGGGTGCCCTCGGGCTCCCTCCCTGTTCTTCCCCTGGCCTCGCCCTAGTGCCCACAGAGCAGGGCCTTCTGGGCAGGCAGGGATTGCGTGTTCTCAAAGTGCAGCTGATCACAGAGGCCCAGCCTCCTCCAGCTTCTCTGGGCAGTTGAGACCATCTACTCCCCAGATCCTGGGTCTCCTCTGCCCTCTTCCCAGGAGGTATCTGCACCCTCACCCCTACCACCACCGTTTGGCCCAGCATCTTCGAAAGCTGGCTAGGTGAAAGGTCTTCTGTCTGCCTTGCCTGGCCTTTCACTATTCGTCAACTGGTAGAGGCAGAAACTTCCTATTTGCCCCAAGCTGGGAAGCTTGCCGTTACTTTCCAGGAAAGTGGCCATTAGCTCAGTCAGCACTGGAGGTTCTGGGGGTCTCAGTGCCCACCCACAGGATATTCTGGTGAGAAAAGCCTGGGTTCAGAGGCAATCAGACATAGGCTGAGTTGTAGCTCCTGTGCTTGTTAGCTGTGTGAGTTGGAGCAAGTTACTTTACCTCTCTGAGCCCCAATGTCCTTGTCTGGAAACAGGATGGCAATACCTTACAGGGTTGTGAGGATGGATGTGATAGGTACATACAAAGCTCATGGCAGAGTTTGAGAGATGAACCCTTCCTGCTGTCCACACCTTATCACACATTACTTTCCTTTCCTTTTTTTTTTGAGACAGAGTCTTACTCTGTCACCCTGAGCAGAGTGCTGTGACATCATCATAGCTCACAGCAACCTCAAACTCTTGGGCTCAAGAGATCCTCTTGCCTCATCCTCCCAAGTAGCTGGGACTACCGGCACCTGCCACTACACCCGGCTAGTTACATAACACTTTCCTATTCCATTCTCTCCTCCAGTTAAAATGACTGGCTCGTTTGTTCAGCAATCTTGCGGTGAGAGCAGGCACCAGGGAACACTGGTGTGCGTTACCTTCATCCCCATGGCCCTGAGAGGTGGAAACCATCATGCCCATGGGATTCAAGAAGCCACTATGGCTCAAAGAGACGTGAACATTACAGGCTCCCAGGGTGTAGAGTCAGCACTTGATCCCTGGCCTTCAAGTTCCAGTAGGAACTTGTGCCCTGGAGGCATTCACATTATAAGGAAATCCGCAAAGATGAACAATGAATGAATCCCTGGGCCTTCCGGATTCCTCTGGCCATTCTGGGTCTCATTCCTTCCATCTCCTCCAGGCCACCTTCTGAATCATTGAGGACACTTTTGATGGCAAGTTACAGAAACCTCCACCCCCACCAGGCTTAAGAAAAAAATAGAAATGTTTTGGGGCTCAAGTAACTCCAAATCCATGCGACCTTATTTAAAGTAAGGTTGGTTTCAGAGGTCAACAAGGTCAGCAGTATTTCATTTCTCTCTAAATCTTGATTCTTTCTTTTTTTTATGAAGGTCACAGTTTCAGTCTCTACATGGTTACAAAGGGCACAGAAGTTCGAGCTCTCACATTCTTACAAGTTTCAGGAATAGTGGAAAGAGCCTTATTTCTGGATACCTCAAACTCAGAAGTATGGTGAATTGCCACTGATTGGACTGACTTGGGTCCAATCAAACTGTCCGGGAGGGTGGAGTTAATGGATTAGCTTACTCTATTTTATTTTATTACTATTATTTCTGAGCTAGGGTCTTGCTCTCTCTCCCAGGGTAAGTTGCAGTGGTATCATCATAGCTGACTGCAACCTCAAACTCCTGGGTTCAAGCAATCCTCTTGCCTCAGCCTACCAAGTAGTCGGTACTACAGATGTGTGCCACCACACCTGGCTAATTTTTCTAATTTTGGTCGAGGTAGGGGTCTTGCTCTTGCTCAGGCTGGCCTCAAACTCCTGAGCTCAAGCATCTTGTGGCCTTATCCTTTCAGAGTTCTAAGATTACATGAGTGAGCCACAGCTCTTCTGACACCTAAAGGGTTTGTGGCAGGGTGTTAAAGAGACTTGCAGAATCATTGGGAAAATCACAGAAACACACTAAGCTCTCAGGAGTCACTGCTTCAGTCACACTGCAGAACTGAGCCACCAAAAGAACTGCAGCCTCTTCTCCAATCAGAAAGCTACTGTCACATTCAGGAGACACCGTGACCGTGAATCAGCTCCTCTTCGAGTTAGATCCAAGCACACTAGATGCCCATGTCCTGCTTCTCAATTCCATCCAAGCCAGCAACTGGACCCAGGGGCTTTGCTAACATAACTGGGATAAAACCAAAGTTTCCACGCCAGCACAAGTTTGGCTTTCACCCCACTTCCACTTTCAGATCTCTTGAAAATACTTCCAAGTGGTCCTACTTGAATTATATCCTGAATCTGGGAAGCCTGGGGAATGTGGTTTTTAGCTTCTAGACCTTGTAGGTGCATTAGCGCTGAGGAGCAGGGCTGGGATGCGCCTGTTGGATGCTCTGCCCCCTCCCCCACACCCAGCATGCCTATATGGCAGGGCCACAAACAGTGCAACCCAGAGTTTAGTCTTAAAGAGCTTACAGGCTGGGGGCGGGGGTGGCACAGGACAGGGCCACTGGCCTTCCAGCTTCCATCTGGTCTTCTCTTGTGGAACTTTGAGATGGAAGAGACCTCAAAATCCCTCTTCCTCTTCTTATTCTCAGCCCTTTCTTCTCCCAGGACTCTGTTCATTGTTTTCACTCTAGAGTATCCACATTTTTTTTTTTTTTTGAGACAAATTCTCACTTTGTCACCTTCGGCAGAGTGCCGTGGCATCACAGCTCACAGCAACCTCCAAGTCTTGGGCTTAAGCAATTCTTTTGCCTCAGCCTCCCGAGTAGCTGGGAGCACAGGCACCCATCACAATGCCCGGCCTTTGTTGTTGTTGTTGCAGTTGTCACTGCTGTTTTAGCTGGCTGGGGCTGGGTTCGAACCCGCCACCCTCAGTATATGGGGCCAGCGCCCTACCCACTGAGCCACAGATGCCACCCCGAGTTTCTACATTTTGAAGCACTTGAAGCTTGAGGTAGTTAAAAGAATAGGCCTGGAGCCACAGTAGCCTGGGCTCATATCCTGGCTCAGCTACTTGCCAGCTGTATGACCTTGAGCAACTTACTCCACCTCTCTGCACCCAAGGATTAAAAGTCCTACTACACAAGACCGATGTGCAGATTAAGTGCAATAAATCACAGTTAGCTCTCGATAATGTCTGGCACATGGTAAAAACTCAATAAATGTTCTGACTCTTAGTTAACTCAAAACAACCATATCATGTATACAATTTCTGTTAAGCTTTTATTCCCTCCTTGGAAAATTTCAAACCTGCAGAAAAGTTGGAAGAGGAATCCAATAAGCATCTCTACACCTTTCCCTTGGATTCCTTAGTCATTAACATTTTGCTGCAATCGCTTTCTCGCTATCAGAGGGTAAGTTGTGAGCATGAAGACAATTTGCCGGCTCGGCGCCTATGGCTCAAGTGGCTAAGGCACCAGCCACGTACACCTAAGGTGGCAGGTTTGAATCCAGCCCGGGCCCACTAAACAACAACAATGACGGCTGCAACCAAAAAATAGCCAGGCATTGTGGCGGGTGCCTATGACAGGCACCTGTGGTCCCAGCTACTTGGGAGGCTGAAGCAGGAGACTCGCTTGAGCCCAGGAGTTGGAGGTTGCTGTGAACAGTGATGTCACAGTACTCTACCCAGGGGGACAGCTTCAGGCTCTGTCTCCAAAAAAAAAAAAAAAAAAAAAAAAGACAATTTACCTCTGGATATATCAGCCATTATCTCAGTGAGCAAAGATGTTCTCCTCCATAACCATTATTACACACAGTCAACTAAACCAGTGCAATAACATCCTCTAATAATGTTTTCTATTACATTTTCTCCAAGTTTCCCAATATTGAACCAATGCAATAGCATTATCTAATATGTGCTTTATGGTAAATGTTCTTCAAATGTCCTTTGTCACTGTTTTTATTTTTTATTTTTTTTGAGACAGAGCCTCAAGCTATCCCCTTGGGTAGAGTGCCGTGGCATCACAGCTCACAGCAACCTCCAACTCCTGG
>NW_003852416.1:11096892-11173878 GCF_000181295.1 Otolemur garnettii
TTTTTTTTTTTTTTTTTTGGTTGCAGCCGTCATTGTTGTTTTTTCGGCAAGCCCGAGCTGGATTCAAACCCGAAAGCTTAGGTGTATGTGGCTGGCACCACTGTTGTGTTTTTGTTTTTTAAATCTAGGAACCAAAGATGATGCATGAGGTAAACTAGTTATCCTCTGCCTGTTCTTTCTTTCTTGACAGTGACATTTTTAAGAAACTACTAGTTGTTTTAGAGTATGTCCTGTAATTTGGATCTGATTGTTATCTTGTGATTAGAGCTAGATTAAATATTTTTGCACCAAGAATACTACATGGGTGATATATTCTCTCTCTCTCTTTTTTTTTTTCACCGCCGCGTCGCTGGTGGTTAAAAGGGCCGCCCGTGAAGAAGGCAGGCGGCCCCAGTTATATGCAAGCCTGTGCTCTGGCGCTGCAGCCTGACCCCCGGCGCCACGAGGAAGCGCGCGGGGGTTCAAAGGCAGCGTGTGGGTGATATATTCTCATTGTGGATTATCGGGAGGCTCATAATGCCATTTGTTCCATCACTGGTGCTACTTGGTTTGAACCCTTGGTGGTATCCACTAGATTTATAACCATTTTAAAGACCTTTCCCCCCTGGAATTATCGTGGGACGCTAAGTTGAGACTCCCTGACCTAGCGTCCAGGTTGTTAACCTCCACTTTATGGATAAAGAGACCAAGGTGAAGAAAAGGGGAAGGGCTTTGCTAAAACACCCAGCACGTGAGTGGCAGGATAGAGGCGGAACAGAATCAGGTCACCAGCACAGTGCCCACCTATGTCCTGCCTCTGACTATACCTGGCCACATGCCAACAAGATTCTGATCCTGGAGCCTTCCCTGGGAGAAGGTCTGGGTTTCCTAGGCAGGGTCTCAGCCCCTGAGTCTGCTTCTCCCTGGGGGTGGGAGTGGCACCGAGCAGATGGGTTATATGAGCGGCCACAGCTCCTTCCACAGATACCAGTCCCAACATGTGGAGACGAAGTGACCTTTAGGAGGCATTTGGTCCAATCCTGATTCTCTGAAGAGGCCCAAATGCCCAGGTCCAAGAAAAGAAAGCCCTGTAGGGTAGACCCTCTCTGTTACCCCCTATGACCTGAAAAGATAGAGTCAGACCCCCACTTGGATGTAATAATGACATGACATGTCCAAGGGCACGTGCGCTCTGTCACCCTCCCAGGGAGAGTTGGGCTGGCCACCCACAGTGTGGGTGGGGAATGGATACAGCACTCTGGAATTATCCCACATTAGGGCATGTCCTTCAGTTTCCCCAAAGCAGAAAGATTTGTGGAGAGCACCCACAGGTGACTGCCATACAGAGCTGGCTGAATTAACCTCACTCTGAAGTCCGCATCTACCCAGAACCCCCGTGTGGACAGAGGGCAGCGGAAAGGGACTTTTCCTTCTTCCCTGGAGGCCACTCAGTGCATCCTCCTTCACATAGTCCGGGGGCACAGTGCCACATTGGCGAATTCCTTTCCTGGACCTCCAGTAGACCAGTCCCTCTTTGGTCCTCATCCTCTCTGGCCCATTCTTTCTCAGAAAGAACCCAATATAATCTGTCGGCCTCCACTTTCTTAGTTGTGGGAACTCATCTCTGAGGTTTCACCCAGGCTACCTTGTTTGGAGTCTAGATGTTCCCAAACCATTTCAGTCACACATTCCCAACAGTCCCTTGGACTGGGGTATTTCAGAAAAGTCATTCACTGAACCAAACATTTGGAGATCCTTTATGACATGCCACTCAGGGATACAATAGTGGGCAGGATTGTTGAAGATTCTCATCAGGGAAGCGATTCCATCAAATATTCAGCTTATACGCAGGACCATGGCTGGGGGAGGGTAAGGTAGGGGGCCAGTCTGATCCAGTGAGGGGATGGTGCCAGGGGGTGAGCCAGGCAGGAGGCCATGGTGGGTGGCCAGAGTAATGTCCTGGCCCTATTCATAGCATTGGAGAGAGGTGAACAGATTTGAGGGCGTCAAGTCCAGCAGCTTTGTAGGCAGCATAGTATATGGGTTCATGTGGGTTAACTCTGCAGCTAACTTGCAAGGTACATAATCTCCCTGGGCCTTAGTTTCCTTGTTGGTTCAATGGTGGTATCATCACAGAATTGTAAATTATAGTTTCTAGCTTTCTGGAAAGCAGGTGCTACCCCTAAGCTAGGAAATGCAGGAGGAGCAGGTGTGTTTAGGGCAGAGGCTGCTCCCTTCCTTTTGGGATTCTTTTTTTTTTTCTAAGAGAGTCTCAAGCTGTCACCTTTGGAGTGCTGTGGTGTCACAGCTCATAGCAACCTCCAACTTCTGGGCTTATGCAATTATCTTGCCTCGGCCTCTCAAATAGCTGGGACTATAGGCACCTGCCACAATGCCCAGCTATTTTTGTTGTTATTGTTGTAGGTGTCATTGTTGTTTTGCTGGCCCTGGCCGGGTTCGAACCCACCAGCCTCGGTGTATGTGTCCGGCACCCTACCCATTGAGCTATGGGCGCTGCCCCTTTTGGGATTCTTGACTCTCTGGACCTTGTAAGGCATGCACCTGGGCCCCCAGAGGGCCCAGGCTCTGGAGAAATCTCTGCTGAAGTTTTCCATTTCATTTTGATTTTTCTTTTCTCTTTGGGGCTGGAGGAGAGGAGTAGAATTACTCTATTCACTTATTATTAAACAAACAAAAACAACAAACTGGAAGGAAGAAAATACATTCTTATGACTTTATTTTGTGTTTGATATTCATAAGACAAGGAGAAGTGCATATCTGGTGATGCTAGGCCATGATGGAGACAATGATTCATTAGAAGCTTTGGTTTAGAGCGTAAAGCTGAGATTATTGCGGTTTCTATGCAAGTTGGTGTGTGAGAAGTAATTATTTTTATTCGGCCAGTTTGGACCTCGCAGGTAGTTGGTTACCTATCTGGCACGAGGAGTGGGGCTAATAAGAGAAAAGAGATGTGAAGTCATGAGAAATTAGGTGGTGGTTATGGTCCACCTGTCAGGTGAGAGGGTGTGGAAAGCCAATCACTGTAACTATTATTATAAGATTGTATTTGGACCTCTTGTTTATGTAGAGATCTCCCTGAAGATAGTGCTGGTGTTTACTTCATTTTGATTTTTTTTCTGGTTCATTTTTTAAAATTCCGGCTATGTAGTTCACAACCTTCCCATGGGACTTACAGGCAGTGAGGGAATTGGGGCTAAAGCTCGGTCCTCTTTGTCCTAGGTCTTTCCACTTCACCAAGCTGCAGCCTCTCCTGCAAGAGCCAAGAGCTTCTATAATATTTATCAGCCCTTTCTGTTATCAGATGCCATGCCCAGTGTGGACCTGGATTAGCTCTCTGGCCCTTGTGACTCTCTGAGATAGCTACTCTTACCGATGGAGAAGTAAAGGAGGCTTCAGGAAGCTGAGTGAGTTGCCCAGAGTCCCAGAGGACATGGCAGAGGGTCTGGCTGACCTCCAAGCCTATGCTGAAAGCTCATGTTATAGTGCAGTACCATCTAATAGAACTTTCTGTGATGATGGAAATGTCCTAGCTGCACCGTCCAATAGTCACTGCTAGCCACATGTGCAGCTAAGGAATTTTAACTTTCATTCAATTTTTTTTTTTTTTTTTGGAGACAAAGTCTCACTTTATTGTCCTCAGTAGAGTGCCCTGGCATCACAGCTCACACCAACCTTCAGCTCTTGGGCTTAGGTGATTCTCTTGCCTCAGCCTCCAGAGTAGCTGGGATTACAGGCGCCCGCCATAACACCCTGGCTATTTTTTTGGTGCAATTTGGCAGGGACTGGGTTTGTATCTGCCACCCTTGGTATATGGGGCTGGCACCCTACTCACTGAGCCACAGGCACTGCCCAACTTTCATTCAATTTTAATTAATTTAAATTTAATAGTCACACGTGGCTGGAGGCAACCATATTGAACAGCACAATCATAATCTTTCCAGAACGCTAAGGAATAACCTAGAACTTCCCCTCAGACCTTGGTGCAGTGTCTTCTCATTAAAAACAATTTTCAGTGAGGGTTCTGCATCATCTTGAATGAACCATGTCCCCCACCCCTCTAGGCTTCTGAGCTCTTCAAAAGAGATGTTCTAGCCCTCGAGGGTTAACTAGATATTTCCTGCTGCCTATGGTGTTCAAAGGTACCAGATGGGAAAGTTGGATGGTTTGGGAGGTGTGAAGGCCTCCTGGTGGCTTCTGAGATGGGAAAAGGAAATGCTCTTTTGTGGCATCTGGGAATACCAGCCTGCGGCAGGCTGGCATCTCAAGCAACGGTCTGTTGCCTGGGAGACAAGGAGTGCTGAGGGCTTCCCAGGGGGCATCCAGTCTGCACCAGGGAGTAGCCTGCATCAGGGCCCAGCCTTGGAAGATAGGAGCTTGGAGCAAAGGGAGGGGCAAGGAGAGGGCCAACTCAGGCTGGAACAGGTATTGGGGCAGATGGCCCAGTGATGCTGGGATAGTGCAGAAGGGGCCGGGATGGAGTGTGCTGCAGAGGAGGAAGGCTGAGAGGAGAGAAGGGGTGACAGCAGCTGTCAGCAGGGACTTGGGGAGAGGAACTGTGCAGACAGCAGAGTGGACACTCAAAAGAGGCCTGGGCAGAAGCCCTGCCTATGTGTCCTTGCTGATTTAGAAGTAAAAACCCTCATTGTGAACCAGCTGCTTTCGCAATGCCAACTGTCAGCAACAGATGAATAAGGGTAAGTAATTAGAGGCCCAGGAAGAAGCTTGTTATTGTGTAGCCCTGGCACCTACCTCCCTACTGTCACCTCTGCGGCTGTGACAATGCCTTAGTTACCCTTCTTCCCCCAGCAGGACTATTTTCTAATTACATCTAGCCAGGCTCACCAAGTGTGTTTCCCACAGAATAGCATTTCCGGGCCGTTGAATGCCAAATTAATTTTTAACCACCCTGGAGGTGTTGAGTTTAATTACCCAGATTGAAAGTGACAAGTAGAACAGGAGCTGGAGGATAACTTTTGGGGTGCTTCTTGGGAATAGAGAACAGTGTGTTTCCAGGAGGCTGTGTGGCCGGGGCTGGGAAGGCTGTCTGGGTTCTCCCGCTGCAGTATCTGTGTATTTGGGAGCCCATGGTATGTCCAGCTGTGGACAGGGTGGAGGTGGTAGGAAGGAGAAGATGGAGTCTTGGGAGAAGCCCAGGTTTGGGATGGAGAAAGTCTCACCCAAACACAAAAAACAGAAGTAGGAAACCATACAAGACCATCTTTTCTCAAGTCCCCCATGGTGGGGTGAAGCCTGTCCGCCAATCCATTTGACCTGGTGCTCTTTTTGCTATATCACCATTTCTGTCCAAAACCAAAGCCAATATGGTCTCTTTCTCTCTCTCTCTCTCTTTTTTAATTAAATCATAGCTGTGTACATTAATGCAATAGTGGGGTACAATGTGCTGGTTTTATATACAATTTGAAATATTTTCATCAAACTGGTTAACATAGCCTTCATGGCATTTTCTCTCTTTTTTCTAATGGAGACAGGGTCTCACTCTGTCACCTAGATTAGAGTGCAGCAGTGTCATCACAGCTCACTGGAACCTTATATTCCTGGGTTCAAGCAATCCTCTTGCCTCAGTTCAGCCTCCCGAGTAGATGGGACTACAGGTGCCTGCCACAGTGCCCAGCTCGTTTTTCCACTTTTAGTAGAGATGGAGGGGTCTCACTCTTGCTAAGCCTGGTCCTGAACTCCTGAACTCAAGTGTTCTTCCTGCCTCATCCTCCTGAAGTGCTAGGATGACAGGCCCGAGCCCCCGTGCCCAGCCAGTATCAACTATTTATTACACATCATCTATGTTCTGGGTGGGTGGAGACCCAGTGGTCCCTTCCTGACTGGGTGTGGATAATCTTCCTTCTGCTGTAGGCCCAGGTGCCTGACTATCCGGTCAGCCGAGGCCACCCCTTTTTCCCTTGCCAGACATGGATGCAGGTGTGGGCATGTGATGCCATCCTGGCTGATGAGTTGTGAAAAGTAATCAGCTAGGTTGGAGGGGAAGTTTCTAGGAAAGGTTATTCTTTTGGTTCTCAAAATGAGACACACAAGAGATGACCCCCTTTTCTACCAGATGGTATAATGTCTTGCTATGGGGTTGCAGTTGTGGGTCTGCAGCAGACCATTCCTTCACCATGAAGGTATTCACTTGAGAATGCAGCTTATGTTCCAAAGATAGCAGAGTAGGAAGAGCCTGGAAGCTGTTGAGTTTCTGAAGCCCTTTTATTAGGCGAGATAATGTATCAGTGCAGCAATTGGGGGCAAGGTTTTCCACATGTTGTAGCCAAGAGTATCTTAACTAGGAGCCAGACCATGCCAAGCACTTCATTATCAGTGATCTTATTGAAATGCTGCAGTAACAAAGATTAAAATTAAGACTTGGGCTCAGCGCCTGTGGCTCAAGTGGCTAGGGCGCCAGCCACATACACCTGAGCTGGTGGGTTTGAATCCAGCCCGGACCTGCCAAACAACAATGATGGCTGCAACCAAAAAATAGCCGGGCATTGTGGCAGGCGCCTATAATCCCAGCTACTTGGGAGGTGGAGGCAGGAGACTCGCTTGAGCCCAGGAGTTGGAGGTTGCTGTGAGCTGTGACACCACGGCTTTCTACCCACGGTGATAGCTTGAGACTCTGTCTCAAAATAAAATAAAATTAAGACTTGGTTCCTGCTCTCACAGGGTTGCAGCTCCACGGTAGAGAATATGAGGTAGCCAGTGCAGTGAGCTGACGGTGAACGGTCGGTCTAGGGGAGTTGGGGGAGAAGCCTTGGAGGAGGTGATATTTAAACTGAATCTTAAAGGAAATGGGGAATTTGGGTAGGTAGCAAAGGTGTAGAAAGAGCACTTCAGGGCCCCATGGGAACAGATGCACAACAGCCCATGATAGCCGGGGGTCTTGAGGACTAGATTGTGCACCAGCCAGGCCAGGGAGAGAGGTAAGGCATCCTGCAGCTTTGTGTAGGCCCAAGAGTTAGTATCTCCTTAACTCTTACCTCACCTGGCCCTGCACGTAATGGGGCTGGAAGAGTGAACACGGTACCTAACAGCTCTGTCCTGTGGGTGATCAGCAGCTTTTGAAGGATTTCTAGCATTTTGTAAAAATCAAAACTGGCCACAGTGTGAAGGAATGCTCACTGGGAAGTGCGGGGGAAATGAGCAGGTGAGCAAGGGGCTTTGGGGTCACCCAGAAGGAAATAGGAGGTGAAAGGGAAAGCAGAGAGTTCAGGGGGGACCTGAAAAGCAACAGAAGCACAAGAGAGGCCCCATGGATTGTGGCAGGGAGCAGGGGAGATGGAGAATAATGTCCGGTGCTGGCTTCAGAGGTCTGTAGGGGTGGCCAGAAGCAGGACGTGGCCCCCAAAGCAGAGCTCTAAGACAAGCACTCCTTCTAGCAAAGGGGCAAAGGCTGTGGCCTGGTGGCAGCTACAGGGCTCCAGCTCAGGGCAGTGGAGAGCCTGGTGGCGTGGGGCTGACAGACTGGAGGGTGCAGGGGTAGAGTCCTGGAGGGCAGGGTCCAGGTCCGCAGTGTCTGTGATCCCTACAGCTTCGAGTGCTGTGGTTTTCATTCATGGTCCTTGGTCATTTCCCTTTACTTAACTCCACCCTCCCACGTCTGCCCAGGGACAGTGGGTAAGACAGTCCACCAGACTAGAAGCTGCTGGAAGGTAGAGTTTCTGGCTCCCCATGCCTGACACTGAGGCTAGCTAGGCCTTGGATGCTTGTCTATCCACTTTATCTTCACAACATTCTATGAGATGAGGTGTTGTAGATGAAGCTCTTTGATTCTATTTTTGCAACAGATATTGATTGAGAACTCTCTATGTATGAGGCCCTGTTCTAGGCACAGGAGAAACAGCCCTAACTTAGCATACAACATTGTATTTTATGGGACTTTTATTCTATGGGCTGTCAGTGTCAGAGAAACATTTCATACTGGCCTAGGCAGAAGAGGACATGAATAGGCATATATTATTTAGACAACAAAGGGTGTGTGGGAACCAGGAGCTCAGGTGAGGTCTTCAAAACTTTTCTTGCCATGGTGCATGCCTGTTATCCTACCACCTGGGAGGCCGAGGCAGGTGGATCATGAGTTTGAAACCAGTGAGCTTAGGAGTTTGAAATCAGCATGAGTAAGAGTGAGACCCCGTCTCTAAAAAACAGTCAGGTGTTGTGGTGGGCACCTGTAGTCTCAGCTCCTTGGGCAAAAGGAAGCAAAAGGATCTCTTGAGGCCAAAAGTTTGAGGTTGCTGTGAGCGATGATGCCATAGTACTCAATTAAGGACAACAAAATGAGTCTCTGTCTCAAAAAAAAAAAAAAAAGACTCTTCTTGCTCTCAGAGTCTCTCTCTGTTCTTTCTCTTATTCCTTTGCTTAATTTTCAGGAAGATTTTTCCTGTGCATTGACAATAAGGCTATCAGCAGCTTCAGGCTATTTCTACAAACTGAAAGAGCCTTTCATTCTGAATAGGTCCAGCAAAAATCCCAAACTTAATGCTCACTGGCTGGATTTGGTCACATGTGCTTCTCCCTAACCTCATGACTAAGGCCAGGAGCATGAGATGCTTTGATTGGCTGGGTCTGGATCACGTGCTCACTCCAGTAGCCAGCAAATGAAGTCATCTCCAGGAGAACCATAGGGATGGAGAATAGTGTATGCTCAAGGAGATATCATGGTGCTAGAGGAAGATAGAATATAGTTCTTTTTAATAGAAGTAGAAACTGTGGTTTGGAGATATTCAATGACTTGCCCAAGGAAACAATGAGTATGAAGCAATATATAGAATTTGAACTCAAGTCTCTTTGACTTCAGAACCTGAGCTCTGTACTTCTGTTCTTCATTGACCCGCAGGACAGGACCAATGTCTGGTAGCAGAGAGAACCCTGGACTCAGTTGGGCCTGGCCTAAATCCTGACTCTACTGAGTCTCTGGGCCTCAGTTTCCACTCTTGTGAAATGGATCTAATGTCACCTACTTCACAGGGTTGTGGGAGGATCACATGAATCAGAGAATGCAAACTTCTTAGAAGAGTGCCTGGCTTACACTTGATAGAATATGAATGCATTTTTAAAAAATGAATCATATGGTAAGAGCACAGAAACAAGTTTTTATTTAAGGGCTAAGAGAATGACACCTCTGAGTGTTCACATGCTCTCTCTCTCCAAGCCTCCTTCATGCTGGAGTGGGCCAAAGGAGTAGTGCAGGGGGAGAAGGGAGTCACAGGGTGCTTCTCCTCTCTTAGGACTAAGATCCAATTTCAGGTCTGTCAATGCCAAGGGTAAAAGTAAATCCTGCTCCATCTAGGGCTAGAGGGAAGCCCCCCTCCACCACCCAGGGGTGTGTGCTCCCCCAGGAAAGGAGGGCATGGGAGCTTTAGCCACTCTCAGCAATCCTTTGTCACCTGGGGGACCCTCCCCACATCCCTCTCCTATGGTCTCTCATCTGGGCCTTGGAGAGAAGAAGCTATTGGACTGTCCCTGAAGTATATGGGCCTGTGTCTCAGCAGGGGCCATCTTGATAACAATGCTGACACCACAGTCCCAAAGCCCAGCTGTGAGGTTGCCAGCAGAGAATGTTGCCATGGAGGCTCAGAGGGGGTGGTGTTGTTTTGTTTGTTTTTTAGGGGCTTTCTGAGATGGTATCTTGCTGAGATACTGTATAGCCCGGGCTACTTTGGAACTCCTGGGCGGGAGTAGTCTCAGTAGTGTCATTCTCTTGGTCTCAAGTAGGCTCAGCCTTCCATAGCTGAGATTATAGATATGTGCTACTGTGCCTGGCTGAGTAGATGGTTTGGATTTGAATTCTACTGCAACAAACACTGTCAGTTGCCTCTGTAATACCCTCCTGCCCTCATCCATATCTCCATGCCCTCCCCGCCACACATATGCACACATACCCCCTTCCTAGACTGGCAGCGGTCTCAGCCCCAAGCAATGGACTGTGACCAGTCTAAGCTGAGGGTTGGTAAGCTGCAACCCGAGGGACCAAGTGTGACTGTCCCTGTTTTTATATGACCCCTAAGCTAAAATGGTTTTTAACATTTTAAAATGGCTAAAAAGGTGAAAATGGTATTTTGTGGCACATGAAAATTATATGAAATTCAAGTTTAAGTGTTCCTAAATAAAGTTTTATTGAAATACAACCACACATTTGTTCATATATTATCTACGGCTGCTTCCATATCACAAAAGCTGGGGTGAATAGTTGTAACAGAGACTGTATGCCCCACAAAGCCTCATATTTTTACTATTTAGCCCTTTCCAGAGAAAGTTTGCCAACTGACCCTTGGTCTTACAATCATAATCACCCTGCTTCCTTTTCCCAGGCTTCCTTGTAGCTAGAAGTGGCCACATGTTCCAGTTCTATCTGAAGATAGCTAAGGAGAGGTCAGATAGGAAATTTGTATAAACACATTGCTTTCCCGAAAGCAAAGGCACAACATTGCTAGACTGTCTCCTTCCTCCTTCCTGCTTTAAGTGGGGATATGCTGTCTGGAGTCCACTAGCCCATTTCTTTCAGAGCCAATCTCCTGCTAAGAAATGGGAAAACAGAAGGCCCAGACTTTAGTAGGGAGGGTTAGGCGGGTTGGCTGGGGTCCTAGCAAAGGGGAAGGTCCACCCTGGGCACCTGCTCAGAGGATGGGCTACTTCTAACCTAAACCAGAGGAGCCACTTGTCACCTGGGCCAAACAGAAGAAGTCAGCCCCTCCCAAGAACTCCCAAAACTCCTGTCTTTGGCTTCAACATCAGCACCTGGAGGGCTGGGAGATGGCCCGAGGTCTTTTCCCTATTGAGTCTTAGTGATCAGCACCTCCCTGTGTCTGTCTGGGCTTCCCTCTTACCCCAGTTTCTCCTATAGTACCCCAAAGATAGCAGATAATCAAAATAATGATGGATGGTTAGGTGGATGGCTGAGGTATGAAGGAAGGAAGAAGGAAGGGAAAAATCAGTTACTAAGAGGCTTTCACACACGTGAGCTGACAGCAACCTGTGAGATCACAGGCTAGATATTATTATGCCCATTTAACAGAAAAGGAAACTGAGGCTCATGTAAAGTTAGTGGATTTTCCAAAGGTCACAACAGTTAGAAGAGGTGAAGCTAGGACCCAAACTCCGACACTGGTTTAAATCATGGGGCACAGCCCCTTCCTGCCTCGGCTTCCTGGACATTACTTCCAGGTCATGTGGGGACTAGTAGACGGGCACATAGGCAAAGAACCTGCCACCATCTCAGTGAATCATGGAAAGAACTTTCATGATGCGGGTCTGGATAGCTGCCAGGATCAGCATCTTATTCACATCTCCCAGTTCTGCTCTTGGGACCACTAAGAACGTAAGAACATGTCACTTCCTTTACAGGTGCTCAGTACATATTTGTAGAATGAATGAGTTGATTTGTGTCAGTACAAATTTCTCAACAAAGAGTCATAGTTTACAAAATAAAAAAAAAGTAGGTGAAATTGACATCATGTTTCCTTGCTTTATAGTAGATTGGAATGTACGTTTTGGCAGCTGAATAAGTGTCCTGCCACGCCACATAAGCCCATGATATCCGTCACTGCCATCACAAGAGAACAGTTAGCCTGCACACTTGCTCTGTCCCATTTGCTATTCCAAGCATGTGATGTAAATTGTTATCATTTAAACCGCACAACAAACCGATAGGCTGGGTATTATTGCTATGGTTGAGGAATGTGAGGCTTAGAGAGGTTAAATAACTTGACCAAGGCCACAAGGTACCAGAATCAGGTCCAAACCTAGTTCTTTCACCTCCATGGAATGAGAGAAGGCTTGTGGGGGGTGGGTCTTAGGGGATGAATGCCCCTTCTGTGATATGTATGAAGGTTGGTCCACTTAGAGAGCTGACGAGGGTGCTGCTCGCAGAAGCGGAAGGGGGTGTGGATGTCTTATTACGGCAGCTCTTTCCTTGTCCCGTGCCAGGCTCAGCCCTGGCAGGATCACTCAGCTGGCATGCCTCTGTGTATGTGTGTTAGAGGGTGGGGGACAGTGGATTAGGAGGGGCCGGGCTGGGCTGGCTTGGTTGTGCTGAGGAGACTCTGGTGATTCATTTGCCCCTCCCAGCCTGCGGACCTCTATCAGGGTGTGACTTGTAGGAAGGGTATCACAAAATGCCATCTAGGCAAGAGGGGAAATGGAAGGGGAGGGTGGCCAAGGGGCAGCCCTCAGTCTCCTGCCAGATGGGGCATCCTGCCAAGGCCCACCCCCACCCCACGCCAGGAAACCTTTCTTTGCCTGGGGTGAAGCACAATGGAACAAGTTGCTGCTAAGACCTTCTGGAACTTTTTTTTTTTTTTTTTTTCCCCTGGAATGTTCCGGGGACCTCTGGTACCCTGGATTGGCCCAGAAGTAGCAGGTCTGCTGCCCAGAAGATCTGTCTTCCGGGACTTCTGAGGGGTTACACCTAGGGAAATTAAGCTGCACATGTGAACTGGCACCGCTCTAAGTCTGGCAGGGCCCAATGGCTGACTCAGGGTAGATGCTCCATAATGGTTTGTTGCCTGACTGAGTGACTGAACAGGCTGGCAACTCCAAGGCCGGAGGAGAAAACAGAGGCAGCACTCCCTGGCCCTCAAGGAACTTGAAACTTCACTCACTGTAATGACACAATTAGCAGAACAATTAAGTGTTACATTGTGACACTCTCCCTAGGTCCTCTAGGAATTGGAAATAGGGTCTGAGACTGAGGAAGTCTTCCTGAAGAGTTGGCTCAGGCAGGGAGCCTGAAGGTGGGTCTGAAGGGGGGTTGAGATGAACATGGTGAGGAACGCTGTGGTATGATCTTTGGAGTGGGAAGGTCTTTAAATACCCAGCTTGAAGACTCCAGGCCTGCAGCAAAGGAGCAGCTCGGTTAGGGGGTTTCCACGTGCCAGGTGCATCCTACGTATTAATCCTCACGCCAACCTTGGTGGAGTATGTTACTGTGCTATTTTACAAGTGAAGAGATGGAGGCTCTAATAGACTCACTAAATTGTCTGAAGCCACGTGGATATAAAGAGGAGGAGGAACTAGACCTACATCGTCCATCCAACACAGTAGCCATCGGCAACGTGTGGCTATGGACCACGTGGCCAGACCCACAGGTCGCCATACATAGAAAAATTAACAAACTTATGTTACATTTTATTTTATATTTTTAATATTTATATATCAACACATAGAGAAATATTTTGTAAAATTTTATAATGAATATTTTGTAAATAAAGGTATATTTAGCTATAATTTCCCATTTTCCCTATGTATGTATGCATGGTGACCTTTAGCACACCCTGTATTTTCACTGGACATTGTCCCTGACAAGTGGCTGTCCCGTCTCAGCTGGAATTCCTCTAGATATGGCATATTGATTTGCTGAGGCTGCCATGACAAAGTACCACATACTGGGCAGCTTAAATGGCAGAAATGTATTGTCTCATAAATCAAGGTAGCCGCAGCGTTGGTTCCTTCTGAGTCTGCGTGGAAGAATCTCTGCCTCTCTCTCAGCTCCCTTAAAGGTTTGCTGGCCATCTTCTGTGTTCTTTGGCTTCTGCTGCTAAAAGGGGGTATTAGTGAAATGCTTTATATCACACCAGCCTCTGCCTTCATCTTCACATGGGGTTCTCTCTGAGGGTGTCGCCTGTGCTCCTGCATGCAAATTTCTCCTCCTACCCATCACACTGGATTAGGAGCCCATCAAATTCATAACCAGTTGCATCTTGTTTCCAAATAAGGCCACATTCTGAGGTGCTGGGAGTTAGGACTTCAACCTATGAATTTTGGGGCTACATGATTCAGCCCATAACAGGTGGCTGGGGCACTCTCCCTCTCCAGAAGTTCTATCTATATCTTCCTCTTGTGCCAGTCCACAGATCCTCCTAGGAGTCCTCCTTAAAAGTCACTTGCAAATGCCCAGCCCATCTTTCTTTCCCCTGAGCCCAGGTGTGACTGGCCCCACCTGGGTGAGGTTGGTATCTGTTAACAATAACCACCTGGCACTCAGGAAGGAGCAAACCGATAAGGGAGGAAAGGTTAAAAATAACCCAAGGGCTGCCTAGATAACCCTTGCTCTTTGCAACTTTGATTTACAACAGCTCAGCCAGGAGGTCACCTGGATCTGTGCCAGCTATAAAACCTCACTCCAGCTCCACTCAGCTTTCTGCTTGTTTGCCTGGGGATTTCCAGTCCTGGCTGGTGTGACAGGGCTGTCATTTCTCTTTCTCTTTGCCCTGGAAGCTCTTTGACACCTCCTTGTCCCTATAAGAGGAGGGGGCTGGCTTAGGAGGGCTACACTGTCCTTCAGAGCAGCCAGGTAACTGGGACCCAGCTTGACTCCTTGCCCTGGTGTGATTTGGAAAGTCACACAATTTCTTTGAGCCTCTGTTTTCTCATCTGCAAAATAGGAAAAGAAGGTTGTCCCCCCTTCCCCCGCCACTGTGTCCTGCCTTGTGGTGGGAGAAGCAGGGGGAAATAGGGAGGATTGCGGGGGCCGCAGAGTCCCATCAGCACATCGTTAGTCCCCTCTCATGTTACACAAACATGAAGTCGTTCCTGATCCCTGGGCAGGGGCAGGCGTTAGGTGCTCTGGGCCCCTCAGCACCCAAGTGTGGTTCTCAATGAAGCAGCATTGGCGTCCCCTGGATGCTTGTCAGAAATGCAGACTCTCCTGTCCCACCCTGACCTGCTGAACCACAATCTGCCTTCCCCGAGAGAGTAGTGTGCTCATTAAAATTGGAAAAGTGCTGCTTCAGTGGTCATTGCTCTGCCTGTCCTGGGTCCCTTCCCCGTTCTTCTGATAAAAATGATCTTATTTTCTTTGGAGAGTTGTGGCCCCTACCTCCAACCCTAAAGGCATTAGTGGGGCCAATTCATGCTCCAGATCCCTGAGGGGAACAAAAATCTTATCCTGGCCAATCAGAACCTACCCTGGGACTTCACCTGGAGCTGGGCCAGCAGGAGCTCTCTTTACACAGCAGGTGCTCAGCTGAGGGATGGAAGCCTGCCTGGAGGTGGTACCACCACCTTGGTAGCCACAGGGAAAACCTAAGGATGGGGCCACCACAGAGAGGTGCAGAAGAGTTAGTGCTCACATTCGTATGTCTGTTGTGGGGGGGGGGGGCAAATCCCATTTTAGAGCTTCCAGCTTTGTCCAAAGTCAGATCAACCCTCTTGGGGTATGAGACCTGAGGAAGGGGTCTCATATGGCATGATGATCCCTGCTGGAGGTAGGTAGGGGGACATCTGTCTGGGCAGGTGACAGATTAAGGCTTTAAACCTGAAGGACTGGAGCTTTAATGGTGGAGTAGCCGACCATGGAAGACATTTCAGGCAGGTGGTCCCACCGGGACACCCCCATCAAAGCAGATCTGTGGTGCAGTGTCCCAGTCCGGAGCTGGCCCTGCCCTGTCTGGCTTCCTCTGAGCACCCCACAGGAGTTCTGGACTCATAAACCCAGGGTGTGGCTGGACCCGCATGTGCACTGCATCCCTGGGGCACCTCCTTGCTTCAGGCTGGAGGTCTCAGGAGGTATGAGCAGGGGCTGGGGACAGAAGCTGGGCCCCAGACCACTTGGTGAGGAAAAGGCACAGTTCCACCTTATAGATTTGTAGCAGAGGGGCAAACTCAGGGGAAACAAGTCACCTCTGACACCCGCGGACAGCAAAGGGCTCCTTCTTCCCAGCCAGGCCCATACTGTGTCGGCCCAGATAGCGAGCAGCCTTCCGGGTTTGTTCACGACTGCAGGGGTTCTAGGATGCTGTCCGACCAGCATGAGCCAGGCCACCCTGTTTCCTGAAGTTCCCAGAGCAGGCACCGGGACAGGCAAGGTGGTAGGAGTGCTGGGTGTTGAGTCAGGGTCTGAATCCCCCTGCCTGGGGGAGGCTGGGGTCTGTTTCCCAGGGCTGCTTTCCTGGGAGCCTAGAGCACCCTCAGCCCTACTGGGCTTGGAGGGGAAGCCCTGAGAGGGAGGGAGCAGGAGAACCCAGCAGAGTGTTCGTAAGACACTCTCATATATGGACATGCACACGTGTGTCTCTCTGTGTGTATGTCCCTGGAAGTGGCCCAATGTAAAGCTGCTGGGCGTGAATCATGAGAGCCATGAGAATTGTCTCTTGACCTTGTGCATCAGGGGTGAACAGATGGTGGGTGACCTGTGCCAGGGCGGGTGGGCTTGGAATCATCTGCAGATCTGCCAAATCGTCTCAGGGGTGGGAGTGACTGGCAGGAGGGGTGAGTGGAGACTTCCCCGTCTATGGGAACCTGCTCCGAGTTCATATGTTAGCTGCAGAGTTGTGAGTGGGGAGTGTGTCATCTCCGTGAGCCTGTTCCTGGGTGCAGTTGTTGGGTGCACACATGAGTGGTGGGTGTATGAGCGACCTCTGTGGCATCCACGTGGGCTGGGAGTTGTGTGCCCACAGTGATGGGAGCAATGGGGGGGATGGTGAGCCCACTGAGGGGATGAGCAGACCATGTCTCCCCAGGGCCAGCCCAGGCCCAGGTCTCCTCCTAGAGCTCAGATAGTCCCCAACTAGTTCCCAGATTAACCCTGGTTAACGCCCCCGCCTGGGGGAGTTTAACAAGTCCTCCGGGCTTCCTCCCCGTTGGCCTTTTCAGAGTTAAGGAAGCAGCAAACTGCTTGTTGGCACAAAACCCTTGGGTCGCATTTGGGACTTTTTTTAGAAGGAAAATTGCTAGTGACAGCTTCATCCTCCGCTTCCAGAGAGCAGCATTCAGAGCAGACGTGACTTCACAAGGCCGGGCCTCAGAGCACCTGATGCTTCCTCACCATTGTTGCCATAAATACAGGGAACGCTGAAATAGTAGAATCATGGGGCCCACTGGGAAAGAGGGAGGAAAAGTTCCCAAGCCTTTGTGCAGGCTGATAGGAAGTGTGGCAGGGAGGAAGCAGGAGAGGGTGGGGAGGAAAGGCGAGGCTGGGGACAGATGGAGGGGGTGAGTGAGAGGGGCTTCCTGTCCAGAGACAGGGCGACAAGGCCCAGTCACCAGTGGGTCTGAGACCAGGACCTGGCAGGGATGTGCTCTGAGGTTGGGGGTTGAGCAGGAGAGGCAGAAGCCCCAGGGAATGGCGGGGTGGCCTATGCCCACCAGGGAGCCAAGCCAGAGAGGACAGAGAAGGGGCTCCCAGATCCTCTCACCCAACCGGGAGCTGTAAGGCTAGAATTAAAAGCCCCCACTGACTCAAATAGGTGACTTAAGCGGCTTTGGACTTTGCCAGGCATCAGTCCTACCCAACCCTGATTCCTTTATCTTCAGCCAGAAATGGCCCCAGCAGACAAGGAGTCCCACACTTCTGACCACTTGGAGGGTGGCTGACACCAGGGCAGCAGAGCTGGCTGGGCCATACCTCTTAAAATGCAATAAAGCCCAGCACAGCAGAGAGGACTGCCTCCCTCAACACAATTGCTGGGTTGCTGGGCACAGTGTTGCCAAATGACTTTCTCCTGGTAAGTTCCGTTGAGGGAAATTGTGAGGAAATAAATTTCCTCTCAATACGCTGTAGATTGACTCATGCTAGCTTCCCAGTGGTCCATAAAATAATAGCAACATTTATTGGGTACTTGCTTTTGTGCCAAGTGCTATTAAGAAGATCTTAAAAAGAGAAGCTATTAGCGTCTCTGATTCTCAGAAGAGAGAGGGCAAGTTGCTCTGCTAAACTTGAATATACTTAGAAATCCCAGGGTCAAGACTGGAACCCGGGGAGTTGACCACAGAGCCCCGGCATAGGTGGCTTTGCTTCCTGAGAAAAAGCAGTTTGTGAAAGGGGTGGGAGGAGGAAACAAAAATCCCCGGGAAGCTGAGCCACAGGAGGGTGTCCTTGGGAGACTTGAGCCCCAGGGTGGGCTCCCTGAGGCAGTAAAGCCAAGTGAAGCAGGGATGTTCCTGACGGGACAAATAGGCCAACAGGATGGGAGACCACGGAGGAGCCAAAGGCCTGCGGGAGGAGGGCTCGGGCCTGGGGTAGCCCAGACCAGGCCGACCTCCCTGCAGCCTGTCACTGATAACCCCAAAGGTCCCTCACTCTGTACACAAACACAGTGTTCCAACCTGCTGCAGAGCTGGTGCTAAGTTAGGGAGATGGCAGGGGGACCCAAAAGCTGTGCTCTGCCAGATGGGTCTTTGAAGAGCCTGGCGATTCCTTGCATGATGATGGAGACAAATACCCCAGTACTATTTTTCACTTAGGATCTCCTGAGATCCTGCCATATTAGTGCAAAGGGAACCTTGTGCTTTTCACAGCTGCAGAGTATTCAGGTGGGTGGACATCCCACAGTCTATGTAGCCAGTCCCATAGCTGTGGACATTTAGGTTGTTTCCTGTCACCTGCTGGTATAAACAATGCAGCTGTGGGTCTACCTGGAGACTGAATTACTGGAAATAGCACTACAAAATCGAAGAGAACAAGGCTTCATCAGTTTGCGAAATGTTGCCATTTGGCCCTCCGTGGAGGGTGCACCAACTTCTCCCCCTGCCCTCTTAGCATTAGCAAACATTTGGTTTGACAGGTGAAATGTAATGTCTCAGAGTAGCTTTAAATTTCGTTTCTCTTATCAGGAGATGGAAGAGCACCCCTCTGTATTTAGGAGCCAGTGGTATTTTATATGGGGCTGTCATCTGTCCCTTCAAGGAGATTTTTTTTTTTTTTTTTGAGACAGAGCCTCAAGCTGTTGCCCTGGGTAGAGTGCCGTGGCATTACAGCTCACAGCAACCTCCAACTCCTGGGCTCAAGCGAGTCTCCTGCCTTCGCCTCCCAAGTAGCTGGGACCACAGGCGCCCGCCACAACGCCTGGCTATTTTTTGGTTGCAGCCGTCATTGTTGTTTGGCGGGTCCGGGCTGGGGATTCGAACCCGCCACCTTAGGTGTACGTGGCTGGCGCCTTAGCCGGTTGAGCTATAGGCGCCGAGCCTCAAGGAGATTTCTTATTTGAATTACCTAAGCATTGGGTGAGAGCCGTCAGCATTGCAATAAGCCCTTGTAAACTACTTGAATTAGAATTCTGCTTTCCCAAGGACGAGGTGCTTTTCAATAAGGAAACTGACACTCTGACTGTACAATCAGAACCTGGGTCCTTTCACCTGCTCCTCTGTCTTGTTAATGGGTTTCTCATCTTGGAGGAGAAGACTGGACTGATGTGACCCTCAGGGGTCAGTCCTGCACACTCACCAGGTCTTGGCTTTTGAGGTCTCAGCACTCTTGTGTGAGTGCCCCTTGTGAGGGGAGTTGCAAGGCACGTCATCTTTTCAGCTGCTGATCGTTCACGTGCCTTGTTGATGGATAAGGAGGCTGGGTTCAAGGTCACTCAGCCTTGCCCATTCACATCACCATACATTTTCCAGCCTGAGAGAATAAAACAGCATTGCCAGGGAGAGAGCAGGTCTGGCTATTTAACACTGGGTCAGGTTCTCTCTCTGGCCCTTGCCTCCCTATTCACAAAATGGTAGCATTGGGCAAGGGAGATGAGCCTTTCTGCTGTATGTATTTATGTATTTATTTATTTCTGAGGCAGACTCTTAAACTATCACCCTCTGTAGAGTGCTTTGACATCATAGCTCACAGCAACCTCAAACTCTTGAGCTTAAGTAATTTTCTTGCCTCAGCCTCCCAAGTAGCTGGGACTACAGGTGCCTACCACAATGCCTGGCTATTTTTTTGGTGTAGCTGTTATTGTTGTTTGGCAGGCCCAGGCCAGATTTGAACCCACCAGCCCTGGTGTATGTGGCCGGAGCCCTAGTCCCTGAGCAATAGGCACGGAGCCAGAGCCTTTCTGCTTTAAGATATCCCTTTCCTTCCCTCAAACAGGCCATGCTCCTGCCTACCCCAGGGCCTTTGCGCTTGCTGATCCCATTGCCTGAACGTCTCTTCCTCTGAATTTTTTTTTTTTTTTTTTGGAGACAGAGCCTCAAGCTGTCCCCCTGGGTAGAGTGCTATGGCATCACAGCTCACAGCAACCTCCAACTGCTAGGCTCAAGCGATTCTCCTGCCTCAGCCTCCCAAGTAGCTGGGACCACAGGCACCTGCCACAATGCCCAGCTAATTTTTGGTTGCAGCCATCATTGTTGTTTGGTGGGCCTGGGCTGGATTTGAACCTGCCACCTCAGGTGTATGTGGCTGGTGCCTTAGCCACTTGAGCCACAGGCACCGAGCCTCTTCCTCTGGATTTTCACAGGCCAACTGATCCCTTCTCCTCATTCGGGTTCCATCCCAAATGCCTTCTCTACAGAGAAGTCTCAGAGCTCTGGCTAAAGTTTGTCTCTCTTGCCTCATCCCACTTGAGTTCTAGCACCACAGGCACCTGTGGGAATCACCTGTTAACTGATTTGCTTCCATGTTTGTGGTCTGTCTCCCCATGGAGGCCGGACCTTATCCGTGTTGCTCAGCACTTTGCTCCATGCCTGGCGCAGAGAAGGCTAAGTAAGATGCAGTACAGGAGAGCTTCTGAGGGCTGCAGCTGTGTGACCCAGATGGCCAAGGGTGCCGTTCTTTAGGCAGGGTGCAGGGAACAGCCAGACTAGTGGAAATGATTAAGCGTAGTGACCTCCCCAACTCCCGCCCCCAGCCAGTCAAACGTCTGAGACCCAGAGCGCCTCTTTACATTCCTCACGAGGACTGTAGGCTCATCTGACAGCAAAGGAAGCAGTTTTTAAAAAGCTATGTCTTTTGGTGTCCAATCCCAAGGGACCCTTCAGTTTCTAGTCTGGAGACAGTCCAAGAGGATGGCCCCCCCAGCTGTCCCCTGCAAGCCACCCGGAGGCATAATGTATAGGGACCATTTAATTCCTTTCCTTATCCCACCCAGATAGCTCAGGACAGCATGACAGTGAGGCCTGTCTCTTGACACAGGATCACTAACTGAGGTTTATCACTGGCGATGTGACTGAGCTCTGTGCTTCACACTGTTGTTGGAAGGGTCACAGGAGGTACAAGAGGTCTGAGGGCCACCCATCTCAGACTTTCCTTCCTACCCCACTGCCAGGGCTGGATACAGGGACAGTTACTCATGCAGTCCTCTTTACTGCCCCCATACCCCTCTGTTCATCATGCTTGTCACCCTACCCCACCAGATTACTCTCCCTGAGACATGCCAGGATCATTTCCTTCTGCCTGAAGCACCTGCTGGCATGTCCATTGCAGGGTGGTGTAGAATAAGGAAGATCATTTAGAGTAGGGTTTCCCACTCTCAGCACTACTGACTTGCTGTCCTATGCCCCGTATGATGTTCAGCTGTATCTCTGGCCTCCTTCCACTGGGTGCCAATAGCACCTCTCCCTCCAGTCATAGCAACCAAAAATGTCTCCAAATATTGTCATGGGGCAGATTGTCTGGCTGAGAACTAAATCCACTGGGATATACTTGGAATTCTATGCAGCCATTAAGAATGATGAATAATGATAAACGTAATTATAGCTAACACTGTGGAGGGCACACGAGGTACAAGACCCAGTTCTGACTGCTCTACACATAACAGGTTCTTTGATCCTCTATCCTCACAGCATCCCTGTTTTACAGGTGAGGATTGAGGCATAGAGAGTTTAACTTATCCAAGGTCACATAGCTCATGTGGTGCTCATGATATATTGTTAAGAGAACAAAGCGGGTAAGGAAACAGTACTTATACTATGATTTTATTTTGTATTTAAAAACACACACCTGGCTCGGCACCTGTGGCTCAAGTGACTAAGGCACCAGCTATATACACCTAAGGTGGCGAGTTTAAATCCAGCCTGGGCCCACCAAAACAACAATGACAGCTGCAACCAAAAAATAGCTGGGCATTGTGGCGGGTGCCTGTGGTCCCAGCTACTTGGGCAGCTGAGGCAGGCGACTAGCTTGAGCCCAGGAGTTGGAGGTTGCTGTGAGCTGTGATGCCATGGCACTCTACCCAGGGGGATAGCTTGAGGCTCTGTCTCAAAAAAAATAAATAAATAAAATAAATAAAAACACATACCTATGCCCACCCACCTACATCTACACATATACATATCACAAATAAGTGCATTATCAGTGGTTCTTTCTAGATCACGAGATTACAGATTAATTTCATTTTACTTTTGTTTCTCTGTAGTTAACCTTTTTTCTTTTTTGAGACAGAGTCTCACTTTGTCACCCTTGGTAGAGTGCAGTGGCATCAGAACTCACAGCACCTCAAACTCTTGGGCTTAAGCGATCCTCTTGCCTCAGCCTCCCAAGTAGTTGGGACTACAGGTACCCGCCATAATGCCTGGCTATTTTTTGGTTGTAGTTGTCATTGTTGTTTGGCACACCCAGGCTGGACTTGGACCTGCCAACTTTGGTTATGTGGCTAGCGCCCTACCTGCTGAGGTACAGGTGTTGAGCCTTCTGTAGTTATCTTTAAAAAATTTGAACATATATTGTTTGTACAAGAAGAAAAAAAACATGGTCTCAGCTCCAGTATTGAAGATGAGGGATCTTTCTTTAGTCCATTGTAAGTCTGGAGTGACCAGTCAAGATGGCAGCACTGGCTTGGCGCCTATAGCTCAACCAGCTAAGGCGCCAGCCACGTACACCTAAGGTGGCAGGTTCGAATCCAGCCCGGACCCGCCAAACAACAATGACGGCTGCAACCAAACAATAGCCGGGCATTGTGGTGGGTGCCTGTGGTCCCAGATACTTGGGAGGCAGAGGCAGGAGATCCGCTTGAGCCCAGGAGTTGGAGGTTGCTGTGAGCTGTGATGCCACAGCACTCTACCCAGGGGGACAGCTTGAGGCTCTGTCTCAAAAAAAAAAAAAAAAAAAAGATGGCAGCACTGACCTGAGGCCAGTGCGGAAGGTTTGGGATGTCTACAGGGTCTTCCTTGTCTGAAATTGGAGGTGGAAATAGACCCCATTAAAGACCAGTGGGGCAGCTCCTCAATAGTCTCTAGGGAACCCGTAGTTTTCAGCCCTTTCTGGAAGGTGGTATGGTCCAGAGGTTGGAATAGGTGCCAGCCCTTGTACACTTTACCCAATGATTGCCCTCTAGAAAATGTGTTAGCCTTCAAACCTGACTGAGACAACTCCTCGGAAGCATGAAGACTGTCCAGGCGCCCAGCATGTCCGGGATGGGTGAGACACAGAGAGTAGCAAAAACATGATGATCCCGATTAGATCAATTTTTCATGGATACACAATATTTGCATGTATTTATTTGTAGGGTACATGTAATATTTTGTTATATGCTCAAACTATAATCATCAAGTCAGGATATTAAGGTATCTGTCACCTCGTGTATTTGTCATTTCCATGTGTTGGGAACATTTCAAGTCTTCGAGCTATTTTGCAATACACAATGCATGGTTTCGAACATGAGAACTGTTACTTCCGTCAAACTGCACGGATGGCCATCAGCCAACCTCTCTTCATCACTCCCTCCTCCAACACGCCCTCTTTCCAGCCTCCAGGAGCTGTCATTCTATTCTCTATCTCTGTGAGAGGAACTTCTTCAGCTCCCACAGGGAAGTGAGAAGTTGCAATCTGTCTTTCCAGGCCTGGTTCATTTCACTTAACATAATGACCTCCAGTTCCATCTATGTTGCTGCAAATGAGAGGATTTCTTCCTTTTTATGGCCATATAGTATTCCAGTGTGCATATGTGCCCCATTTTCTTTACCCATTCATCCACTGATGGACACTTATGTTGATTCCATATCTTGGCTGCTGTGAACAGCACTGCAATGAACCTGGGGGTGAAGGTATCCTTTTGATATGTGGATTTTTTTTCCCTTTGCAAAAATATCCAGTAGTGAGATTGCTGGCTTATATGGTAGTTCTATATTTAGTTTTTTGAGAAATCTCCATACTGCCAAACATTTTTTTAATAACACCCAATGTGATCATCTTATGAGTAAACGATGTTATAAATAGCTTATCTTATTGTTCCTAAAATAACCAAGCGACTGTACATTTGTAAGGGGAGTTTTGAAATGTAAAATTATTCTTTTTAAAGCTAGAAAAAATAAATCCAAACTTTAATAGTAGCAGAATGTAGGCTAAAAGAGAAACAGGCTTTAGAATCAAACACACCGGCAGGGAGCCCAGCTGTGCTTGGACTAGGCCCTCACTGGTGGCTCAATTTCCTAGGGAGCCATATGGGGGCTCAGGATTGGGGCAGCCTGAAAGAGGTGTCAGGGCAATATGAAGCCCAGTCCTGGGGCAGGGTTTGCACCCAAGGAATAGTAACTGTTGTTACAGCAGGATGGTGGGCTTGCCGTTTATTTTTTCCCTTTATTCCTTAGTCAGCTTGCTATAGGTATGTTATTTTTAGAATCAGAAAAAAAAAAAAAAAAAAAGAAACCAAAACTCTCACGAAACGAAAGTGAGTGATGAGTGATTTACAGGCAGACAGACAGATGCTCTTTAGAAACAGTGGCTCTGGGACATGGAATTTAACCTGCAGTTCGGGAGGCTCAGAGAGAAGCAGGTGGGTGCACCCACAAGCTTCCTAATTGAGCACTTCCTGCCTTTAACTCCCCCACCCCCGCCGGGGTTTCAGATCTCAGGGAAACCCCAGGGCCACAGCCCCCTCCACCCCCACACACCCACTCCCAGTTGGGAGGTCTTTGGGCCAGACTGGGGCTTACCAGAGCCCACCAGCCTTTTGCCACCCCCTGCCACCTGCTCTCATGGGCTGTGCCCTGGGCTGGGGTGGCCTGAGAGCAGATGGTACAAGGCCAGGAACAAGAGCCAAAGACCACAGAATCTGCCTTTGGGTCTACATGCCCGCCCCATCTTCTTTTTTCTTTTTCCATCTGTGTTTCTTTTCTTCTTTTTCATTTTACTTGTTTGAAAAGTCATTCTTTTAGATAAATTTGACTTCATAAAAATTTAAAATTTTATGCATTAGAGACTATGAACAGAGTAAAAAGGCCACCTACAGAATGGGAGGATATATTTGAAAGTCATTTTCTGCTAAAGGAGTGGTCCAGGATATACATGTATAAAGAACCCTTAAAATTCAACAACAATAAGAAAAATTTGAACCCAATTGAAAAATGGGCAAAAGGCTTGGATAGGCATTTATTTTATTTTATTTATTTTTATTAGATCATAATTATGTGCATTAATTCTATCATAGGATACAGTGTGTTGCTTCCATATACAGTTTGAAAAACTCTCATCCAACTGGCTAACATAGCCATCATGTCTTTCTCATAATTGTTGTGTTAAGACATTTATATTCAACCTTTAGACAAATTCACATGTACCCTAATAGGATAAATCATAGGTGTGATCCCCACAATCTCCTTCTCTTCACTCATCCTCCCCTCCCCTCGATAGGCATTTTTCTAAAGAAAATATACAAATGGGCCAGGTGTGGTAGCTCATACTTGTAATCCCAGCACTTTGGGAGGCTAAAGTAGGAGGATTGCTTGAGGCCAGGAGTTCAAGACCAGTCTGGGCAACGTAGCGAAACCCTATCTATATGAAAATTAAAAATTAAAAAATTTACCAGTGTGGTAGCATGTGCCTTTAGTCCCAGCTACTTGGGAGGCTGAGGCAGGAGGATTGCATGAGCCGAAAGTTCGAGGCTTCAGTGAGCTATAACAACACCACTGCACTCCAGTCTGGGCAACAGAGTGAGACCCTGTCTCTTGAAAAAAAGAAAATATACAAATAGGCAATAAGTCCATGAAATTGCAGTGATGTTCAGTATCACTAATCATTAGAGAAATGCAAATCAAAACCAAAATGAGGCACTATACATCCGTTAGGGTAAACATTGTCAAAAAGCTGGAAAATAAGCCTTGGTGAAGATATGGAGAAATTGGTGATCTGTGACTTGCTGGTGGGAATGTCACAAGCTCTGAAAAACAGTATGGCAGTTTATGAAAGAGTTAAGCATAGAACTGTTGTATGGTCTTGCAATTCCACTTCCAGGTATACATACAACAGAATTAAAACAGGGACTCACATACTTATATACCCATCTTCATAGCAGCATTATGTATAACAGTTAAGGTGAAAACACCCAGACGTCCGTTGACAGGCGAATGGACAAACAAAATGTACTGTATGCATACACTGGAAAATTATTCCACCTTAAAAAGGAACAAAATTCTGATACATGTTATAATATGGGCAAACCTTGAAGATATGCTAAGTGAAATAAACCAAACACCAAAAACCAAGTATTATATGAATCCACCTATGCAAAGTATGTAGAATAGCCAAATTTTTTTTTTTTTTTTGAGACAGAGCCTCAAGCTGTCCCCCTGGGTAGAGTGCTGTGGCATCATAGCTCACAGCAACCTCCAACTCCTGGCTCAAGCGAGTCTCCTGCCTCAGCCTCCCAAGTAGCTGGGACCACAGGCGCCTGCCACAACGCCCAGCTATTTTTTTGGTTTCAGCCCTCATTGCTGTTTGGCAGCCCGGGCTGGATTCAAACCCGCCACCTTAGGTGTATGTGGCTGGTGCCCTAGCCACCTGAGCCACAGGCGCTGAGCCAGAATAGCCAAATTAATACAGACAAAAAGTAGAACAGTAGTAACCAGGGACTGAGTGGGGGAGAGAAGAGAGAGTTATTGCTTCCCAAGATCACTTTGGGAAGATGAAAAAGTTCTGGAGATGGATAGTAGTGATGGTTGCACAATATGGTGATTGCATTGATTGCCACTGAATTGTACACTTAAAAATAGTTAAAATGGTAAATGTTATAGATAATTTACTACAATAGCAATTATTGGAAAGACCGTTGTATCTTCTAGTGCAAACCTCTCATTCTGCAAAGAAATAAACCGGCACCATGATCTTGGACTTCTACACCTCCAGACCTGTGAGCAATACATTTCTGTTGTCTGTACGTTACCCAGTCTAAGGTGTTTTGTTGTAGCAGCCTGAATGGACTAAGGCAGACACTTAATGCTGTTTTCACTATTTGGCTCTTATAGACAATTCAGCATAAATGCTTCTATGTGCACATGTAGAAGTGTTTCCATGTAAATTTTCACTCAGTTATTAAAGAGACAAGCCTACCTGAAAGAAAGTCAACAAAATAGTTGTATTTACTGGCACTCAGGGAATGCTCCTTAAATGTTGTTGAGCAGAAGACAGGCATGGGTGTGTGGAGCCTACCTGCAGCTGTTGGCACTTGGCCCCCAGAATCGTCCACACCCCTGTCTGCTCACCTCTGTCTGCTTCCTGTCCCTGTGCTGGGCCCCAGCACAAAAGAGAGGGTCAGGCACAACCAGCTCCCCCAATCTCATTCGACATATCCCTCTACTCTGCCCCCGGAGGGTGACCTCTCCCCTGGATCTCCTAGGCCCCCTGTCTTGGGCTCCTTCAACACTCAGCCATGGCTCTGATCCTGGATGGAACCTCCCAGAGCTCTTTTCCTCCTTGTGTTACATACTTAATTTCTTTTTAAAAGTTTGAGTGGCCATTATCCTCTCTGATAATGCTGCTGTGTGCATTGAATACAGATGGAGAAGTTGAAGCTCAGAGAGGTCACATGGCTCACCTAGGTTCCTGGTCATAAGCATCCTAACCACAGTCACAATAAGGTCTCTGCAGCCCGTGGGCCAAAGCTCTCACTGGGGTACTCCAGGGAGCCTCCCAGATAAACCAGAAGGAGCCTCACTTGTTGTCAAATGGGAGTCACACAGAATCTAGAGTCGGGAGGAACATTCACTTCCTGACACCAGCTCTGCCTCCAGAACTGTGCAGAAGACACCCGGATCCTATAGCAGGGCAGTAGGCACAAGTGTCTGGGTGGCCAAGACTTTGGGCATTCAGTTCAGAGCCTCTGTCATGCCCAGGCTCACTGAGGGTCTGTCATGACTTCTCCCCTCTGCGACCACCTCTCTAAGAGTAGGGTCCTCTCAGAGGCTTCTGTGGCCTCCCACACGCTCCCCAGCATGGAACAGGTGTTCACTGAGCATCTCTGTTATCTTGTTTCAGCCACTTACCCAGTGCTCTTTGGATGTTATCTCAAGCAAAATGGGGCCAAGGAGGCAAAGAAAAGTGTTACCAGTTCCCTTTGTAACACTCCAAGCTCTAGTCATCCTACTGAGAGCATCTAGCATGGATGGGGGCCTTGGTCTAGGCCAGGTGCTGAGCTGATAGCTGCTGCCTCATAGTCTGAGACTAACGCTGACTTGTGGCCATCACTTTGACAGCCCTCTGCTGTATCAGCCAGGGACCATCAGGGAATGGGGCACACCCAAATTGGGTAATTAAGGAGAATGAATATAGGGACTCTGCATATAGGCGTAAGGATACAGTGCCCCTGGCTGGTACCAGCCACCAGGACAACCACCCTGGGCCCAAACTTGAGGGAGGGCTATGTGGAGAGGCTCCCTGACAGGAGCCATGCCATCAGTGGAGGGACACAGGCAGTGTGATTCTGCAAGGAAGGAATAAATATCCCCAATGTGTCTACCTCCCTCCTCTGTCCACTCTCCAGCCAGTGACCACTGGCCAGATCCAGATGGAAGACAGAGACCAAAGGAGCCACTGATGTCGCCCAGTGAGGTCAGCTTGTGAGCACAGAGGAGCAGAGAGTGGAAGCCTAGGTGGTTGGCGAACAGAAGGTCCTCAGATCTCACCAGCCAAGGTGAGATCATCAGATTCACTATATGTGGCCACAAGTCCAGTGTGCTTTGGTTTCTATGGGGCACAAAGTGAGAGAGAGATTTTCACTTTTATTTAAAGTTCAACCATGGCTGAATTAACCCTGGCTCAAAAGCAACCATTTCTCCTTCCCATTGTCCCCACCTCCCCCCTGAAAAAAAAGAGAGAGAGAAACAAGAAAAGAGACTAGGCACGGAGGGGAGGCTATGTGTGAGTGGGGCTCTTCCCTGGGCAGATATTCTAGAATTAAGACCTCTGAGGTCAGCCCTTACTTCCCGGGAAAGGACCTCAGACCCTCCACATATAAATAACCTAGAAATGCAGGTACTTCGAGAAGGAAGGACCTGGAAGGACAAAGTCTCCTTGGAGAGCTTAGGTCCCCAGTCTTGATGCATTTACCAAGTGTCCACCACGTCCCTGCATCTTGTCCTTGAGCTGGGTGCAGATCTGAATCAGACCCAGGCCCTGCACACACTTGGGACAGTCTAAGAGAGAACTCAGCCTATAAACAGGTTACAGAACAGAGCAGAAATGTGCGCACACACAACTCCATGATTAGAAAAAGCCCAATTACAAAAAGGGCAAAGGATTTGAATACACATTTCTCCAAAAAAGATAAACAGAAATGGTCAATAAATACATTTTAAAATGTTCGATGTCTTTAGTCATTAAAGAAATGCAAATCAAACCACGATGAGGTATCACTTCATGCCCACTAAGATGGCTTTAATCAAAAAGGCAATGACTAAAACAAGGTCGGGAAAGGTGCTGGGGAAACTGGAACCTTCATACACTGCTGCAGTGCTTTGGAAAACAGATTGGTAATTTCTCAAAAGGTTAAACATAGAGTTTTCATGTGACCCAGCAAATCCGTTCCTAGGTATAGACCCAGAAAAATTGAAAACTCATGTCCACACAAAAACTTGTAAACGAATGTTCTTAGCAGCAGTAATCAAAATAGCCCCAGACTAGAAACAGTCAAATGTCCATCAGTTGATGAATTGGTAAGTAAAACATGCTATATTCATACAATAGAATATTAATCATCCATTAAAACAAATAGAATTCATTCAACTCATAAGAGTAGAGCTACTATGAGTGGTATTTCTTTTTTGCGCAAGGAGAAATGTAAAGCAGTTCGTTTTCCTTAATGAAAGTTTAAAAAAAGGAATAAAGGTCATAAATAAGTGAAAGTTCTGAAAAGAAGCAAACCCCAAGACTTTTAACTTAAAAATTTAGTTTTTTCTTCATAATGGAAAAAATACGGGGTTTAATATATTTAGAACATCTATTCATTCAATTTCTGGATGAATGCAGCTTTCCATGTGAATTCTGAATTCTTTTAATTATATTTCTAGTTTTTTTTTTGTTTGTTTGTTTTGAGACAGAGCCTCAAGCTGTCCCCTGGGCAGAGTGCTATGGCATCACAGCTCACAGCAACCTCTAACTCCTGGGCTCAAGCGAGTCTTCTGCCTCAGCCTCCCAAGTAGCTGGGACCACAGGCACCCACCACAACGCCCAGCTATTTTTTGGTTGCAGCCGTCATTGTTGTTTGGCGGCCTAGGCTGGATTTGAACCCGTCACCTTAGGTGTATGTGGCTGTTGCCTTAGCCACTTGAGCCACAGGCACCAAGCCTATATTTCTAGTTTATTAAATAACACACACAGAGGCAAATCCACGAGAGCACTGAGAATATCAGAGGATTATCTGTAAATAATAAAAATTCTTTTGACCTGAATCTTTCATTTAAACCCTTCCTTCTGATGGGATTAGGTGAGGTTGATAACTGTACTTACTGAGAATTTATTCCTTTGATGACCAAAGAAGTACATGGAAGTCATCTGTCTTATCCCCCCTAGGAAGAGCAGTCCTTCCAAAAAATCTTTGAAGTTTCCTTTTCCTGCCTTATTCTATCATTTCCTGCCCATAAGTTCCAAGAAAAGGTGGGTATAGAAACACATGGAAAAATGTGATAGTGAACTAATATTTACAAAAACAAGAGCATGTGTTTAAAATAGACTCTGGTCTCTTGAGATGAGGTAAAGACGTTCTGTAAATTTCTATTACAGTGCTTATCTATTTTACCAATCTTTACATACAGAGAAAAGAACAATATGAAAATGAATTGAATGATCATTTTTGTAGGAAAGGGTTTAAAAAGTGTGAAATGGATGTAAAATTCACTTCAGCTTGATATTTTATTTGTTCACAAAAATAAGATGAGTAACTACCAGAGTAACTCACTTTGAATAAGAGGGTTTTTTGATGTGTAATAACTAGCTTCCTATTAAAAATAGATTGGTCAAGTTATCAAATATATTGTTATCTAAAAAATAGAATGAAATACTGATTTACATATTACAGCATGGATGAACCTTGAAAATATTACACCAAGTGAAAAAAATATACATAAAAAGCCACATATTGAATGATTCTGTTTATTTCAAATGTCCCAAATAAGCAAATCTATAGAGAATAAAAGTAGATGAAATGGTTGTCAGGGATTGGGGCAGAGGATAAAGGGAAGTGACTGTTAATGGATGTGGGTCTATTTTTTTTATTACTATTTTATAGAGACGGGGTCTTGCTCTATTGCCCAGGCTAGAGTGCAGTGGCATCATCATAGCTCACTGTAACCTCGAATTCCTGGGCTTGAGCAATCCTCCTGCCTCAGCCTCCCCAGTAGCTGGGACTACAGGTGTGTTCAACCACACCTAGATAATTTTTCTTATTTTTTGTAGAAATGGGGCCTCACTATGTTGCCCAGGCTGGTCTAAAATTCCTAGCCTCAAGCAATCCTTCCATCTAGGCCTTTCAAAGTGCTGGGATTATAGGTATCAGCCACTGTACCTAGCAAGGTAAAGGTTATTTGGGGGCCGATAAAATGTTCTGGAATTAAACAGTGGTGATGGTTGGACATATTTTGTGAATATGCTAAAAACACTGAATTTTACATTTCTAAAGGGTCAATGTTATGGTATGTAGATTGTATGTCAATAAAAAGAAAACAGAACTATGAAACAGGATAGAGGTAAGTAACACACAGAGAAGGAAAGGGGTATGGATCATTACGCCTCTGTGGGACAGTTTCCACCATCTGACCTGGTTTTAAAGGGCCAATGGAGATTCGCAACAGACTGTGGGAAGGAAGGACATTCTAGGCAGAGGGGTCAGCACTGTGCAAAGGCCCTGTGAGAAGATAGGAAGTAGCCTGGTGTGCTCTGGTAACTATAGAAGTCATTGTTTTGCAAATGAGATTCATTTCTGACGCTGAGCCCCATTCCTCAGGGCTGCAGAAAATGTCACCCCTTCATTCCTGGCATTTGTAGGTTTGTGAGATGTTCCAAGACCCTCCACGGCTTCCAGACATGGCTGTCATCCCTGTTTTTGACTCTTCCCTGTCTCTGTGCCACAGTTTTTGTCAAGACCAAGAACCTAGTGAGGATGGTTCTGAAAATATGTGGGCTGTGGGGCCCACTCCTCACCATGATCTGATCTCAACACACCCTACCAGGAAGCAGAGTGGAGGACCCTGCTGCTGGGGCCTCCCCACCTCCTGCTCAGAACCTGTTGCCTTTGCTCCCCCAGGCATTTTGTTCACCCCAGTAAATCTGCTTATCTCCTCTGTAAACTCCCTGAATTGCCCTTGATCTTTGAGCAAACAAAGATGCCAGACTTTCAGACTACTTCTGCTTGAATGGGAGAAAGGAAAGGGAGCTACCATGTAGAGAAAAACAGAAAAATCCGTATTCTACAATATCCAGCCTGACCAGTGATCACAGCATCCAATGCAATGGGCGCAGGGCAGGACCAGAGGCCATAGGCTGATGGTCACACTCCAGGATCTGTCTGAAAAGCACAGGTTCAAGACCACTCCTCCTTTCAGTGTTGTGACCCTCAATAACTGAGTCTCTTGCAAGCTGGTGCAGTGGGCTCTGACCTCTGCAGGTGTCTGCCCCCAGGTATTCAGTTCTGCAATGTGAGGGTTCCCAGGGCTCCCACCCCATCGCCTAAGTAGGACATGGAATTCAAGAAGAGGGTGCCAAAACTGAGGCCATGAGGGCAGCGTCAGGAAATGGGTCCAAGGTAGAAATGGAGGCCGGAGCTCAGAAGTAGAAATGTTTAATCTCTGACGTTCAAGAGAGCAGGAAACTAGCCTGGTTACCTTTCCTTATGTTGGGGTGGGTGGCTGGAACCATTGGAAGGGTCAGCGGAGGCAGGATCAGCGGTAGTAAGCATGAAGAATGGACAACTAGCAATTGCAGGTGGAGTAGGGCCGTGGGGTCACAGGGGAGCTTCCTCAGGCTGAAGACAGGGTCTGAAAAGGCTGAGTGAGGGTCCAGGGCCCACTGGCATTCTGACCCCAAGCTGTTCCCGCACACTTGCCATGGAGGATGGGGGACGGACAGAACCAGGACATGAAGGTGAAAACAGTTGCTGGGTCAGCTGGCCTCCTGGGTCACCACCTTCACTTTGTGGGGAGGATGTTTATTTAAGGAAAATCACTATGTTTACTCAAAGCTTTGGGCTGCAGGCCTCAGGGGTGGAATTATCAGTGAAAGCTAGGCCATTAATCAATTGTGAGGCTTGGTGACAGAACTTCTTCCCTTCCGGAGAGAGGGAGAGACAGAGGAGGGAGGGATGGAGGGAGGGAGACAAGGGCCTGGCCCCAGCCCCAGCCAGTGTGGGAATGATTGTGATCCCAAGAGCAGGAAGGGCACACGGGAAGTGGCCTTGAGGTGGCGCTGGGGGTGGGAGGGGAGCGGAGGGTGATGTTTCCATGGTATAGCAGTCATGGGACAAAGCCAGACGGAAATCACACTCTGGGATGCTCCCTGGCCAAGGCCGGGTTGCCCAGGGAGGAAGGATAAATTTCCTGGATGGACACTCAGACGCCAGGCGCTGGGGAAGAGGGCAAGGGGGGCGGCCATGAGGCTGCTGGGGCAGTGAGCTCCCTCCAAGCCACGGCCCAGACCTTCAAGAACAGAGCTGCCCTAAGGGCGCATGCTGGATGTGCTGCGCTTCCCCAGGGCCCTCTCCTTGCCTGGCCAGCCCGGCTGGGTGAAGGGTGTGGGGCAGTCTGTCTACCCCTCCCCCACTATTTAGCAGGCCCAGCAGGTGGGGGAGAGCAAGCCTGAGACCTGCACGGGAGGAAGCCTGGGGCTGGAGGGCAGCTGGCACAGAGCAAGCACCATGCAGCAGGGAGGCGCTTCGCATGCACCTGCACCCTTGACCTGTGGGCAACCAGAGCCCCAGACCCGGAGCATGCAGTGGGGGCTTCTTTCTGTCAGACTCAAAGAGGGCTGCTCTCCTGGGTGTCCATGTGAGCTGAAGGAGCATGAGGGAATGGGTGCATGAAGAAACGAATGAATGAACGAATGAGTGCTCTCCCCCATGGTGGCATCAGTAGCACCTTCCTCATCAGTGCAGGTAATGCACCAGGCCCAGGCACACATAGTGCTCAGTAAACACCGCTGGTGTTGTCATCACAGTTGAAGGAGCACATTTCAAGGAGCCTTCGTGGTGGCAGTGGTGAGAGGCAGTTGGAAGGTGGGAGGTGGTGGTGGAGGAAGAAGGAATTCGAGGGAAGGACTCCGGGGTGATTTCTCAGGAGGTCTTGGCAGAACGAAGCTGTCCTGGGGATCCGAGTCACCTTTTCCATGTCACTGCTGAGGGAAGGACAATGCTGCCCTGTGTCTCTGATGCTGGACTAGGTGTGGCCAATAGCATGGCTGGCCAGTGGTCAGTCCACTGGCTTCTCCTCTTCCTGCTCCCATTCCTTTCCTCCATGTTGATGGAAAATCTCCTGCTGGGTCTGGGAGCCCAGGGGTGCTGGGCAGACCTGACAGCAGGTCCTGACCACTCGCCAAGGCATCTCATGTCCATTGCGGCCTTGACTCTCACTGCCAGTCTGTGGGTGGACCCTTCCTCAACTGTTCCTGTTCTACCTGGCACTCAGCACTTAGGGGCTTGAGATAGTGAAAGTTTCCACGTGTTCTCTCTCACTTCTGGGTCCCTTGGTGGCCTGGCCCCTTGACCTGGCACGATTGCCTCTGTCCCTTGCCCATTGACCGACTCCTCCTTGTCCCTCGAGACTTAGACCAAAGTCGCCACCTTTGGGGGTGGCTGTGGTTCATCCTCTGTCCTCTTGAGCTCCCTCCTCCTGTCTTAACTTCAGGACTCATCACCTGGACTATAGATGAGGAGCCCATCTTAGATCAGATTCCCCCCAAAGGGAACTTGTACGAGGATTTGGGTGCAGACAGACTATGCTGAAGATGATCTGGGAGTGAAGGATGGAGAAAGTGAGGCAGGAAAGGAGGACATGCCCACAGAGGTGTGTGGTATCAAGGTGGGCCTGGGGAAATGGGGGCTCAGCTCCCCTGCAACCCCTGGGAAGTCTGAACTTCTGCATATCCTGGGCGCCCAGATCTAGCAGGCCCTGCAGAGTAGGAGAAAGTGCTGAGGCAGGAAGCAGACAGGCAAGGTGTGGTGCTGTCAGGCTCACCTGCTACTGTCCCTGCAGCTATGGCTAAGGCCAGTGGGTTCGGGGGTATGGTCCTGGCCCCAGAGACATTCCTATAGAAGCCCTAGAAGATGGGAACCATGGTTCTATTTGTCCTGGCTTAGAAAATGTCAACTGACTTTGAAACCAAGGGACAGAGAGCCTAAGGGACTCAGCTATGGTCAGCGTCTCCACCTGAGAACTTTCCCTCCTCTGGGTCTCAGGGGACTTTCTCTCCATGACCCACCCTTCTCAGCTTTGACAGTCCCCAAAACTAGGCTGCGCTGAGTGAAGGGAGGGGCCTGGACTGAGTTCCTGGGTGGAATGTCCCCTTCTCAGAGACCACGAGGGCAGTTCCACCATGTTCCTTGGCCACAACTCTGCTCCAGCTCTGCTGTCTCCTTTATCCAGTCAACCATGCCTCTAAGTATGGAAGAAAGGAACTTAAGGGGGTTTCAGACCCCGGGAGCTGATGGGGGCAGCTGCCCTAAAGGGGTAGACAGGGAGTTAAATGGACCATTCACAGGCCCTTTGAACTAACAGCACCACAGCATCAGTTAGTTACAATAATGACAGCTATAATTTATTTAGTACTTCCTATGTGCCAGGAACCAAGCTAGGGCTTGTAGATAAGATCTCATTAAATCCTCACAAAAAGCCATTGGGATGGGAGGTCGTAACCCAAGAAAAACTCAAAGAAACTCGATTCTGGGCTGGGCATGGTGGCTCACAACTGTAATCCCAGCACTCTGGGAGGCTGAGGCAGGTGGATTGTCTGTGCTCAGAAGTTCAAGACCAGCCTGAGCAAGAGTGAGACTCCGTCTCTAAAAATAGCTGAGCGTTGTGGTGGGTGTCTATAGTCCCAGCTACTGGGAAGGCTGAGGCCAGAGAATCACTTGAGCCTAAGACTTCAAGGTTGCTGTGAGCCATGACGCCACGACACTCTACCAAGGGCAACAAAATGTGAGACTCTGTCTCAAAAAAAAAGAAAAAGAAACTTGATTCTGAGGTCCCTCTGTGTGCAGGGTTTCCTTCCCTCTATTAAGACAAGACTCTCCTTCCTTTAAAATATCTTCATGGCTAAACCAGAATGGTTGGGAGAGAAGGGCTTTCTCAAGTGAGAAAGGACTCAGAGACAAGCTGTCAAAGAGCTGATGCAAAAACTCTCGGATCTGCTGGAACTACCACGCAAACACCCCACGTGTCATTTTTTTGTCCCTCGAGCTGGGTCCTAGAGTCTGGTCCTAGTCCCAGCTCTGTCGCTGACTGGTTGTGTGACTGTGGATTGGTGCCTGAGCTCTCGTCTCTCAGCTTAGGAACTAAGGCTGTGTTCACAAGGGCCACACGTCCGCTGTCACTCGGCACAGCCTGTGTGTGTGGCTCCACCCAAGCACTACGTGCACCTACCCTGGAACCCCCACACTCGGTGTGTTTGGTATTATTACCTCCACAGATGAGAAATCCGGGCCTCAAAGGAGGTCATGGGGCTGGGCATGTGGTGGAGCCGAGATTCACACCCAGAACAGGGATAAAGGAGGTTTGCAGGCCCAGGTAGCAGAAACTAGTGAAAATTTTCTACAGGGCACAAGCCCTGGATATGAATCAGACCAACTGATTTCTTTTTAACTGACTTTTATTCTTTTCTTTTGTACTTTTAAAATTGTGGTGTAATATACCATTTTAGCCATTTTTAAGTGCCCGATTCCGTGGCATTAAGTACATTCACAATGTCGTACACACATCACCACTGCCGATTTCCAGGACTTTTTCATCAACCCAAACAGAAACTCTGTACACATTAAATGATAATGGCCTGTTCCCTCCTCCCTCCAGCCTTTGGTAGCCACTATTCTGCTTTTAGTCTCTAGGAATTTGACTATTCTAGCTATCTCATGTAGGTGGGATTATATAACATCTGTCCTTTTGTGTCTGGCTTATCTCACTTCACTTGTTTTCAAGGTTTACCCTCGCAGTAGCGTGTGTTAGAATTTCATTCTTTTCTAAGGCCGGACAATGTCCCCTTGTATGTACATAGCACACTGTCTCTCCATTCATCTGTTGATGGACATTTGGGTTTCTCCCACCTTTTGGCTACTGTGAATAATGCTTCTATGAACATGGGTGTACAAATATCTGTTCAAGTCCTGCTTTCAATTCTTCAGTGCATGTACTTAGAAGTAGAATTGCTGGGCCATGGTAAGCCCCAGTTGTTTTAAATTACTGTCTCTCTATGCAATATTCAAATTCTGGGAAGAGTGATTGGCCTTACTCAGGTCACATGACCACTCTTTGGCCAGGAAAGTCTGTGTGCACTGGCAGACAGCGTCCAAAGACAATCCAGTGGGGGAAGAGAGCGCCTCAAAGTAAGGTTGCTGTGCTGATACCAGTAGAAGTGTTGGTTGTTGGTAGCTGCCTAAAACCACAGCTGTTCTGCAAATGGAATATAATAGCTAACCTCTCTTTGCAGTGCCCTTGAAATCATGTGTATGGTGAGACTTTGAAAAATATGATATACTCTCATATAGAGGGTCCCTGTGAGACCACAAAATGTTAGCTGGGAAGAAAGCCATGGTGCCAGGATGCAGCCAGAAGCTTCCATCTCTCAGATGCAATGACCAAGCTTCATGACCTGCTTCTCCCTCGGCCATGGTTGCTCTGGCCCCTAGCTTCTTCCTTGGACACCATCCCTAATCCAGATCTTTGACTCTCCAGAATAAGACCTCATTGCCTTCAAGCAGCAAACAGCCTAGGGGCAGAGATATATGGCTAATTGTGTCTGTAATGGTAAAGTGTGATGGCTTCTGGAACACAAGCAAGCACGAGGCCTGTGGTGCTATCCAGGTGGGAGAAGGAGTTTTGATCAGTCATTTATTCAACAAGTGTTCAGGGAGGGACCAGTACCTGCTCGGAGCTGTTAGATGCAGATGCAGACGCAGTCTCTCCTGCACAGCTAGCAGTCCAACCTGAGTCTCCACCACCCCAACCAGGAGTCTGCATCCTATTCTGAAAGTCCATGAAGTGCCACCTCCTTCCTGAAGCCTGTTGGGACTTCCCCCAGCCCATAGTGATCATTCTAAACTTCTAAAACTTGTTAGTCCAGGTCTCTGAGAAGCAGACAGCAAATCGAGATGAAACATGAGAGGATTTTGTTAGGGAAAATGGCTATGTGAGACAAAAGCGGGAGGGAGCTGGAAAGACTGAAAGAGCTGTCAGACCTCCGCAGGAGTCTGACCCCAGATGAAGGACGGGGAAGGGGAGGTTAGGTCAAAGCAGCCTGTGCACTGTAAGGGAGGTTTGGCAAGGCTGCCAGGGAGTCCTCAGCCAAAGCCTCCTCCTGTCAGAGGAGTTCACTGTCTCCCAGGAAGGAGCCTGCCCTAGTAACCCTGCTGTGCTCAGCCATGGGCTGGGAGTGGCCCATGGGAAATGTGGCCTCAGCAGTGATGGATTTCAGAGGAGGGCGGCTGGAGCCCATAGTTAATTACATTTCCTATCACTAGAGGACTGGGCTCATTCTCATTGGCTGCCCCAAAGCTCTGGGCTCTACAAATTATATCTTCAATGTGATGCTCATGCAAAGGTTACTTTCAAAAATTCATTTATTTATTTAAGAAGTAGAGATAGGGTCTCACTATGTTGGCCTTGAGCCGTCCACCTGCCTTAGCTTCCCGAAGTGTTGGGATTACAGGCGAGAGTCACCAGGCCTGGTGGTAAAGAATGCTCTCTGCACTCATGAGTTTTTTTAGGTTTATTTTGACCTCTCCATTGGCCTGTGAGCTGCTCCAGGGCAAGGATACCATCATAATCCTTTATCCATCCAACCACCTGCCTATCAATCCGTCCTTCCACTTATCTTTTTCTGGATGTGTTTACTTGAGCACCTGTGTCCCGGGCACTAAGGGTGCAGGGTGAACAAGATGACCCTCAAGGAGCTTGTAGCCTGGGGAGGAGAGGCGTGTAATAATCAATCAGGCTGCAAACAGGGAGTTTATAGGCAAAAGTCAAGTGAGTTTCTATTTCCCCTTCACGCCACTTACACTTCTCCCCACACCAGGAGGGGGTTTTCTCTGAAAGGGCAGCTGTCTCTAGGGGACAGCTCCTGCCCTGTGAATCAGCCCAGGCTCGGGAAGAAAGCTCAGCCTCCAGGAGTGGCAGCAAAGACACAGCCCCTGGATTCTCCAGGGAACTGCTTCCTGTCACTTCCTTGAGATAAGAGAAGACTGAGGGCAGCCTCTGCTCAGAGCAGAGACACCCTCAGCACTTCCCCCAGCGAATGTCAGTGGAGGGCCTGCCTGAGCTCATTCCCCCATGGGGCTTTATATGTTCCATGAAATACAAAAAAAAAACAAGTTGTTTTCAAGAGGGGTCTCTGTGTGTCCCCACAGAGAAGTAAATTAAAATATGCTGAATGAATGTGGAACTGGACACAGAGAGAATGAAGGCAGCCCAGGCTGTGATGACATCGTCATTTTCCTCTTCACTAAGTCAGCTGTGAGCTAAGTGCGTTCCATGCAGACTCTGGGTGAATCCCTACCACAGCCCAGTCAGGGTCCCCACTTTACAGAGGAGGAAACTGAGGCTCAGAGATGGAAAGGAACGCGATCAATGTCATACCACCAGTAAGTGGTAGAATCAGGATCTGGTCCCCAAATCGTTTCACCCCCAGAGCCTGTGCTCTTAGCCACCCCCCCAAAACTGCCCATGAGATGCCTGTGCTGGTGGTTTGTCTTTCGGTTTTGCAGGTGGAGCGTGACCTCAGCCACTGGCGAGCGGCCAGGCTGTAACCAGGGTACAGAGTCTGTGTAGTGGTAGTCAGACTATCTTCACAGCACTGGCTGTGTCTGTAGCTACAGAGCCCATGGCAGAATTGGGGTGCTGATACCAACAAAAGTTGTGGCAAATCACACTCCTTCCCATATATAGGAGTTACACACAAGGTTACGTATAAGGTAAACATGATTCCAAATCCCATAGAAAGCTACTACCTCATTGGATTTTAAAGCCTGAGGGGCTAGAGAAGGGCAAGAGAGCAATTATCACTGCTGCACCAGAAAGGAAAGTGAGACATAGAGAATGTGGCTGACTTGTCCAAGGCCACACAATGGAGCAGGCTCTACAGCTGAGTTTTCTGAGTCCTTTCCTTGTCTTCTGCAGAAGCCCAGGGCTCTCTTGAAGAACCAGAGGTTCAGGAATACAATCCCGCTAAGAACCATGACGGGAACTATCAGATACTTACTGTTTTTGTTATCAGCCAGCAAAATGTTAAGTGCTTACCATTCACTGGCATGGTGTCAGCATATACACAAGGTAAGAATTTACGCGTTACCCCTTCCAAGGACATGTGGCAGTAAAAGGGGCATCAGATGAGACAGGTGTTTTTATGTTGTGGGGTCACCACCTTCTGTGACTAGGTCTGAGAGCTCAGCTCTGCTGGACAGACAGTCAGGAGAAACGTGAGGGAGGCGTGTGAGAAAGCTTAGCAGGGTCCTGCTGTCACACAGTCATTGTGAGCGGCCTGGGTGTGGAAACCCACCTTCTAGGTTGCTTTGGCTTCTGCCCTCTCTCTGGCCTTTCCTGACACCCTCATCTTTGAGTGAATGGTCCGGTCCAGAGCTGCCATTCTTGGGAGCCCTCGGTCAGCCTCCCGGCCTGGCTCCTGGGATGCATGCCCTGGGGTGCACGCACAAGCTGCTGCCTCTGGAGCCTCCTTCCCAATTTCTCCAAGGGGCTTCATCTTCCTCATTGTGTTCCCAGCATCAGCCCCAGCTCTGCTCAGCCCACTCCTGTTCCTTCAAGCTCTGAGTTCAAGGGTGGAACTATTCATGAGCAGATTTCTGTTTTCTTGTCAAAGCCAAAAAAAAGACATCAAGCTGTCAGAGAGACTTTTCCAACACTCAGCTCTGACTGGAGGGTGCCACAATGGTCTTTGATTTCTTTGCTCTATGACAAATTGGCCAAACACAGGATTGTAATTCATTTGGGGGTTGGAAAAATAAGATCTCTCCTCTGAAGAACAGGACAGCTCCGAGTCACCTAAAAGCATGTCACTGTGCATTGAGCACCTGTGCGTGTGCAGCTGGGGCGGAGCAGCAGGGACGCCACTAGCAACAATAGCTGACATTTACGCAGTGCTCACTGTCTCCCAGGCGGTCTGCTGCATCTTTGCATAAGTCACCCCACTTAATCCTCACAGCACGAGGAAGGTAACGTCACCATTCCCATTTTACAGGTGAGTAAACTGAGCTGTTAACCAGTAGAACTAGGATTTGAACTCTGAGCTGTTAGCCACAAAACCAACATTCTCACAGTGGAGCTGGAGATCCACCTGCCTAGGAATTTGCCGGGGTGCTTGATAAAAATACACCATCCAAGGTCCTGCCCAGCCTTACAGAATCAGAATCTCAGAGAATAGGGCCAGGAAGCCATCATTGGCAATCTTTCCAGGTGGTTCTTATGTATAGAAAGTTTGAAATCCAGTGAAATTCATTCAGTGGGGAGAAGGGAGCTTGTGGGGTAAGGGTGGAGCTTAAGTTGAGAAGCCTCCAGTGGCATAGGGTCCTACGTGATATGCTAAGGGCTTGTACTTTGTGAGATGGGTGCTCATTGGAGAGCTCCCCCAGGCAGCTGTCCCAACGCTCTGCCTGCATTAGCAGTGGCCTAACCATCTAGCTCCCCAGACCCAAGCCTGAGCTACCCAAGCCCCCAGGAGAGTCCTCACAGGGATGACGTCTCCACTGTCAAGACTGTGGCCAATTCATCCTGAGGACAACTGAGCTCTCCAACTGCCCAGTCCCTCCTTTGAGAAGCTGTCCCTTTGCAGCAGAACTTACCTTGATGTGCCCAGATTCCTTTCGCTGCCCTTCTTACCAGGTAATTGGCCCCTGAGAGGATGCTTCAGTTGAGCTAGTGATGGGGACCTCCTGGCTGGGGTGCTGGTTGACACAGCTGTCTTCTGAGGCACATTTGGAAACACAGAACGGTGGCATGTGGCCAGGTGCCATGGGACACATGGCAAGTCAGGCAGGACCTTTCTGACTCACGGAGGAAGCAGCAGGTGGCCTTTGAGATACAGTGAAGCAGAACAAGAGCTCCTGGCCTGGAAATGCCAGCAGGTGGGTGGGGGCAGGCTGCTGCTAAGCTCTGGGGTTCACTTGGCCCCATCACAGACCTCCAGAACATGCTACTGCCTCAACATCACCCCAGGAAATGTGTGGGACCCACTTACAGCCCACATACCCTCAGTCCTTGTGACTCAACTGACCCCCACAGCAACCCTCGATATTATTTTTAACCTGACATTCTCCTGATCTGGGTGGGCTGGGGACCAGATTTGCCTGGACAACTCCAGTCGTAGGGCTGGTCCCAAGCAGGAAGGAAAGAGTACTCTTCTTGCCACCTCTAAAAGCTTCTTCCCTGCAGGGAGCTGAGAGGGAGAGGCTGGGTCTGTCCACGCAGTGGCTGCCTGACTGGTCATCCTCAAACTGACCTGCATCGCCACCCCTTTCCCTGACTCCCTGACTTCCCCGCCAGTCCCATTTTCTCTTTTTGTTGTTGTTGTTTGTTTTCAAAGACAAAGTCTCATTTTGTCGCCCTTGGTAGCGTGCTCTGGTGTCACAGCTCACAGCAACCTCCAGCTCTTGGGCTTAAGCGATTCTCTTGCCTCAGCCTCCAGAATAGCTGGGACTACAGGCGCCCGCCACAACGCCTGGATATTTTTTTGTTGCAGTTTGGCTGGGGCCAGATTTGAATCCGCCACCCTTGGTATAGGGGGCTGGTGCTCAGTGGTATATTCACTGAGCCACAGGTGCCACCCCAGCCCCAGCACCCCATGCTGGTAACATCTCCAGGCCAGGAGGGAAGGCAGCCCTGAGCTTGTGGAAGCAGCCCCGATCTCTTTCCAGTTCTCCTGTGCTCCCGCCCACCAGGCACCTCCTCCTCATGTCCTCCGGGATGCAAACGACACAGACCGGCAAGCGCTCGGTCTGCTGGGCAATGGCAGATCCAGACGGCAAGTCCTGTTCCTTCTCCATCTGGCTTTCTCAGTGAACTTTCCACTGAACTCCTTCCAGCCCTGCTGGCAGCTTCCCTACCAGGAGGACCCAGTGCCAGAAAGAACAGGATAATTGCCTCTCGTGTTGTGCATGCAGAGTCCTCATTAACATGTCCCCGGAGTGGCATTTGCAGCCCTCTGTCGCAGCAGCCCGCCATTGAAAAGCACGAAATTCGTCACCCTCAGATTCTCCACTGTCTTGAAAGAGCCAATTAGCCCTGTGTTTTTTGGCTCATTCGGAAAGTCACACTGTTGGCACGGGTGATATTTACAGAGAAGAGGTTTCTCTATCGATTTGCTCACTCAATGGCACATTGCAGTAGGCCTGGCTCCATCAGCCTCCAGTTTTCATCGTCTGTTTGGCACAAGGAAGCAATGTTTCTAATCCGAGGAGATGAGGGGCAGAGAGGGGCATATGCACAATCAGAAGACCTGCATTTTACCAATGGCTGTGCTAAGGGGTAGGCAAATCCGGACACTTCCAAATGCCATTTCTTCACTTACAAAATGAGGGGGTTGGTGCTCATGTAATCTTAGAGCTCATATAGTCCACTGGTTATCATGCAGATAAGTGAACAGTGGGCATTCAACTCACCCAAGGTCATGAGGCCAGGTAGTGTGAAGAAGACTTGGGACCACAGCATTCAGACTTTCAGCCTCCTAGATTGGGTGAGATTAGATGAAGGATGGAAGCATTTTAGGACGGCCAAGACATAGCAAAGGGATCATACCCTCTGCACACACAGGGGAGACTTCTTTACATCAGAGATTCCAGGGCTTGGATTAATGGTTCTCATCTCAGAGTGATTTTGCTCTTTAGGGGACATTTTTGATTACCACATCTGGGGTGGGTAAGAAGGGTAAAGGGAAAAGTTCTGGGATCTAGGGATGAGAGGCCAGAATGCACACAGCATAGGACAGTACCCATGATGGAGATGATCAGGTCCAATGTGGCAACAGTGTTCAGGTTGAGATCCCAGTTGGACACGGCCCCTCCTCTTCTACCAGTATTTCCTGGAAGATTTTTGTTTTGTGTTGTTTTTCTGCCATACACAATGTTTTTGGTGAGATTCCGCAGAGTTTTAAACATTTTTACTTCCTTACTTTCAGCTGCAAAAGAACTATATTGTTTTGCTCATCTTGTTACTGATGCTGATTTTTTAAATATGACTTTTTCAGTAGACATATAGGTCATCCATGCTCATTTTACGGAACTTAGAAAATTCATAAGGGCACATGCAAAAATCAATTAGCCATTGGTATCTGGTATTTTCCCAAATTACCTAATTGAGCAAATCTAGCTTCTCCTTTTCTGTGACTTTTCTCAACAATTCTGTGTCTTGCCCCCTTTACTGCCTGTCAAAGTCTCACCCTCATTTCCATGACTTCAAATAGCTCCTCCTCCAAAAAGCCTCAGAGATCTCTCAGGACCTCACTGGAGCTGGAAGCAAACTCTCCTGTCTCTGTGTTCCTACAGTACTTGTGCTTTGGAGCTCACAGGTGTCGACTTTGACACTTTTTTTGGTACTTTGTTACATGTAAATTCCTTGAGAGTAGGGTTCCAATTTGGGTCTATTGGCTGTATGTCCTGCTTCCCTTTTCTCTCTCTCACCCACACCTATTCACTCAAACACAGAAACATACATGCTATGGTGGATGCATAGCACCTAAGATGGGCTCCATCTTTCTTTTTTCTTTTTAAAAAAATTCTGATTAAAATGAGGGTACTGGCTCGGCACTGTAGCTCAAGTGGCTAAGGCGCCAGCCACATATACCTAAGGTGGCGGGTTCGAATCGAGCCTGGGCCTGCCAAACAACAATGACGGCTGCAACCAAAAATTAGCCGGGCATTGTGGCGGGCGCCTGTGGTCCCAGCTACTCGGGAGGCTGAGGCAGGAGACTCGCTTGAGCCCAGGAGCTGGAGGTTGCTGTGAGCTGTGATGCCACAGCACTCTAGCCAGGGGGATAGCTTGAGGCTCTGTCTCAAAAAAATAATAATAATAAAATAAAATAAAATGAGGGTACTAATGTTGAGGTTACATTGTTTTTGTTTCTAAGGTAAAGTTCAAGTGTGGTTGAACACTCTCACATTGTGCACTTTGGCTGAGATCCTGCCCTCCCTCCTCCCCATTCTCCCTCACTAGAGTATAGCCATATTTCTCCTTCATGTGGGCATGTAGTTGTTTATATACTGGTTTCATATTAGCATTGAGTGCATTGAATACTTGGTTTTCCATTACTGAGATACTTTACCAAGAAGGATGTGTTTTAACTCCATCCAGCTAAATACAAAAGATTAAAAGTCTCCATCTTTTTTATGGCTGAATAGAACTCCGTGGTATACATATACCACAGTTTATTAATCCATTCATGGGTTGATGAGCACTTGGGTTGCTTCCATGTCTTGGCAATTGTGAACTGAGCTGCAATAAACATTCAAGTGTAAATGTCCTTATGGTAAAATGATTTTTTGTGTGTATGACAGAGTATCACTTTGTTGCCTTTGGTAGAGGGCCGTAGTGTCACAGCTTACAGCAACCTCAAACTCTTGGGCTCAAGCGGTTCTCTTGCCTCAGCCTCCTGAACAGCTGGGACTACAGGCGTCCATTATAACACCCCAGCTATTTATTTAGAAATGGGATCTCACTCTTGCTTAGGCTAGTCTCAAACTTGAGCTCAAGTACTCCACCCACCTCAGCCTCCCAGAGTGCTAGTAGGATCACAGGTGTGAGCCACCATGCCCAGCTGTGATTTTTTTTTTCCTTCTGGGTAGATACCTCCAATCCTGAGAGTGCAGGATCGAATGGAGGATCTACATTTAGTTCTTTGAGAATTCTCCATATTTGTTCCACAGAGGTTGTGTAAGTTTGCAAACCCACAAGCAGTACAAAAGTGATCCCTTCTCTCCAGCGTCTGCAATTTCAGATTTTGTAATTCTCACTGGGGTTAGGTTAGGTGATATCTCAGAGTGGTTTTGATTTGTGTTTCTCTGATGATTCGGGATGATGAGTATTTTTTCATGTGTTTGTTGGCTATTGGTCTGTCATTTTCAGAGAAATTTCTGTTTAAGTCTCTTGCCCACTTATAAATGGAGTTGTTTGCTCTTCTCTTGATTAGTTTGAATTCTCTGTAGATTCTAGTTGTCAGCCCTTCATCAGATTCATATTATGCAAATATCTTCTCTCATTCTGAAGGCTATCTGTCTGCTTTAGTTGTTGTACCCTTAGCTGTGCAGAAGTTTTTTAGCTTGATCATATTTAATCAATTTATTTTTTATGTTGCTGCAATTGCCAACGGGGTCTTCTTCATAAAATCTTTTCCCAGGCCAATTTTGTCAATAGTCTTTCTGATACTTTCTTCTAGGATTTTTATTGTTTCATGTCTTTTTTTTTTTTTAGACAGAGTGTCACTTTGTTGCCCTGGGTAGAGTGCCTGTCTCTCTCTATATATATTGAGACAGAGTCTCACTCAGTTGCCCTGGGGTTAAGTGCTATGGCATCATAGCTCACAGCAACCTCAAACTTTTGGGCTCAAGTGATCCTCTTGCCTTAGCCTCCCCAGTAGCTGGGACTACAAATGCCTGCCACAACACCTGGCTATTTTTTTTAAAGAGGTGGATTCTCACTCTTCCTCAGGCCGGTCTTGAACTCATAAGCTCAGGCAATCCACCTGTCTAGGCCTCCCAGAGTGCTAGGTTTACAGGTATCGTGTCTTAAATCTAAATCTTTTATCCAGTGAGAGTCGATTTTTGTCAGTTGCGAGAGGTGGGGGTCCAATTTCAGTCTTTTACACATGGCTACCGGTTCTCCCGGCACCATTTATTAAATAGGGATCTTCCATTTTCTTTCCCCTCCTGACATCACCGTGCTCATTCCCCAACTAAATACCCGCCCTTTAGTACTTAGTCACAGAAGCACTTGAGTAATCAGTGGCTTTGTTGCTCCATCATTTACAATTGTTCAAGAGCCTTGACTATGTGAATTTTGAGAACAGTTATTATTCTAACAAAAGTGAATATTTGAACTTAAGTGGTTCCTATTCTGTGTCAGGCATTATTGGAACAGAGGCTTATGGCAATTTTTTGATTCAGTCATATCTGTGAAAGAGGTATAATTGAGGCCTTTTTACAAATGTGAACACTGAGACTTAGCAAAATGACCTAACCTACCCAGCTAATAAGAGGAGGCACAGGATTTAACCCAGGAGTGCCTCTCTCCAGCCCTATGGCATTCACCTGCCCCTGCCTACCTCTGTTTCTTCAGGGAGAGCCAGCAGATGGGTGCATCAGCATCTGTGGTCCGAGGGGGCACAGGCCAGGCAAAGGGAGGTCACAGAGCCCAGCCCAGGTCTTTGGAGTGGGAACCTCTGTGCACCTGTGTGAGCCACTAGAGAGCTTCTCAGACAATGAGTGTGCAGTCCAAGACCCCAGGAGGTACAGCACTGCTTTCCAGTGCTTCGTACCAGTGTCATATGGCAGGCTGGTGACAGGGGCTGACCCCACAGACTGGAATGCCAGCATCCTGCATCCCCCCTTCCCAGCCAGACCTGGCCCTGCTCTCCAAGGTTCTGAAGTCTCGTTTCTGATATTTCGTGAAGGGTTCTCCCTTCTTTCATGATGCAGAGGACCAAGTATAGGCTCTGGCTCCAGTTCAGCTTCATCTCAAGCCAGTCCTGCCAATGATGTGATCTTGAGCAATTTGTTTGCCTTCTTAGAGCCTCAGCTTCTCCGTCTATAAAAGGGGAAGTATGATACCCAAACTTGAAGCACTGGGATGAGGATTCAATGGATGATGGAGAGACTGACATGTTTGTTGTAGATGTTCACAAATCTCTCTCCTCCTTTCTAGCAGACAGGGGAGATGGTGAGAGGGCAGTTGAAGAACATGTGAAGTTGCTGGGAGGGCAGGCAAGGAGTGACCCACTGCCACCTACAGCCCTGCTCTGGTCAATGGCAGCCTCACTCAAACATGCTTAGCCATTGGTGCTGATTAAACTGGCTGTTATAAACCTCTATGTGTACATGGGATCAGCTTCACTTCATTTCCATAAGGTGAAGGAACCCACCATGGTGTGGCCTCAGGCAAGTCACTCAATTTTCTCATATGTAAAATGGGGATGTTGGTATCATATTGGGTAGCGTGGATGTCCACATAGATCCTGCATGGGCTGTGAAAGGCTCAGAGCCATGCAGGATGTGCTCTGTTCATGGTTGTTATCACCACTCTGGGCCATGGATTGAGTTCCCAACCTGGGTTGCCTGTCTGGGGACACGCCCCCTGGGAGACTGTGGCTGGTTCACCAGGGGTCCCTGGCAGCCACGTCCTCCATCATAGGAACTAGCTGGAACCCCTCAAGGCTGAGGAATGATGACCCCGGTGTCTGTGGAGGCTGCATTCCAGGGACATTTCTCCTTGGCAGAAACTTCAAAACCAGAGGGAGACACTGGTCAGGCAGGCTGTCAGACCTGGGGTTTATGAGGCAAACTTAACCTGCCTGTAACCACAGAGTGTGCCAAGAAACATTGACCCCCTGCTCCTACAACTGTAAGCGGATGGAGAGCTGGGGGGAGGGAATCTCAAGGACAGATGCCAGTGGATAGCACCTAAAGATGGATCTCTGATTCTTTCCCCTAGAATATCCCAGGAACAGACCACCCCCGCCCCTCCCTGCTCCTCCTCTTTATCAGGGAGTCACTTGGGTGGGGGGGCTCAGCCAAGAGCCTGGTGTCTCTCCTGGTGGAAGGTGGACTCTTGGAGTCTTTTAGTCATGAGGCACAGGCAGGCAGAGGCTGGATCCTTCAGTCAGGGGTCTTCCAGTGGCCCCTGTTGTGGACCTGACTTCATGCTGGGTCTGCAGGTCCCCCACTAGGGGAGCTCTCAGTGTACAGAAGCAGGGACGGGTCTGAAGACAAAGCAGACAAAGTCCATGAATTGGCAGAATAACGCAATGCCTAAGAGCACAGAACCTACCTGGGGTTCAAGAGTCCTGCCACCTAGTAGCCATGTGACGGCTAGTAAGTGACTTAAACTCTCTGTGTCCCAGCTTCCTTATCTGTACAAATTTGGATAACGGTACCTGCCTCATAGGGTGATTTTAATTTGGGGGTGAAGACTAGATGTGTTAACAGGTCAGCAAATCAGCATGAATGTCTCGGGTGCCACAGAAATGGAGTCAGGTGACCTGGTCAGTGCTGAGGGGCTTGTTATGTTGGTTGGCATGGCCCAGTGGTCCCAAAGGAAGGGATGCTGCAGCCAAGCCTTGAAATCCTAATTGTTGGCCATGAAAGGAGAATCAAAGGCCAGAAGGAGGGACAGAGGCTAGAGCACGAGGACAATGGGGACATTTGGAGTCACCAACACCCAAGAGAGAGGAGGCTGGAGTGAGGGTACAGGGCTGACCCCCAAGGGCTACAAAGTCTGGGAGGCACTTAGGAAGATGGGGTGGCAAGGAACGGTGGCTGGGAGAGGACCAGGTTGTGGCAGGAGGACCAATTTGGACAGGAGGTGATTGCCAGAGTCCAGACCAGAGACCAGAGATGGTGAGGGCTGCCCTAGGGACACTCAAGTGATAAAATACACAGGCCTCCCTGGTGGTCTTAGGTGACCGTGGGTGGGGAGGCCTCAGAATGCTGCTCAATCTGCTGGCAGGACGCAGAGGGTGAGCTCTATCATGTCAGAGACCTGTGTCGTGCCCAGCGCTCTGCTAAGTCACGTTCACTTAACCCTCGAAACAGCCCCCTCAGACAGGTGTTCACTTCCTCTCCAAACAGGAATTGAGGCCCAGACAGCGTCAGTGACTTGTCTAGGTCCACACAGCCCAGAAGCACAGGCTCGGGATCTCTGACTTTTAGTTCCTGCTGCCTGTTTATCTTCAACCGTCTTCAGGAAAACCAAACACAGGGAGGACAGCACCACGCCTTCGCCCCCACGAGCGTAGCCAGGCAGAAACTCTGCTGTTGAGTCAGACCATACGAACCTTATAAACCAACACCGCCTCACGTGACTTACAGATATTTTCATTTTTGCTTATTTTAACTCAGCCAAGAACTTCAAAAGAGCATCATTCCTGGAGGGTTTGTTCATCGATGTGCCACAGTCTAGCTATGGAGCCCGTGAGCAGGAAGGAAGTGGGCAGGTTCAGAGACCAACCCATCTGTCTCCTGTGTTTCTTATAAGTTGGGAAGCTAGCTGGGCCTGGTAGCTTACTCCTATGATCCCAGCTACTTAGGAGGCTGAGGATGACTTGAGGGCAGAAGTTCAAGACCAGCCTAAGAAGCATAGTGAGACCTCTGTCTCTTAAAAATAAATAAATAATAAAGTTGAGAAGCTGGGACCCTGGGACTGGGCTTTCCTCCGACCTGAAGTGTATGGCCACCTCTGGAATGGGGGTTGGAGCTTAGACCAGAGGCCTAATTCACTTGGGGTAGAAAAGGTGTCAGCAGGAGGCATTTCCACATGGGGAAGGTGCTTTGGCAGCTCAGCCCTAGAGCAGGGCCAGTGACTATGTCATCTCCTAGCTGTTCTTGACACCCGGGAAGGAGGAGAACAGTTCATCAGGTGCCACACCGCTGACACCTCGGAGGCATGTAGCAAAGATGAGAATCGGGGCTCAGAGAGGTTAAGTTGACGGGCCTAGGTCACACAGCTCGAACAGCATTGACCCGACATTCCAACAGGTGCCAGGAGCCCACCACAGCCTCTCCCCAGTCCCAAGGGCTGCACGTGTGGCTCTCATAAAAGTCTTTACTTGTCTGAAGCCCATTTCCTCTCAGGTGTTGCTTTTTCTGTTTCTTTTCTTTTTTAGGCCTTGGGGGTGGGGGTGGGAGACCAGAGGTGGCGTTGTACTATTTTGCACAACCGACTTGCCTTGCACGTCATCCAGACACCAAGTTCCGCTCTCAGAGGAAGTGAGAGGTGTCCAACTCGGTCATGCAGAACACAGCTGGGGCTGCCTGAAACGAAACACAGCAGGAGGTGTTGTCCCTGGACTAGTACGGGCTTGAATCAGAGCAGATGCCACTCCCACACCAAAAGTACTGGGCTACTGTCCCAGGGAGCTGGGCCACTGCTCACTCAGGTCATTTCCACTCCACTCGCTGGAATCACATTAAAGAAAAAAAGAGAGAAGGGAGGGGGAGGAACAGACACCAGGATAGCTATGAGGAGAGCTGCCCAGGGAGAGCAGAGCCCATGGGGCACTGGTGTCTGATGGCCACAGGCCTGGCCAGCACGCATGTCTGCTGGGTCATGTTCACCTTGGTTACATGCAGGACCCAGGAGCAAATTGGATTGTATGAGGTCCAAAGGCTTACAGTTTGGGGCACTCCTTAATGAAAAGAATATAAAATTATAAAAACAAAATTAAATACAAAAGTGAATATTTAGAGGGAGGGGAAGAGGTACACAGCAGATTGCTGATACCCTACAAATCCACTGTTCTTCAGAGATCGCCCTCTGTAAGCCCTTTACCAGAAATCTGTATACAGCGGCGTTTCCTGTTTGTGAGCCGGCTTCCCTGCCCTGCCCAGAGCACTCCCAGATCTCCCTGCTCTCCCAGGGCCCCAGAAGGTCCTGTCTCTTCAGCTTTGCAGTAATCACCTCTGACAATACTTCAGAGTCAACTCTCCTGAAAGCTGTGGGCTGGGGACATCACCCAGGACAGGTGTCCCTAACCTTCACGGGGGGTCCCATCTGAGAATTGAATGAGAGCTATGCAACCTTCCCTGGAAGAATGAACACTCAGGCCCACTAAATGTTCCATACAACCTTAGGGATTCTTAGGTCCCTGCGGCCTGTCTGCGGACACAGCTATGGAACTCCTGACCTGGTGCAATCCACTCAATTCACAGAAGAGGCCGCAAATGCCCAGAGGGGCGAGAGACTAGGTCACTCATAAGTTGAGGTAGGTGTAGGATTCAGATCCAGCTCTGACTTCCTCCCTTCCTCCCTTGGGACAGTTTTGCCTTCAGCACCGGACAGAGAGTGGACAGAGAAGGGAAGCCAGGGAAGGAGACCCCAAGTTAGACCCCACAGATGGTCTTTTTTATGTCTCTGGTCTCTTTCCCAGGCATATTTTTGCCTAGTGTCACTCAGAGAGGGCAGGAACAATGGCATTTAGACCAGGCACAGACAGACAAAAGACTGTGGCAGTATCTGAGGATCAATGAATGCAATGAGGGGTAGACAGCAAAGCAAAGAACAATCAAACCTAACGGAGGAGGAGGGGTAGACAGCAAGCAAAGAACATGCAAATCTCCCGAGAAAGAACTGGGGCTGCTCTGCTTGGTACCTGGAGAAATCCCAGTTAGAGTCTTTCCTGACGAGGCCCTGCCTGAGCTCCCCCCCTCCCCACTGTCCACTGTCCCTCCACGCTCTCCCTTCCTGCCCACCTCATGGGCTCAGCAGGTGGCTCCTTCTGCCCATGCTGGCTTCCCCTCCCCCACAGCACTGCACAGCTGCCTCACACTTCCTCTGAGCTCCAACTAACTTAGCCCTCCCAGTACCTGGCACTTGGCACCTGGCTTTCCTTTTTTTGTAGCATACAAAGTCATTTACAGTTTTGTATTTCTTTGTTTCAGGTCCATCTGCCTCTAGTAGATAATGGGCTCCGTGTGAGCAGGGCCTGGGTCCTCAGTGCCTTTGCTGGGTACACAGAGGCTCTCCATAATCACTTGCTGATTTAAATGAATGGCGGCATCTGGTGGTTTGGACAGGGGCTCCTGGAATACATGCCCATTGGCCAGCTCATTCCTGAAATCCTGGCCAGCCTGAGCACAGCTGGGAGCTGGCTTAAGCTTTAGCTTGTGGACACAAAGGGAAGGTGAGCAGGTGCCAGCAGCACATGGTGCCCAGTCCCTCAGAGTAGAGCCACAGCCCAGCAGGTGCAGGCCACCAGGCACGCTCTGTGTATCTCTAAAGTGGGTTCTGGATGCTCCCCGCTTTTCTCAAGAGCCTATCTCTTGAAGCTAAGAGGGTCACCCCCAGCTCCTGTTCAGCCCCCAGCGATTGTGCCGGGGCTGCCAGCCAAGGTAGTGAGCAGATGGCCTAGATGGACGTCCCCTGAGGGCTGCACACACTGGGAATGAGCAAGAAACTCAGACACAGTTCCCTCTCCTGCCTCTGGCCTGGCCTTCAGGTAACAGGGCTGCCTGAAGAGGGCCACCTGTTGCTCATAGCCAGGATTTTTTTTTCTTTCTTTCTATTTAGTTTGGTAGGTGTTTTTTCAGCTCAACACCCACAACTCCGTGACTGATGTTGTGTGTGACTGCCGCCTCCCCAAGGGCCAGGGAGCCCTGAGCAATGGTTCTTTCTTCTTCCTCCGTTTCTTCTCGGTATTGGGTGGGTGGGTAGGTAGGGGACACTTACATGGCAACAAAATACCGAGGTGGATACGGCCTGTTTTTCTCCTCCAGGCTCGTGCCTGGGGAGCAGGGATTGTAGGTGGACACCCCCTTCTCCCAGTGCTGGGGGCAGGGTCTGACCACAGGCCTGGGAAGGAGCGGGGGCTGGGACAGGTGACTTTGCTTTAGCAGGCCTGCCCACCCCGCCGACTCTGATCTGCTCCTGGCTTCCTCTTAAACACACTTCAGCAGAGCAGCCTCCTTCCTTCCTCCTACCGCAGATAAAATAATCAGTATGAACATTTTCTGTCTCCTGACAAGACGCCAGATACTTAATTTTCTTGCACCAATCACCTTTGCAGGGGGGTGGGAAATAAGCCATGATAGGATATTTAGGCAGCTGAATATAGCTGATTGGTGCTGGTGGGGTGAGGTGGGGGTGGGGCACCATCGCCCATTCTTCCCTGGTTGTCACAGCATGGCCCTAAGAGGCCTGCAGCCTTAGTGGACATGAGGTGTCCTTGCAACCGGGCTGACTCGTGGCTGAGCATCACAACAAGGTTCAGCAGCCTCCCTCCCACCTTACTCAACTGGTGACTCTGCCTGAGATCACTGCATCATGGCTTTAGCACTTTGTGTCTGTTCCAGAAAAGCCTGTGCTCTGTCATAGCTTCCCTGACCTCCCAAGGCCAGTGCATCATCCTGCGAATAAAACAGCGTTTCTGCTCCCAGGTGAGCAACAGGCTTCACAGGAGGTGTGTGGGGCTGTCGGGAAAATGCTAAGGAAATACCTACCCAGAAAGAAACAGCTGGCTCTTTTTATAGCATCTAGCATGGGGCCTTCAATGCAGCAGGACTCCAAACGAACGCCCAGGATTCCTAAGGACTTGGCAGGCACACTGCCTCTGGCCTGCACTGCCCAGCATCTGCCCCTGGTTCTGCCCCTTGCTAGCTATCCAAGCTCTTGCAGGCTGCCCAATATCTCTGCATCCTTCTTTCCTCACCTATAAAGTGGAGATGGTTATAATAATAATAAAAATTTGTTAATGTGTAATGCAATTAAAATACTGCCTGGCATACAATAAGCACCATGTGAGTGCTTGCCTTATTATTAAGACTAGAAAAATAGTCACTCCAGGGAAGGGTGCTGTGAATGTCCTTCTCTCATAGGCATTCACCCCACTGACTCCAGGAGCTCCCTCCTGACCCACGGAACCGTTTATTGCAGGGCTCAGACAGCTTTTTCTGTAGAGGGTCGCATAATAAATATTTTAGATACACAGTTTCTTTTCTTTTTTTTTTTTTTTTTTTTTGAGACAGAGCCTCAAGCTGTCCCCCTGGGTAGAGTGCCGTGGCATCCCAGCTCACAGCAACCTCCAACTCCTGAGCTCAAGTGAGTCTCCTGCCTCAGCCTCCCAAGTAGCTGGGATCACAGGTGCCCGCCACAACACCTGGCTATTCTTTGGTTGCAGCTATCATTGTTGTTTGGCAGGCCCAGGCTGGATTCGAACCCGCCACTTTAGGTGTATGTGGCTGGCGCCTTAGCCACTTGAGCCACAGGCGCCGAGCCAATACACAGTTTCTATTGCAACCACCCAGCTTTGCAGTTATAGCCTAAAAGCAGCCATAGACAATATGTAAATGAACAAGCCAGGCTATGTTCTAATGCAACTTTTTATTTTTTTAAACACAAGTTGGCCAGATTTAGCCCACAGGTGGGTAGTTCACCCATCCCTGATCTACTACAATTCATTGTTCAAAACTCTGCTTGATTCCCACTTCTCCGAAGAAGTTCGCCCAGATCCCTGCTATGGAGGGGATTTACTTTCCTTTCCCTGGACTTCCAAAGCAGTAGGTTTGGAGGGATCTTAGTGCCATGGAAAGAATATGCAGGAATTTGGGGCTTGAGTTTTGTCCCTGCTGAGTGACTTTGAGCAAAAGTCACTCTCTGGAGCCTCGATTTACTCATCTGCAAAACAGGTTTAAATTCTTCTTCCTTATAGGGTAGTTTGAAGATCAAATAGACTAACACACATGGACTAGACTTGCACACTGGGAGGCACCGCAGTGACCACACAATGGAGGTGAGTCTTGGTGGTATCCTCAGTGCCTAGCAGTGCTCGGTACTTGGTCATTGTTGCCTGTGCCGAATCCCAGTGGGGTAGTAAGTGCAGATTTTTGTAGAACACATATAGGTACATGTCTATGTGTGTATTTATCTCCTTGGCTGGATGGAGAACTTGAGGGACATAGGCTGAGGGGAGAAAGGACAGCATTTTCTGGGGCAGGTTCTGGGGAATGCTGGTCTGAGAGGTAGTTTGGGTCACACTGCAGGGGATCTGCATTGCCAGGTGGGAGCCAGTGAGGTGTCTACAGACAAATATGGCTATAAATCTGGACTTGTTTCTTGAGGCTGATGTAGCAAATAACCACTGGGTACCTTAAAGCAACGGATATCTCTTCTCTCAAAAAGTCCTGGTGGCCAGAAGTGTGAAATGAAGACGTCAGAGGACCATGTTCCCTCCAGAGATTCTAGTGTAGAACTCATTTCTTGCCTTTCTGGTGGTTGCCGCTTTCCTATTTGCAGCCAGACTGTTCCCATCTTTGCCTCTGTCTCCACAGGGTCTCCTTCTTTGTGTCATTTCCTCTTCTGTCTCTTCCCCAAACAATTGTCTGGTAAACCAGAGTGATCTTATCACAAGACTCAACTTAACTACATCTGCAAAGACACTTTTCCCAAATACAGTCACATCCTCAGGTCCCCAGGGTTTGGCTGGGGACTTACCTATCAGGTGCCCCTAGTCAACCCACGACAGTATCTTACTATTTCCATCTAACTGACCATCTATTTTCTATGCCATTGAATAGTCTTCCCAAAACGTTGTTTTTGATGGCTAATAATCCATGTTGTAGAAATATAATTATCTGGATTCACCTTCCTTCTTCTCATGGTTTCCCATTATTACAACAAGGATGTCTTGCAAGGGACTCTGGAGTCAAATATTCCCAGATCAAATCCTGGCTCTGCCATGGACCACGGATGGGGCCAGAGCCAAGTTTCATAAACCTCTATGAGCCTCGGTTTTCTCATTTGTAAAATGGGCACCATAATACTTACCTCCTGGGGTGACTCAGAGGGTTAGATGAAAGAATGTGTGTAACGTGGCCTGTGGCAGAGTGTTGGGCACATGTGAGTGCTTAGGAAATTTTAGCCAATCTTGTTTTATTAATATTGATGACATCTCATTTACTTTCCTTAGGATAGATTTTTGGAAGTGCTATTCCAAGATCAAAAGGTGTGGACACCTAAGGCTCTAGATGTGTACTGAGAAACTGTATTCCAGAAAAAGCATCTGCAGAGGTGCTTAACCTCACCAGATCCTACCATGGTTATTCTCTCTGGGCTCTGTGCCCACCTTAATCAATGGACAAGGACTTCACGGGTTATGGAACAAAGGTTAGGCTTTGAAAACCTTGTGGTCTACACACCCCTATTATGAAATTAATTTAAACCTTTTATATGAAAGTTGTAACCTAATAACAACCTAAGGGAGGGAGGAGGGGGGAATGGGTGGTGGGAGGGGAATTCGAGGATTCACTTCTGTGGTTTATCTTACAAGGGTACAAGTGAATCTTTCTATGAGTAGAATATGAACGTTTTAACACAATAACTAAGAAAATGACATGAAGGCTATGTTAACCAGTTTGATGGAAGTGTTTCGGATTGTGTGTGAAAACACCACACTGTACCCCAGAAATGCATTAATGTACACAGTTACCATTCAAAAAAAAAAAAAAAAAAAAAAACCTTGTGGTCTACTTGGGCAACCAAACGGAATGCATGGAATAAGGCAAACAAAAATACATGGAATTCATTAAATCTGCAAGTGTTTATTGCACCTCCTGTGTGGCAGCTACCATCCTATGATGGATGTTATTTATACCTTGGTGAACAAAGCAGGGGTGGTCCTGGCCCTCATGCAGTTTACAGTCTATGGGTGAGAACCGGGTTGAAAGGCTTCATGACTCCAGCAGTGTTCAGGGAGAAGAGAGACCCACAGAGACTTCAGGCAGGAAGTGAACCCAGAAATGAACTTGGAAAAGGAGCAAGGACTAGAGGAGAGTGAGTGGGTGGGCCTGGAGGCTGTGCCTCACTGCCCTGACGACTCACGAAGGGCAGGAGTGGACAAAGGGCTGGGAGGTTCCAAATGGCTGGCTGGGACAGCTTGGAGCACTGGCCTGCCAGGGGAGGCCATCTTTGTTTTGCTTGAGAAAATCAGAGACTCATACAGATTTTCAAACAGGGAAACGCCCAGAAAAGGCATTTGAGCAGAGGGGAAAGTTCTGGATAGGTCAGGCCTGAAGTCAGAAGACTAGCCAGGCTGGGAACTGCAATGCTTGAAGCTGTAAACCTCATCCCATTTCACAAGCAAGGACATGGTAGCATGACCGGGTGGCCATAGAGTGCTGAGACCCTGCTCCATGTCCCCCTCCACTCACCATCTCCTCCTGATGCCTGACACTGAGCCCAAAGCAAGCACTAAGCGTCTCTGAGCATTTGTCATTGCTTCCTGGGGCCTCAACAGTGAACAGATTCTGCTTGTTCTGGCCCTGAGACGCGTTAATCTGGTGTTTTACTATACCTGTCTAGGCCATAAGTGTCCCCAAGCTAGTAACTCTTTCAGGAATTTCTTCTGTTCCAATTTGATGTTTTCCCCAGGGGATGGTGAATATCGTGACTGACCAGCTCTGGGTCCCCTTTGGCAATTACTATGCTGCTCTGGACAGGATCGGGTGCAGAGAAGGAGGAGGTCTTCTCCCCATTCCCGCCTGGCCACTCCAGCATATTCCAGTCAGTGGTGATGAGAGCTGGAGGAGGGAAGAGAATATGAGGGACCCTGAGGGACTACGGGGAGGCTCTGTGCAGGGAATCTCTCTCCCACCTCAACCAAGGTGCCCACTCCTGAGTCACAGCTCAGTGGGTGGAAGTGAGAGGTTGGCTCATTCAGTCTTCATGAAACATGGAGAGGCACTTCTCTAATTTCCTCCCAGTCCTGTAAACTGGAGCTCACAGCCCACACCCCACCCAGACAGCCGTGACGATTGTTTTGTGCAGGTACACAGGCAAGCCCACTGAGGCCACTACACATGACCCATCCTTGGGGCTTTCCTGGGCTTAGCTGCAGTGAGAAGGGGTGACTTCCCCGACCCTAAGCTCAGGGGACCCTGGTGAGTCGTCAGAGAGCAGTTGGAGAGCACCTGACCAACAAAACGCAGGGCCACCCCCAGGTCTAGGTCAGGGCAGGCTCAGAACCCAGTGCCCCTGGGCCCAGGCTGGAGCCCCTCCCACTACTCCGCCAGGCCTCTGAAAGTCGGCCTGTCCTTTCTGAAGGTGATGTTCACTTATGGACGTGGTCTCTTCTTGCTGTTACTTGGCACATCCCTCTTTTGTTTAAAAATAGCAAAGTTCCAGAATAGGCCAGAAAAATCAATGGATCCATTTAAACCTCAAACAAAAACAATTCAGGTAAAGCCACAAGAGGTTGAAACCTTCATCCTGAGAAGTCTGTTCTCCCCACATAAGTGGTGCTGAGGGCCAGCGTCGAGATCCAAGAAAGGGAAACTGAGGAAGTTCTCACCTAATGGCTTTTATTTTGAGATGTCACAGGGAAAGGAGTTAAAGCCAGTGAAGACAGTGAGGGCAGCTTGCCAGAGGGAGTGCAAAGGGGGACTGGGAGAGGAGGGTGGCAAGTGAGCATATGGGACAGAGCAAGGAGGGAGAGAATGGGGGTGCGAAAGCCACCAGGTCACCATGGCGCCTTCAGGAAGTCCTGAAGGAGGCTGGATACTATAAATGAGCTGTTCCCAGCACGCGCTCTGTGCTTTACTACCTGGGGCCCTCTGTTGTTGCTGTTCTCCTCCTGCCACTTCAGGCTGGTGCCATCCTACACCCTTTCATTTGTCTGTTCATTCATTCACTCACTCATTTGTCAATATGTAACAAGTGCTCAAATTGCACCAGAAGCTGGAGACACAACTGAACGAAACCAACAGACCGACAGCCTCTCTAAGCTTGTGTTTGGGAGGTGGTGGAGACGGGGCAGAGGAAGAGGGAAGGCAGCCATCAAACGGTTAACAGCCAATTGCAAAGGTAAGTACTACAGTCAGGGTAAGAGCTATGAAGGAGGCCTGCAGGGGGCCCCAGCGGGTGATGGGATCCTGCCCAGTGGGAGCAGTTGGGAAGAGAGTCCTCCTGGGGGAATATTGGAGTGCAGCTCTGGAGGCTGAGTATGAATGAATTCAGGGGAAGTGGAAGGACACTGGGGGAAGAGAGGCCAGAGTGTGTGTGGACCCTGCCAGGGAGGTCTTGCTTGAGATGGGAAAGGCAGTGGTAGAGTGTGGCCCAGGGAGGCAGTGGAGGCATGAGAGAGAGCACACGCCCAGTTAGAGGGTCACACTTGAGTTTATTGCCTAGAGAGAGAGAAAGGAAGGGAGAGAATTAAGGTGATAACAATTAAAGAGTCAACATGTCATCCATTATCTACAGGTTGGAGTCACAAACTCATGAACTAAAGGGAGTGGTGGTGGGGACTGCGAAAACTAAAGGCAGCTATACTGCACCTAATGGCATTTAAAGTCAAAAAATGGTTGGGCAGCACCTGTGGCTCAAGGAGTAGGGCTCCAGCCCCATATACCGGAGGTGGTGGGTTCAAACCTAGCCCCAGCCCAAAACTGCAAAAAAAAAAAAAAAAAAAAAAAGAAAGAAAGAAAAGAAAAGAAAATGCTAAAACCTGTTGCTGGCAAAACAAAACAAAATCTGCCAGTCAACAGAGTTTTGGGGCCCTGACTATAGGTGAACAAGTTGACTAGAAACAAAGAGTATAGCATCCTCAGCTCGGGAGTGCCTGGCTGCTGGCTGCAAGCACGGCTGGTTCCCTGTGCTCAGTGAGACTGGGCAAGCTTGAAGATTCAGGGATGGAGTGGAGTTGGGAAAATAAACAGAAGATGCAGAAAGGAGTTGAAACAGATTCATAAGGTGAGAAAATAAGATTAGAGGGTGGACACACTGATGGGTTGTTTCAGTGTTAATTTTCTAGCACATGTTGGGGTTATTTATATTCCATTATTGGCTCTCCATGGAGGAGGTAGGAATTTATTTAGACCTCCAGGATTTTCCCTATGTGACAGTGAAAACATGGTGGAGCTTATCTTGAAAGGAATCACACTTGACAAAAAAACAGTGAATATTTTCTTCCCTCTTTGCAAATGTCCTGAGTGCACCAGGTGCTTCTAGCACCAACTCCAGGTGCTCACACTTTGTGCGTTTGCTTTGCCCGCAATGCTGATTAAGAACTAAATTCATTTTGCCAAACCTTTGTAGGGCAAACCTCCTTACTTGACAGGAGGAAGAGTTTTATTCTATCTCATAAAGGAAGAAAAACAATTTTAAGTGACAGAGTCTTGCTCTGTTGCCCAGGCTGGAGTACAACAGCTATTCATAGGCATGATCACAGGTCCCTGCAGCCTCAAACTCCTGGACTCAAGAGATCCTCCTCCTTAGTCATGCACCGCTGCTCTTGGCTAGGAAGAAATATTTTTAAAAGCCATTTGCATTTGTAAACACTTCTTTAGTTATTCAGACACACCAACTTGCCTGTATGCAGAGAAACTCCTGGAAGGGAGCCACAATTTTGAAACAATGGGCCCATGAACAGCAAATTCCAAAAATGTAGTGGGCATTTGTGGCTTCTTGATGGCCCAGATAGCACTGAGCTTAAGTTCAGATATCTACTCTTTCCTTCTTAGTCCATGAGGTTCCAGCGGAGTTGATTCTGCTTGGAGTCCTAGAAAAGGCATCACATCTAGTCTTGGACTAGCAGAGAACCACATTCTCTGATTGGTCCAGGGATGGCCACCTGACTTAAAACCAGCCAATCAGAGTCAAGGAGACTCAATTTCAGCTGCTAGGGAAGAGGATTCTTTCCCTTTTCTGCTGGACTAAAACCTGGGAGGACACGAGGCCTGGGCTTTTATGGCCATCATATCCACATGAGAGGGTAATGTATGAGATCATAGCCAATAACTGTGAAGGCAGAGCCAAGACAGAGAAATTGATTCCTGGTCACATCATTTGAGCATTTGAAATGGAGCCATACCCAAAGATAGCTCTACCCATGGACTTCTAAGCTACATGACACAACAAATTTCCAGTTTTCCCCTAAGTTAGTATGAATTACTAACTCTCTCCTAATCTTCCAGGTATCAGAAGATTCTGGTAGAATCGTCTGATTATTTTTATAGTGACACTTTATTATATATGTATAATGCTTTCAACTTCTTAAAGCACTTTGACAATGTGTTACTGCATTTCATCCAGACCATTCTCAGGGCAGTTGTTCCATGTCACCTCACCCCTCCCCATGGTAAGCGGCTCTCCCATCAACACACAGTAGTAGACAGAAGAGCTTGCAGGGCACCATGGAAGCCCACACTCCCTTCTCCACATTCTCTTTCCTTCAAAGAAAGAGTTTAACATTTTAAAGACTATACCAGGAAACTTGGTTTAGAGAAAGATTGAACAGAGAGGTTCTTATTCACCACAGCCTCATTTACAAGTGTCCACCCACTGGAACCTTCATGCGGCAGAGTAGCATGAAGCTGTTAGCAAGGCAGACCTACCTGGCCTTGTATGGTCAACTGCCAAGAATTATTAAGTGAAAATCAGACATTGTATCTAGTATGGATTGTATACACGTGAACTTGCATATGAGCAGGGAGAACAAAGAAATGAAAGACAAAAGAACCTAAGATTCTCACGAGCCTGGCACCAACCCCAGGGCCTGAGGAGGTGGCACGGTAACACAGGGCCCACAGCAAGGAACAGCAGCAGGAGCTGGAGAAACACTTTGAGGAGAGCACTCTGCCTACCCGGAGCAGAAGGGCTGTAAGACTCAACCCGAACAGGCACTGGTGGTCTGGGAACCAGCAGGCCAAATCCTCTCAGGCAGCCATAGCAATGACCAGCAGCAAGGCCAGCAGCAGAGACCCTCTCTCACCCCCCCATGGCATCTGGGCACCAAATAGGGACAGGCTCTGTGAAGAGGAATAACTCCAGTACAAGGATGTTACTGAACTTACAGAGAATCTGTCCCTGAGATGTCCTCAGCTCCCGTGGGAAGATAGGCCCAATGATGTCTAAAGCTTGGTTTGATGGAAAAGCTTTATGGCTGTTCCCTATCCTGTAATGTGAACAGGACGGCCTTTATTTATCCGGCCCACTGCTGGCAGACATTTGTCTTGTTTCTACTTTGCAGCCATCACAAATCAGGCCGCCGTGAACACCCTCATCCCTGTCACGGGGTTTCTTATGCATTCACTGCTCTTGGGTCCTGGGACTAGTACGAAGGGTGGGGGAACTACTGCTCCCAAGTTCAGCTTTTCCTATTCAGCTTTAGCAGATGCTGCCGCAGACTGAGAGGGTTCTGCCCGGTTTGTTTTCCCACCAGCATGTCTCAGGGCTCCTGATGCTCGGTGGCTCACCAACATCTGCCATTGTGATGCTTTTTTACTGTCTGTTGATCTGGTGGCTCTGTGGCTTTCATAGTGGCTTTAATGTTCATTTCACTGGTACAAGTGAGGTCGAACCCCTCTTGCCTGTTCATTGAGCTTTGCGATTTCCTTATGCAAAGTTTCTGTTCATGTTTTCGCCCACTTTTATTTGAACTGGTTCTTATAACTCCCTTAACAATTAACACATTGCAAATTCCCCCTGCCCCCATTTTGTGCTTATTTTGCCATTACTAGAATTTCTTGATTTTAATGCTACCCTTCCCTGACTCATGTCAATTTTATTGCTTCTTGAACTGTCTGTGGGTGACAGACCCCTTCTTCCATTGGTGGCAGACCAATGTGATCTAAAATAAAATAAGATCATTGAGTACAGTAAATTTTTTTTAATATGCTAAGATAACTGTCAAGAAAATGTTGCTGAGTCCTTTCCTGTGACTTTGGCTTTTAATATTCTATTAGGTTTTCTTCAAGTGAAACACCTGTATTGAGCCAGACACATTTAGACATTCAACAGATGCTTTAGGATCTAAAATGGAGAGGATAAAGAAATCACATTGGCCTGGAATGCTGAAAATGAAGCATGAAAGGGAAGAAAATTGAGCTCCCAGACATGAAAAAGAGGAACACTAGAAAACTAAGATAATGACACAATGTTCTCAAAGCAGAAAAGTCTGAAAACAACCCGCTCAAGACTGGAATACACTCTACCCTAGCACATTTCTTGCCATATGAAACGGGCTACCAGAATCGCAAGCAGGGAACACAGTGATCTTAATCACTGACATGCCATTATCCAGAAGGCTCCGTAGTTCATTACTCGGAGGAAGAACTCTGAAAGCGTCACAGTTTGGAAATGAAAGCAAATTAATTTTAGATATGGCAAGATCGTCTATTCCACTTGTTCATGAGATCCTTCGTTAAAGTTTTGGTTTCATATCCTTCAACGTCAATTCATTTGCCCAGATGGTACGTGGCGTGTTCTCTGAACTTGTAAGCATTGTGGGAGTTAACTCAGGGTGGCCTATTTCAAACAGATCTCTTTTAAAAGTCATAGCACATATTAACTTTTGGTTAAGCTCCTTCTATAGGGGTCACCTCTCTGGGCCAGCTCCTCCATAATCAAAGATAGAGACAAAGACAGAAAGAGAGTCAGACTGTCAGAGAGACACGTGGACAGAAAAAGAGGCAAATCATGCCGGTTATGTCTTTGTAAGAATTACCTGCTCATTTTTCTTGATCTCCTTTCCACCGGACTCTGATCTGACAAAGAAGTGACATAAAATTATAATGGAAAGTGGTGACTCTTCCCTGACTCATGTCCATTTTCCATGCTGTCCAACTTTCATTTTGCTGGGCAATTAAAGCAAAGGAAATGGGAAATAGCACATAGACCATTAGCATCATGGATGTTCAGATTGTACGTGAATATTTGCATGTGTTGAAAGTATGAGTGCTGAGTCCATGTGTGTACACGTGTGTACTGAGTTGTGTATCTGGGTGTATGTATCAAGCATGTGTTAAGTGCATGTGTATGTTAAATGTCTTGGTATTGAGTGAGAATATTATTAGTGTGCATATGTGTTGAACACATGTGTTGTATAGGGGTCTCTTGAGTATGTGTGTATGTGTGCCCACGAGTGTGTCTGTGGAAGGGATATGTGTGGCCAGGACACCAAGGGCTTAACATATGCCTGCGTTAGGTCACACATGTTGCATCAGAAATCCAAAGGGCTGCTGCAGAGTCAGATTTCTTTTGTGATTTGTAACTTGGCACAAATGAGACAGCAGAGACCAGCCATTATTTATTTGGGAGAGATTGTTTGAGGAGTCTGGAGAAGTGAAGAGGACGCCAGGGCTGGCATCTGTCCCTAGCCTGCACTGTGATCTGATGGTTGGTATCTTCTTAGTCATCTCTTTCTTCACTGGGGCTCACAGCCCAGTTTTGTTCCCTTTCAAATTAAAAACTAAGCCTTAGTTAGCCAAAGACTGTGACTGGATAGGCTGCAATTCACCAAGAAAGTGAATGAGTTAACTATCAAGAAATCAGCTCGCAGTCTCCTTGTCCAGGTACCTATGTAAAGCATAAGGCTTTCCAACTAGATGGAAAGCTCTCTGAGGCCTGGGACTATCTCTTCATTTCCCTCACAGCTCCCTTCTGCCCCCCACTGCCCCCACATGCACTTGGCACTGGTGAGCTCTTAGCAATAACAGTGGGAATAACTGTGCCAAGCCTGGTGCCAAAGCTTCCTGCCCGTTGACAAGGGGCCATGTGACATGGCCCTGCAGACATCTGCCTTCCCAGCTCTGTGTTCCAGTCACACCAGCCTTATTTTCTATTTCTTGAACTCATTAAGCTTGTCCCCATCACAGGGTCTTTGCATTTTCAGTTCCTTTGCCTCAAACACTCCCTCTCTAACCCTCAGCATGGTGAGCTCTGTCAAATGCTGCTGCAAGGTCAACCAAGTTCAGAATAGAGAAGTAATCATGGGACTAGGGCCACTTGGACACCACTGGCTGTCTTGACAGGTGTGGTCTTAGCGGCCTAGTGGACAAGCAGCCCCTTCTGCAGAGGGTAGAGGAGAGCATGTGGATGAATAAGCAGTGACAGTAACTACAGGATTTTGCTGTGGAAAGGAAGCAGAAAAATAAGGTGACAGCAGTAGATGGATGTGGGATCAAGGAGGGTTTTCTGTTGGCTTGTTTCCTTCTAAGGTAAGAGATAAAAGAGCACATCTGCATGGATTTTCTTAGTCCATTTTGTGCTGCTATAACAGAATATCTGAGATTGGGTAATTTATAAAGAACACAGACTTGCTTTTTATTGTTCTGAAGGCTGGGAAGTTCAAGGTCATATCTGGCAAGGCCTTTCTTGCTGCATGTTCCCAAGGTCAAAGGCAGAAAGGCAAGAGGGGGCCAAACTCACTTTTACAACAAGCCTCACTCCATAACTCACTCCCATGATAATGACATTAATCCAATCACCTCTTATTGGGCCCCACCTCCCAACACTGTTGTATTGGACACTAACTTTCTTTCTTTCTTTTTTGCCAACGTGATTTTGAGAGTTAAAGGGCACTAACTTTCCAACAGTGAACATTGGGGAACACACTCAAACCATAGCCAGGTGGAAATGACACAGCCCTCTGGCATGGGACCAGATGCAAGGGACAGAGGGGATAATTGCTGAGAAAAGTCATTTGAAGAAGAGCAAAATGAAAATGGGATCTGATAGGAAAATGTTGTAGTTTTCCAGGCAATATCGACTTTGTTCAGTACATTTAGTGCCCTAAGGTATGTATTGTTATTCTCCTTATTTAAGAGATGAGAAATGTGAAGTAATTTGCCGAAGAGCGTACTGCAGGCAAATTGGAGTAGGTAAGGTTTGAAGAGAGGTTCTGACGGCTGGTTGGTTCTGAGACCAAAGCATAAAATTATAAAGGATGATCAGTCAGCTCACTAAGTCTAAGCCTAAGAGCATCAAAGACACACCTAAAACCCCAGACTCACAGTTCAGGTGCTAGAGATATGGAACAGCTCCAGTGGTTTACAAAATGAGGATACTTCAGGATTTTATTTGATTGCCAGTAAATACATCTCAGCTGGGAGGTGGACACTTGGGTGTTTCCTTAGAGCAAAATCACGGAGCTCCATTTCTGTGTTATATACTTTTCTCTGTGTGTGTTATGTTTCACAACAAAAGGTTTAAAAATAAACCTGAGCTGCTTTATTAATGGGAGATGGCATGTGACCACCTCCCTTCAAAATGCGGCCCCCTTTAGCACTTCCCAAACTTGACCTGGGGAGAATTTCTAAAATGAAGATTCCCATCCAAGACACAGGAAGTAACCCAGAATTCCCTGAGTTCCCAAAACTTCTATCCTCAGAAACTTCCCTGTGACAAGTTTGGAAACTGCCAGCCTCAAGAACAATTTAGTTAAAATTGATGTTTTCTGCAGTGTTGTTTCGTGTATGGTCTGCAGAGATGCTCAAAATAGGCCTCACGCAGACAGAAGGCTGGTGAATTCAACAATGCTGTGTGATCCCTTTTCCTTCCCTACCCTCCATGAACTTAACCTCATCCTTTTCCTTCACATCTCTCCATTGCTTCAAGCCATGGAAATAAAATACAGGCAAATGTAACTTGTCTGATTGTTTTAGCTTAAACACCCAATGGTCATAAAACTGATTGCATCTCTTCCTTCCCCTTAGTGTTCCTCTCTCTTGACACCTTCTGAAGAAAGACCACCTGCCACCATAGGAAGAGAGCTTCATAGGGAGGTCCGAGCCACAGGGGGAAGTGTGCACCTGCATTGGGAGGGGCCTCAGCTCCTGCCTAAAAGAGACAGTAGCAGCAGTCAGGCCATCTACCTGCTAGGAGGGCCACAGCAGTACACTGCTCAGGGCAGGAGAAGTTCTCCACACTCACCTCTAATCTAAAAGCCACAGTGACCATGGCCAGTCCCGGCAAGGAAGGGCCCGGGGGCTCAGCCGCGGATGATGTTTCAGGGGAAGGTGGGAGTGGAGGCAAAGCCAGCTTGCGGTGCCCAGCCAGTCTTTCAGGGGCCTTAAAGAAGCCAGCTTTGAGAGTATCACTTTCCCTCATTCTCTAACCTAGAAAGAACACAATCAAAACACAGTTCCACTTGCTGCCCTTCCCCAGGAAAAAAAAGGAAGAAGAAGAAAGAAAGAAGCAATAGTTCAGGCCTCGCTTTGCAATGTGAATCTCAGGAATGCATAAGGAACAGCAGTCGCTGCCTCCAAGCAAAGATGCTCTATTGAAATTTGACTCATCCTTGGCACTTTATTGTTTTCTCCCCCCCTCCTTCCTTGTGACACAGAGGAGTGAGGTGAGTAATGCTCTGCGCAGTGAGAGAAAAATAGATCCCCAAATGCCTTCCATTATGCTAAAGGCCTGTGTCACCAGCTGTGGCAGCAGGGGTGTGGTCACCATCCATTAGGAGGGGGGATTCAGAACATCTGACTCCCTCTCTCCCAGGCTATTTGTGGTTCCAAAAGTGTGACAAGCAGGGACTGAAAACTGATAAACACAAAGAAGTCGAAAAGCCCAGAATGGTCACAGAGCCCTGGTCTGCAGGAGTTCCCACAGCCACACAAAAGGAAAAGAGTCAGACCTGCCTTCAGCTCCTGACGTTGGCCGGCTCCTTCCCCACAGGCATAAGAACCATTTCTTCTACCCAAGAGTAAAAATAGCTAACATTCTCTGATTATAACATTATAACATTATTATAACATTTCATATACCAGGCACTGAGGAAAGCATTTTTCATGGGTTGTTATCTAATGCACACGCATGTATGTATTCACACACGTGTGTGCACATGCACACACACCTTGAGGAGGTACTATCAGTATCTCCTCTTACAAATGAGGGAAGGAAGGTTCAGGAAGGTTCCATAACTTGCCCAAGGTTACCAGCTTAAAGCAGGACACAGATGCAGGCAGCCTTCAGAGGACAGTTCTTAATAAATGCAGCCTTATCAGAATATCTGCTTGGCTAAATGCAAGATTATTTGAACAAAGAACAAGAGAAGCATAGGGAAAACACTTCTGTTGCTTTAAAGACTACCCAGGTCTTATCCTAGCGATAGGACTACCGATCAATAAGCCCAGACTTCCCAGAAGCATTTTGGGATACCTTCTAAAAGGAGGAAACAGGGATGTGGTCATTGCCAGATTTAGAAGTTTGTTAATAAGGCAGCAGCAGGTACAAATCACAGGTAATTATTGTGATGGAGCTTCTTCCTCCCTCACGGAAACATAAACAATTAAAAGCCTTCATCTTCCCCTATGCAGTAAAAAAAACCAAAAAAAACTATTAAGTCCCAATATATCAGAAGCGTATTTTTCCCTTCTGGAATTGACCACATTACCCTCCTACCCAGCTGGAATCACGCTAGGAAGAAAAATAAATGTTTGTCTCACTGGCATTTTCTTGTTCAGCTAATTGATTTTTTTAAAATAACAATAATGCTTGAACATCCAGCCGCCTAATTACCAGCAGCTTTTTATTTGCACTATCATTAACTTCACAGCTGCCTTGTTGGTGACAAGTGGCACCACAGAGACGTCAGCTGAAACTGTTAGTTTCTGAAAGGAGGATCATGCAAAAGACCCACCTCCCCCTTGGCCAAGGTCAGCTCGGGCTTCAGGCTGACTTCAACAGCACAAGCTCCCAATTCTTAGCAGTGGAAACTACACGTGGAACCAGGATGGTGGGGAGAGCTGGTTCAGTCCTCTCCATTTGTAGCTGAGGAAACTTGAGGTCCAGTGAGGTTACTAAAATCAAGTGTTCCTAACCCCTTCCGATTGTTACTCCCCACTTGGACCTCTGCAATTTCCTATCTCAGGCTCCGGGACTGAGATCTGGTAGCAAGAGCACTGTAGTTTTCCCTCTGAGTCAGAAACTTGGGGACAAAGTATTCTTCACGATCCCACTTGTCATTTCCTTTTTCTGTAACTGCAGAAAGTCAGTCTGGTGGTCAGGTGAATTCCTAAGCAGAGATCCTTTGGCACAAGCGTTCCCTTTCTAACCTCTTATGTTGGCTGAACCTATCAATTTGCATAAGTAGAAACATGAAGTCTCTTTCTCTAAAGAAGTTGCTAACCTGACCTATAAGTGCAGTTTTATTCCCACCAGAATATAAGAGCTCTGAGGCAGGGGGACTTGTTTATCTCCAGGACTCAGTATATCTAGGCACTCAAGGACTATGAATTTATTCATTCAACAAATACTTACTGAAGCATTTACTGAAGAGGCCATTGTGTCAGGTGACACTTGAAACAGAAGGAATTAAACACCATTGTAGCCGGGATGGTATTTCAACCAGAAATAACAGAACTGCCTTAAACAATCAGACATTTACCAGTGTATAGGAGTAGAATTCCAAGTTTAGATCAGCTCAGGTTTGTTCCATTCACCACCAAGGACCCACCCTGCCCATCATCCTAAGATGAGTTCCCTTAGGGGAGTGGTTCTCAACCTTCCTGAGGCTGAAATGTATCTTCATTGTTAAAAGGGGGTCAAGAGCCACAGGTAGAGAACCGCTGCCTTAGGGTAAGAGGAAGAGGGGAGGAAGAAACAGAGTCAGCACAAAACTAAGAAGGGTAATGACAGGAGAGAGTGTGGAGCTTCCTGCAAAAGCAGTAAGACCCTTCCCAGAATCCCATGGCAGTCCTCTGGTGTCTCTGTGGCCAGAACTGTGTCACAGGCCCATTCCAGGGATTTAGCCTTGGAACAATCAGACTCTCTCCTAACACTGAGAGTGAGGTCTGCTTCTTTTAAGCAAAGGGTAGCTCTCTGAACAAAACCCAAGGAAAGAGGGTAGGAACTGGAGGCTGGGGTAGGGGTGCAGGGTGGCCATAGCATTCATCACTAACAGCAACTAGCATTTGTCAGGAAAGGCTATAGTTTAAAAAAAGTGTCTGTCTATGTGTGAACTCGTTCAATCCTTCCAGTGACCATAAAGCAGTGGTTCTCCACCCGAAGGAACATCAGAGTCACCTAAGGAGTGATTCTGATTCCAAAAGCCCAGGGCAAGGCCTGGACATTTGTGGGTCTTAAATGCCACACAGGTCATGGTGATGCTCGGCCCACATTGTACACCAGGGTTTGGCCAAGCAGCACCATCCCATAGGTTTGCAAAGAAGCATTCAGCTCAGTCCCACCCTGGAATTCTGTACTCAATGTCAATGTTAAGAGATTTTGATACACAAGCCAGAGGAGTTCAGGGGGAAAAAAAGCTCCCCACAGGCAAGCACGCTGTGGAAGGAAGGTTACCAGGAGAGTGTCAGACCCCCAAGACTAGACTTGAGTAGGGAGCCAGGGGCAGCATGGCAGCCAGAGGGCACAGTGTGAGCCATGTGGAAAAAGACAGGACATTTGTCAAATTCATGCACCGTCTTTGTCGGAGGATGGGCTGATCTCTGCTTGTTACCCTGTTCATGGGAAAAAGTTTCCTCATCATGAACTAACTAAGAGAAACTAAGGTTTGTTTCCAGAAGTTGGTGAATCAATGTTACCTGATATTCCGGACACTTTGCCGAAACTATTCACCGAGCTTCCTCTTTGAGAACAAAGGGGATTTTAAGAGGCAACATTGGGGCTTTCTTATATTTTTGTTTTTAAAAATCAGATATACTGAGTGGAAAAACCCTGTGAGATCACCTCTGTGCTCTACCCAAGCTGTGCAAAGGGTATACAATCATCTTAGAGAAGGAGGCTTTTCTGTTCCTTCTCAAAACAAGGATAAACCTGATCAATCCAGCCAGGCTGCAAAAGTGATTGGAGGAAGGTTGGAAACAACCAGGAGAACACTGAGGAAGTTTGTAAATTGGCTGGCAACCGGATTACATTTAAAGATTCAATTAGTGACGGATTCAGAATAGAGTTTCTTTTAGTGACTCTGTTACCAGCCAGGCAGAGGCTTGGTGCTTTGCTGATAGCACAGAAGGTGAATCATACAGCAGTGGCTTGCTCAGCTTGACTGGGACAAATGTCACCCACTCACTTTGATGGATATAACCCATGCATAGAAATATGTGGATGGGTATTGATTTTATGAACTCTATCATTACTCACTATTCTCAACAACTTGTTTTCCTTCTTTGGTTTACCTGGGGGGTGCTATTTCTTCTGCTTCTAAATAGCTTTTTAGTGAACTCTGAAGGGTTCTTCCTCATGTACAAGAAGTTTCTCAAGGGTAGAAAGAGAGTTGGCAACAGACGTTCAATGTGTGGCTTGAGCTGGACACTGTGGGGGAATATTGCCTCTCTCCAGTTTCAAGTATCCCATCTCTGTAACCTATTAAGTGGATTCAGGTTGGGAACTCCGGGCTAATCAAGAGGTAGATACAGAGAATGCTAGGGGGGTGATTAGCTGCAGCAATGAGAATAAACAAAATTTGTGCATATCTTTCAAGTGGAGGTCATAATGTAATCTTTGTGAGAGAAGTGTTATGGAGCCAATGGCAAAGAAGGAAAGAAAGAAAAACACCAGGCCACAGAGAAGAGGACTAGCAGGCTCGGCGCCTATAGCTCAACCGGCTAAGGCGCCAGCCATGTACACCTAAGGTGGCGGGTTCGAATCCCCAGCCCGGACCCGCCAAACAACAATGACGGCTGCAACCAAAAAAATGGCCGGGCGTTGTGGCGGGCGCCTGTGGTCCCAGCTACTTGGGAGGTGGAGGCAGGAGACTCGCTTGAGCCCAGGAGTTGGAGGTTGCTGTGAGCTGTGATGCCACGGCACTCTACCCAGGGGGACAGCTTGAGGCTCTGTCTCAAAAAAAAAAAAAAAAGAAGAGGACTAGCAAAATCCATTGAGGGCAAAGGCAAGAACTGGCTTGCCTGGTTCCCAGCCCTGTGCTCAACTAGCCTCAGAAGACAGAAGAGGGAGTGGAAGCCCGAGCAGGAATGCGCAACAGGGCAGCTGATGTGGGTGAAGCCGCCACACAGGCCTCCCTGCGAAGTTAAGGGTGACTCATACACACCGGGCTGGGAGAGCCGGAGCTTTCTGATGGTCACATCTTTCCTGGTTTGAGCTGATCAGTTCAGTGAGAATCATTTTTATAGTGTCAACTCTATACTCCTCTCTTCAGGGTGGACCTGGAATCAATACTGCTGATGAGCTGAAAATGACTGCAAACAAAAGACAACATTTTGGAGAAATTCAGACTTTGTTTTGGCAAATGAGTTGCTTAAAACCCTAGGGATATGAATAGTGGCCATGAGTACTATTCCACTAAGAGTGGTGTAAAAAGCAAGGAAGGGCAGGCTGTCACCTGTAGCTGAGAAGGGAGCAAAAACTTTCACGGACAAAGATTGCTCTTCTGGTTTAAGCTAGTTGCTGATCTACGCAGGTCCTAATGATCATATGATGTTAGAAACATGAATCCTTTAGCCCAGCTCAACCTCTTGGTGACAAAACAGGCCCAGTTGCCTCACTGCCATCAGGTCCCCTTACTTAGCTAGCATGTGTCAAAGTTCCTTGGGCCTCTGGCTCAGGTTCTTTCTGATTTTCTCACCTGGATATTTTTATTTGGAGAAGGTTTATTGTGACAAAAGAGCTTGATGGCTAAGAAATGGGTAGGCTCTATATAGGTAATCAATTCAAACTGTTTCACTAAGGTATTTGCTCATTCAACAAACACTGAACACCTAATATTTGCCATGTTCTGTAGATCTACAGATGAATAAGACCTGATCCTAAAGAAAAATCAAAGCTGAGAGTGCAGTGGAACTCCAGATTTAATAGAGATAACTAAACACAGGATACCATGGCACCACAAGGCAAGAACACAGGGGACATCCTGTTCCACCTAGGGGAAGGATCCAGGGAGGTTTTCCAAGAGGAGGAAATGCTTGGGTTAAGAATTGAAGGATGGGCTCGGCGCCTATAGCTCAACCGGCTAAGGCGCCAGCCACGTACACCTAAGGTGGCGGGTTCGAATCCCCAGCCTGGACCCGCCAAACAACAATGATGGCTGCAACCAAAAAATAGCCAGGCGTTGTGGCGGGCGCCTGTGGTCCCAGCTACTTGGGAGGCAGAGGCAGGAGACTCGCTTGAGCCCAGGAGTTGGAGGTTGCTGTGAGCTGTAATGCCACGGCACTCTACCCAGGGGGACAGCTTGAGGCTCTGTCTCAAAAAAAAAAAAAAAAAAAAAAAGAATTGAAGGATGAGTACAGATTAGCCAGGGAAACAAGAGAAGAAGAACCTTTCAGACAAAAAGATCAACGCTGGTAATTCATAGAGGTGTGATACCTTGGTTCATTTGGAGACCTGAAAATAATTTGGTGTAACTAAGGCTGGTGACCTTTTAGGTCATGCTAAGGTGCAGAAATTTTAATTCCAAAGGGAGAGAAAACCACAGGAAGATTTGAAACTAAGAAGTGATGAGAATTGGGTTTAAAATAACCATTCTGGGAGCTGAAAGAGAAGAAAGCAGTATCAGAGTGTAGGAGACTCCCAGGCTACAAATGAGCAGAGACTGAACAAAGCAGCTGTGAGAGAGAAAGAGCATTGAGCTATATAGTGGGGTAACGGATGAAGTTGGTGCCCCCACTGAGTCAGAAAAGAAAGGAGAAGAATTAATCAGGAGGGATCCCAGGACTCCTTCTTGTAGGAGAATGAGGCTGGTGGCATCATTTCTTCAAAAAGGAAATACAGATGAGGAGCAACTTTGGAGGAAAGAGGATGCATTGCATTTTGGATATGTGTGTCAAGTGTCTGTGGCTTCTTCTGCTTTTAAGAGTTTGGGGGAAATGTGTCTAGGTATGGTTTTCTTTGTGTTTATCCTGCTTGGGTTTACTAAGATTCTTGAAATCTGTAACCTGGAAAAATTTCAGCTACTGTTTTCTAAAAAACTTTTTCTGTGTTAATTTCTCTTCATTGGGGCTTACAATTATATGTGCATATATCTATGTTAGAATTTCTGATATTGACCCAGAGGTCAATGAGGCTCTATTATTTATTCTTCACTCTTTTTCATCTATTATATTTGATTCTGATCATTTCTATTGATCTATCCTCAAGTTTATTGACTTTCACCTGCCATCTGCAATCTTCTGTTAACTCATCGAGTGAATTGTTAATTTTACATATTGTATTTTTTACTTTTAAAATTGCCTTTGAGTTCTTTTTTTTGTAGTTTCTCTTCCTCTGCTGAGGTTTCCTCTCTGTTCATTCATTATGAACATTTTTTTGTTTATGTCCTTGAGCAGAGTTATAATAGCTAGTTTAAAATAATTGTATTCCAATTCCAAGTTTTATATCATCTTAGGGTCAAGTCTCCCTTGAGTGCCTTTTCTTTTGAATATTTTTCAAAATTTTCTGGTTCTCCAATAATTTTGAATTGTGACCTATACATTATGAATGATACATTGTAGATACATTATGAATGATACATGTTTCTCTAAACACTTTTTAATTTTTTGTTTTACTAAACAGTTAATGTAGATAAACTCTCAACTTTTTATCCTCTATTGTATTCAGACATTGAAATTTCTGTTTAGTTCTTTTGCTATTAGCTGGGCTATTTGACCTCTGCCCCAACATGTGTGTAATTCAGCAGTAAGCCAGAGATTTGGGAGAAGTTTATACACAGAATCCGGGGTTTCTCTTCTGTGGTTCTCTCCTTTCTAGGATATCCACCACCACAATCATTTTGTAGTGATAGCCTCAAGCTCTGTCTTTTAATTCTTCATATCAATAATCAAAACCATGGATTTCTATCCAAATTCTGACTATCTTAGCTTGGAGCTGACTAGGGTCTGCCTTCAGGTAAAAGTCATTAAAAAACAGACAAACCAGGAAATTCATCCAGTGCCATCACCTTTTCCAACCGTCAACTCTTCTCTAGTTTCTAGTTTGGTCACTGTTTAATACCTTTAGGTTATCTTTAACATTTTAATTTCTATAACTGTCACTTTCAGAAGGGTTAATTGAATATGAATTACTCTGCTATTAACAGAGATGGAATTCCAGATGCTCAATAAATATTTGTTGAATAAATTCAAGTACTCACTTTATATCTCTATGTTGATCTCTAATAGACAGCATACACTTATTTTTCCCAACTGCCTTGATTATTTCCACTTGAATGAATGATGAGCCCTTCAAACTCAACATAGCCAAATGGGAACACTCCTACCTCAAAGTCTTTGCATTTCTGTTTCCTCTACACGAAATGATCTTCCACCAGACATCTATATGGTTCATAACTCTTGTTCCCTCCAGGTCTCAGCCTCAAAGTCAACTTTCAGTGAGGCTTTCCTGACCCTATGCTATAAAGTGAATACAATCCAGGAGGGTTGCTTGACGGATCTCCTTGCTCTCCTTTATTCTTCCCCCTAGCACTTATCACCATGTAACTATTACAGATCTGATTTTTAAATCATCGCTGTCTTCCTTCACTAGAGTGTGAGTTCCATAGGGCAAGGCCTCTTCACTATCCCTAGAACAGAGAAAAGAGGCCAGCATGGAGTGGGTGTTCTGTAAATATCTATTAAGTGAATGTTGAAGCTACTTGAATTGAAAAGAGTGAGAAGCTAACCTGGGTGAGGAACACTAACATTCACAGGCAATGTGGTAGAACAAGAACCTATACAATAGACAAAGGTTCCAGCAGCCAAAGGGAGAAAAGCCAGGAGAGGATAATGTCACAGAAGCCCCCGAGTTGTTTCCATAGGGAAGATGACAAATGTTGCACAGATCAAGTTAGGTGAGAACTGCAGAGTGGCTTCTCTGCCTTTAGGAGTTAGGAGGGCCCTGATGACAGTGTGAGTGACAGTCATCTCAGTGATATAGTAGAAGAGGAGGCCAGGCCGCAGTGAGACATGCAGTAAGTAGAAACACAGGTCAAAAGCTGGGAGAAAGGGCTAGAAGGGAAGCAAGGCTGAAGCTGCAGGAATGAGGGAATAAGCAGAGAGAAATGTGAAGGAGATGAAGTCAGCCCAGTGGAAGGAGGTGGTCCTTAGACAAGAGGAAGGAGACTTCACTCTGAGATGCAAGAAAGGAAGGGAGGAAGCAACTGCTCCATACACAGAGTCAGATGCTGCTATAGATGTTTGCACAGGTATGTCCTGTTGTGCTACTCATACTGATTCCTGGCTGAGAGGGCCATTCTGCTCTCCATAGCCCTGATGTGGGGCTGTGTCCACCTGGAGGAAGAAGTACCCTTTTACTAATGTAGCATATAAGCTATGCCTCTGTGTATCACATTTGCTGAAGGGAGAGCATAGCCTTTCCTAGGAGTTACAAAAGAGTGGCTCAGCGCCTGTGGCTCAATCGGCTAAGGCGCCAGCCACATACACCTAAGGTGGCGGGTTCGAATCCCCAGCCCAGGCCCACCAAACAACAATGATGGCTGCAACCAAAAAATGGCCGGCGCTGTGGTGGGCGCCTGTTGTCCCAGCTACTTGGGAGGCTGAGGCAGGAAAC
>NW_003852416.1:11174384-11193020 GCF_000181295.1 Otolemur garnettii
TCAAGCGAGTCTCCTGCCTCCGCCTCCCAAGCAGCTGGGACCACAGGCGCCCGCCACAACGCCCGGCTATTTTTTGGTTGCAGCCGCCATTGTTGCTTGGCGGGTCCGGGCTGGGGATTCGAACCTGCCACCTTAGGTGTACATGGCTGGTGCCTTAGCCAGTTGAGCTATAGGCGCCGAGCCTAGGCAGAATGTTTGTGTTGTGAATTTGGTATCTTTCATCCCATAAGCAATATGAAGTATTTCTACATGACTTAAAAATGTGTAGATATAGTCTCCTATTGTGCATATTATCCTGTGATTTGCTTTTTTTTTTTTTTTTTGCTTAACATTGTTTTTGAGATTGATCCAAAACTAGAATACACATGTACTTGACACATGTACCTAGTTCATTCATTTTCACTCATTTCATGAATATTTATTTCATAGAATAAATTTATTCAATAAATAAAATATTGAATAAATATACTATATTCAATATTCTATTGAATAAATATACTATATTCAGTATTCTATTGAATAAATATACCATAATTTTCCCTCCATTTTCCTGTTGATGGACATTCAGGTCATTGTTTTAAAGCTTTGATTTTTTAAAATCAAAGTTATAGCTAGATGCAGTGGCTCATGCCTGGAATCCTAACACTCTGGGAGGCATAGGCAGGAGGATCATCAAGCCCAGGAATTCAAGATCAGTCTGGGCAACACAGTGAGACACCATCACTGTAGTCTCAGATAGTCAGGAGGCTGAGGCAGGATGATTGCTTGAGACCAGGGGTTCAAGGTTGCTGTGAGCTATGATTGCACCATTGTACTCCAGCCTGAGCAACAAAATTAAGACCCTGTCTCCAATAAATAGATAAATAAATAAGTGAAAATAATTTTTAAAAACAGTAAGATCAAAATACACATTTTTTTCATGTATCTCCTTGTTACATACACAAAAGCTTCTCTCAGAGTGGAATTTCTGGCTCCCAGTGATGCCCACCTTCAACCTTACTAGATAATGCCAACTTGTCCTCCATAGTGGTTATGACAGTATATACTCCCATTAGTTGTGTTGGTTATTTTCTGGGGGTTTTTTCCCCAAGACTTTTAAATTTTATCCTATCTGAGAGGCTATAGTTTTTGTTGGCATATCCCTGATTATTCATAATTTGAGTACTTTTATAGATTTTTTGCCATTTGAAGTTCTTTCTCTTGTAAACGTTCTGTTCATCCATCTCTTTCTCTTTCTCTTTCTTCCTCTCATTTTTCCATTGGGCTATTCGGCTATTTTCGTAGTGACATGTAGGGTTATAAAAATTACTATTCTTCTGGTTACTAATTCTTTATTGTAAATATCTTTTCATGGACTACGGCTTGTCTGACTTTTTAATGATGTCTTTGGTTATATACCTGATTTAAGTTTTAATACAGTTGTATTTTTCAATCTTTTCAAGGATAAATCGACATCAGTAAACTTTAGATGTGTGTGCTGGAGGGGGGAATGTATGGAAGGAAATCCTTGCCAAATGACCTTCTTTTTCTCTGCAAAGTGAAAGGCGAATACAACTCTTACAGATTACTATAGAATTCCTGAGCAATTTCTTCCTTCAGTCACCTTGCACTAAATGCAGAGACCTGGGATCTGCAGGGGAGGGTGGTGAAGGGTCTGAGATAGGATTTCATACATGGAACCCTGCCTTGCTAGAACTTAACATCAGGAGCCTAATAGGAGTTAGACTGTGTAGCCCTTACACTGTATGCTACAGTAGAAACTCAGGGGAAGGAGAGATTGAGTGATTGTCTATAGACTGGATTCATCAGGGAAGATTGAATGTCAACTTTCTTGACTTCCTATAACTTAAGAATCATAGAGTTTTAGGGCTACAAAGAAACATAAGGAAATAGAAGACTACTGGAATTAAGCTTTCATAGCTAGTGAGAGGCAGAATCCACACTAGAATACAGATTCCCATCCAAGGCCGGGCATAGCAGCTCACACCTGTAATCCTAGCACTTTGGGAGGCTGAGGCAGGTTAATTGCTTGAGCTCAGGGGCTTGAGACCAGCCTAAGTAAGAGTGAGACCCTGTCTCTCCTAAAAGTAGAAAAAATAGCTGGGTGTTATGGAGGGTTCCTGCAGTCCCAGCTACTGGAGAGGGTGAGGCAAGAGAATCACCTGAGCCCAAGACACTGAGGTTCCTGTGAGCTATGATGATGCCAGGGCACTCTACCCAGGGTGACAGAGTGAGACTCTATTGCAAAAACAAAACAAAACATCAGATTTACATCCAGTGTGCTGTCCGCCTACCAGTAAAGAATATTGAAATGTTTCCCTTTGATCATAAAATAAATATCTGAGAGTGATGTGAAAAAAAACCAAGTCAAAGCAGAACATCACTAACAATCAATAAAGTCCATAGCCATTTCATCTGTGTTGCCAGAACCAGCTTTTATATTCACATCAATTTGTTTCTCATAAGAGGCTACAGAAAAACATATCACCATCTTTTATCACCCCTGCCCCGCAGCCCCACTCTTCCAGGATAAGATACAAAAAAGTAAAGGGACTTCTCTCAGGTCACTTTATAAGTCACAGCAAAAGAAAATAAATTAACATGAGTTCTGTGTGCAACACTTACATAAACCGCAAGATCCCATGTCTACACACCACAGCCACTTTCTTGTCTTGGTTACATGAATTTTGTTCTTCTACTGATTGTCAGATTGACTGTCTCTACTTCATTTTGTCTGTGGAGAAAGCTGCAAACTTAGGCAGCCACTCAGTAACACTGAAAAAAATAAGCCAGAGATACATTGATTAAATTCCTTCTAATCAAGCTGCTATTACAGTCTTCATTTTTCCTATTTATACCCTTACCAGCATACATGAGTATAAAAATCACTTCCAACTGCTGCAAGAGATATGCTGTAATTAGGATTAATCAAAAATTCGTTCCATTAAGAAAATGCTGAGAACATTATGTCCTTAGATCTTACTATGGTAATAAACTTCTGAAGAAGTTGATATCATGTGCCCAAGTGTTAGAGAAATATCATAATGCTAGTTATGAGAAAGCTTTAGAATATTCACCAAAATCAAATATAATGTTCACTTATGTCGAAAATCTGCTTCCTCTGTGTTTTCAGGAAGACTGAATTTAGTCCAACAGTCACATTATCAAGTATTTACTAATGCCAGACACACCTTGCCAGGTCTTGAAGATGCAAAGAGGAAGAAGATGTGATTACCACCCCTGGGATATAATGTCTAGAAGAGCCCAGTTCTAAACAGTCCAGTTTGCTCTTTAAAAATGTAAAAACAGGCCAGGTGTGGCGGTTCACACCTGTAACCCAGCACTCTGGGAAGCCAAAGCAGGTGGAATGGTTGAGCTCATGAGTTCAACATCGGCCTGAGCAAAAGCGAGACCCTGTCTCTACTAAAAATAGAAAAACTGAGGCAAGAGGATCGCTTGAGCCCAAGAGTTGGGAGATTGCTGTGAGCTATGACACCATAGCACTCTACTCAGAGCAACGGCTTGAGACTGTCTCAAAAACAAACAAATAAAAATGTAAAAAACACCAAGGGAGCAGAAGAAGGAAGCAAGGAGCTCTACTCTGAGAGCTGGTAAGCTGTCACCAATTCCCATATGCACGGGGTCTTTAAAGACACTCTTCCAGGCAGGGAAGTGGGAAAGGCATGTGAGGTAGAGCAGACACAGGGGCAAAGGCCGTGAGACAGGTCTGTGTGTGCAGGGTGTGGCCAGTGCTAACGCCACAGCTGTATCAGCCATGCCTTGTGTGGTGGGCCAACAAGTTGAGATTTTAACTTGTAGAAGTGACCAGGCTTAGATAGGTGTTTCTAGAAGATCAATCAGAAAGCCAAGAGTGGTTTACAGATCGCAGGAAAGGAATCCCATTCTTAAACCAAATGCGAAATGGTGACAGCCTGGTCTACAGTACAAGAAACGGAGGAGAGGGATACCTCCAGAAGACGCCTGGGACATTTGTACAGTTAGCTAAATGACTATAAGGAAGAAAGTGATTTCTTCAGCTGAAACCGGAAAAAACTTAGGAAAAGCATCAGTGTCACAGAATACAAAAGAAGCTGATGACAGGCAAAAATATAAATTAAAAACCTCCTTTATAATCAACATACATTTACAAACGGCAAAGAGGCCATTTTCAGGAAATATCATTTATTCCTTCTTTTCTTTCCCTTTGTATAAAATTCACTCAAATGCCTTTTGATGGACAGGAGTAAACAATCACCAATTGTGCAAAAAATATTCAGAGTATTTATCAACAGATGAAATGCTGATTCTTTGAACCTGAGATGTTTATCCATATACAATCTCTCCTACAGCATAAAATATATACCAGAAATCAATTTCAAACAAACATGATATCATCTGCAGGAAGTGCTGAGGCAGTTTGCCATTAGTATTAACCCGAGAAAAATAAGACGAGAAGGCGATGTTTCACGGTTTCTAATACAGGTGCTTCTCCAAGAGAGGCAGTGTCAGAGACACCGGAAATAGGAGTGACACACAAGCAGTTGGGAGTGTGGGTGGCTGACAGCTCTCAGCTGAATTATTCCCAGCCCATTTCACAAGGGGCAACTCAATCTATTGGCTGACCAATTAAAAATAAGTTGAGTACGTGTATAAAGCTCTGGCCCCTTGACTTGGACAGCTCAGCTCCAGAAGGGCCATTCCAGCTCCAGAGCTCCTGTAGGACTGACTGAGCCCCGACTGCAACTGCATAGCAGCTCATCTCCCTCTGTCCTATCCCAGCCGTCACCTCTCACCTCTCCAAAAAACTTCTTGCACAGAAATCTCAAGTCTTTCCCCCAGGACACCCCAACTACAAAAGCTTCCAAGATCATAAAGAGCCTTTCATGGAGGAATTACACAGGATGAGGGTGTCAGTATACAAGCACCTATTAAATAAATGTACTGGGCCTTGAGCAAAATAAGCTGCCCTTCCTACTTATGTTCTAGCTTGTATTCTAAAACCAAAAAGTGCTGCAAACAGTTTACAAGTGGTCAAAAGGGCTTTGGAAACAAATGAATTTGTAAAATTTATTAAAGAATCACAGCAAAGCCAAATAAAAACATGCATATTAGAACCAGAATGGAAGTTGAGTTCAGATAACTTGTGGTTCTTCATTTGGGTACTGCAAGCCATAATCTTCTTTTTTGGGGGGGAGGGGGTTGTTTATTTTTCCCTATCTTCCCCCATTACCTGTCTGGGAATTTACCTAGCAATGTTCCTTCACTCTTAGGCTCCATCTCTGGGAGAGAAAAGAAAGAAAGAAAAAAAAAAAAAAAAAATCAGACATCAAAAGATGCCTGTGTCCTGACTGCCCCCTAATGGAATCTTTGAGCATTAAACTTGTGTAGTGCTGGGGGCTTTCCTTTTGAAGGGCTGGCGTTACATTAATAAAATGGCTAAAAGTGATCATTTCAAGTTATGGGCCATTAGTATTGACAGGGAAAAACTCATTTTGGTAAGAGTCAAGTAGTTTCTGGAAAAAGTCAACTATTTCTTTTTTTCTCTCTACATTTGGGAATGTATATCTCCTGCCACCTATGGTTATTTGGTTTAAATAACCTTCAGGAAAACGTTCTGTTATCCACTGTGCAATAAAAGTAATATGAAATATTTCACCCTTTTCCTTCATTTTCTAAGATAAATGAGCTGTAGGTGACATGAATATGGGAGTTAGAAATACCCAGGTAAGGAGAGTATTTTCTAGGGCTGTGATGCAGGCAAATCCAATTAATTCCTGATTTAAAAGACCATCTTAAGACCAATGTTGGAGCTATTACATGAGAAAGCTAAGCAGGGCCAAAGAATGAAAAAAGGTCCCATCATTACGTCAGAACGCAAGGCCCTTTGGACTCTCTCGGCCAGAGGGGAAGTCAAAGTAATTCTTTCACATGTTAATCATGCTTTCCTTCCTGGCCTTCAAAGAGCTCCTGGTGACTGGTTTAGCCTTCACTGCCTACATCTTTCCTTTTAAGCCTTGACCCATCCAGATTTCTCCCGTTTTGTTTTTTTTTTTTTTGACAGTGCTTTTGTAATCTCCTATATTACTTTTGAGCTTGTTAAGCTATTGCTAACTCCTAAATTCCCTTCAACTATCTGCTGAGCTTTTCCAAACACACACACACACATTCCTAAAACCATTCTAAAAGGTGTTCTAGGTGGTGCCTGTGGCTCAGAGGAGTAGGGCACCGGCCCCATAAGCCCATATGTGGTGGGTTCAAACCCAGCCCTGGTCAAAAATAAAATAAAATAAAAGGTGTTCTAGGCAGTCTATGAGTATTTTTAATTTTTGAAAAATTTGAAAACATACCGAAGTTCAAACACTAGTACAATGAACACACATATTCTCTATCTAGAGTCAATAACTGTTATAATTTTTTGGCCACATTTTCTTTTCCTCTTTCTACGTATAACCGTATATACATATATATGTGTCTTTTTTTGCCCAACTTATTTGAGGGTGAGTTACATATGTTACAGTACTTCACCCTTGTAAGTACCTCAGCATAAGACATTCTCTTAAGTAACCATAATTAAAATTAAAACAATTCAGCATCATCTAATGCTGATTTCCTATTCAAACTTCCCAGTGTCTCCCCAATTTTTATGGTTTTATTTTTCTAAACCAAGACCCAGTCATGATTTACCCATTGTACTCAACTATTTTGTCTTTTTGTCTCTTAATCTAGAATAGTCCCCCACTCTCTTTAATGACACTGATCTTTTGAAAAGTTTAGGCCTTATAGAAGAATGTTCCACATTCTGGACCTGATTCTTCCCTCACAGTCATTTTTACCTCTTCTTCCACATCTGTATTTCCTGTATACTGGAAGATGTGTAACAAGGCTCAATTCTATTCGGGTTATGCATTCTTGGCGAGGTTCCTCCACAGGTGATGCTGTTAGTGCTTCATGTTGCATCAAATCAAGAGGCATATAAAGTCAGGCTGTTCCACAATTAGTGGTACTAAATTTGACCAATGGGTTTAGCTGGTGACTGCTGGATTTCTCCACAGTAAGGTAGATCTTCCCTTTGTATTTATTAAGGAATCTGTGGTGTGTGATGGATTATATGTATAATATGGGCAGCACTTTGACGCTGTGCAAACATCTTCCCTTTCTCTTTCTCTTCCTTTTACCAGATAGGTTTTAGCTTTTATTTTGACGATCTTTGTCTGAATCACTGGGAATTGCAAATGGTGATTTTCCCAGTTTTATCATTCCATCTACAATTATTTGCTGGCATTCTTCTATACAGAAAAACTCCCACCAGGCACACTGGCTCATGTCTATAATTCTAGCACTCTGGGAGGCCGAGGTAAGCGGATTACTTGAGCTCAGGAGTTCCAGACCGGCCTGAGCAGTAGTGAGACCCTGTCTGTACTAAAGTAGAAAAACTGAGGAAAGAGGACTGCTTGAAACCAAGAACTTGAGGTTACTGTGAGCTGTAATGCCACAGCACTCTAGTCAGAGAACCAGAGGGAGACTATTACTCAAAAAGAAAAAAAAAAAAAACAACTCCCTTTCCCCATTCTTTATTACCATTGACTTACGGATTTTAAAAAATGCTTTGATAATCTATTATAAGGATTATTCTTTTTAGTCCCCTCAAACTAGGTTCTGCAGGCATTTGACTTAACCTATTGATCTGGGGGCAGATCACGTCTTTGCAAAGCACTTTTTTGCTTTCTGGAAAGGTGTTTCAAGTTCAACTTTGTTTCCACAAAAAAAATCTATGACGTTTCAGGATTTTTGCTTGTTTGGTTGGCTTCTTTTTGCCCCTAGAATATATACCACTGAAGAATGTATGGTTAAAGTACTGTTAAGTTCTACTTCTGACTAACTCTAAAGAACTATTATTTCTGATCCTTGCTTCTAAACCTTTAATCTTTTTCAAACTGAAAGAAGTCTCATTTTCTGCTTTTAGTAGCATGTTTTTTCTTTAGTGATATGGTTTGTTCTTTGGTGGTACATGTAAAACACAAAATAGCTGAAAATGCACATCCTAAGACTAGCGAGACAATACAGATTTAAGTAAACGATTCAGGATAGCTGTAAATGATGACCATCTGAGCCCCTCCACTGACCAATAGACATTTAAGGCTGTTTTTCCATCAACTTGAAACAGATGATGCCACCTAAGCATCATCCCAGGGTATATGATTAAGTTTATGAAAAGTTCTACATACTTCATTGCAGACTATCACTACAGTATGTATTCAATGCGCTATATCCAAAAACTCTCAATAAGCACAAAAAAGCAAGTAGCTTGCCCTGAAGCTAATCTCCATGCAAGCATTCAAAACACATATTATGACTAAAGAAACAGTTATTATGACTACACACACACACATCTCTAATTCATCACCATAGGCATTTGTCAAGATGGAAAAAAATGTGAACAAATCTGGGGCTACTTAAAGTCAGGAAAGGATATAGTAAAATCTAATCTAAATAAAGCAGTCTCACATTTAACTAACATACATTATTTTATTGCATACTCTTGTGCCCTGTAGGAAGTTAGCACGTCTTCACAGGTGATAGCTATACTTAGATTTTCTTTATTAAGGAGAGGAAATAGCTGTATAGTCTGGTGACAATTTGGAGTCTTTAAGTTTCATTTATAGGTTTGAATAAATAAATACCAGGTTTAAGGAACTACAGGTTTTAAGATACTGCTCTTTATGAAAACTCAGATAATGAAAGTGGATTTTGACACTTCAAAGGTGCAGGTAAGTCAGAAAGCCTATTGAAGTATTGCTCTTAATTTATAATTGTTCCGGTGTTGTCTTTAATGCCACATAAAATCACTGTGAAAATCAAAGTATATGTAAAGTGCTTAGGATGTTATCTGGCTATCTTTTTGTGAGAATTAAAATATAGCTTTTAAAATATACATCAATGTTGCACAGATAAAAATATCCTGAGAAGAAAACTATCAAGATGGTATAGAAATCAAAACTAGACTTTATTATGAATATTTCCCTATTTTCTGATCCATGCAGTTCAGGAAGAGTTCTCGTTTGAGATTTTTTTTTTTTTTTTTGAGACAGAGCCTCAAGCTGTCCCCCTGGGTAGAGTGCCGTGGCATTATAGCTCACAGCAACCTCCAACTCCTGGGCTCCAGCGAGTCTCCTGCCTCAGCCTCCCAAGTAGCTGGGACCACAGGCGCCCGCCACAACGCCTGGCTATTTTTTGGTTGCAGCTGTCATTGTTGTTTGGCGGGTCCGGGCTGGGGATTCGAACCCGCCACCTTAGGTGTATGTGGCTGGCGCCTTAGCTGGTTGAGCTATAGGTGCCGAGCCTCGTTTGAGGTTTTTACACAACTATTAAGAAGATCCTCCTGGCATCAGTTCTTAAAATACACAATTAGAATAAAAGTAGTAGTGAAAACTATATTTTAAACAAATCTCTACTATAATTTAGGAAAAGTTCATTCTTTCCAGTTTGTCTTCCCTCTGACTTCTAGCTACACACTGCTGCCCTCTGCAGCATTTTCAATTCTTGTAAGTATACTGCCATCCCAGTCATACGAACCTGGCCTAGTTTCCACCTCTACCGGTTATCTGACTCACTATGAAAGTTACGTGGGTATATATAGAAAACAAAAGGGAAGCCTCCTTCAGAAGAAAACAAGAAAGAACTAAAAAGCCAGATGTTGGCACAGTTCAAACGAACCCATCTAAGAAGAGAGGGTACTTAACGGACAGCAACAAACCCTCACACCCCATCCTGGGAAGGTTCCTTCCTGCCCCCTCTTTATGGGGGGCATGTTAGGACTTTATTTTTGGTAACAACACTTCCTGTAAAATTGTTTTTTAAATTGTAATAAAATTACATACGCACGGATATGTGTTTAAGAAAGGGCAGTGAAAAGGGTAATCAATGAAACCATTTGGCTCCCACTTCAAATTAGTGTATTCGTCCTCAACTTTTTTATTATCACAAACATATACTTAATGTATGTTTCTTTCTCAGCATAAATGGAAGTATTTATATTACTGCGCTAATCATTCAAAACTTAGAGATTGTTTCCTATGAAGCAAGATTTATCTATTTAAAACCAAACAAGTTTTGACAGAATAATTTTAAATAAATCAACCTCCTCTCCAATAGGTTCTTTCTGCTATAATTTAATTACATTCCTACTGCTACTAGCGTTTTTATTAATACTGTATACAAAGCAGTTCTCAAACTTGAGCGGACATGGGTATCACCTGGAATGCTTGTCGAAACTGATTGTTAAGCCCACTCCCAGAGTTTCTGTTTCAGAAAGTCTGGGGCTGGGCTTGAGGATTCCATTTCCAATAAATTCCCAGGTGATGCTGAGGTTTCAGAGCCCACACTTTGAGAACAACTACCTAGTACAAGGCTGCATTAAACCCGTTTCCTCCCACCTCCCAGGCACACGTGATTGCTCATCTGGAAACCTCAGGAAGGGCACAAAAGCACCCGCTCCAAAAGAAACAGCTCCCAGGGGCAAGCCGGAACCTAGATAGGATGAACCGCCGCTCCGCGTCCGGTGCAGGCTACTACGACACTTCCTTCCCATTAGACCCGCCTACTCCGCGTCCCTAACGTGAGTTAGGTGGCCGACTTAGAGGGCGCGAGGAACCACGTGAATCGAGTGACATCTCGCGAGTATTTGCATCTCTCGCGAGACTTCACCCACCACTGTCTTTTCCTCCTTCTAGTGCCCGGCTTTCCTCCCCTCCCCCTCATCGCCGGCCGAGTTCTTCCTTTTCAGAGTCGTCTTGTCGCGAAGATTTTCTTACTGCTGCTGTCGCTGCCTCCACCACCGCCCCTGGGCTCATTTGCCCTGACCCCTTCCCGCTGCCCTGCCCCCAACCCCACACAAGGTAACAAACCCTGTAGTGGAGAGCGAGGCCTCACCGGCCCTCAGTCTCTCCCGAGTTGAAGCCGAGGCCTCAGGCCGACTGGCCAGCCTCACCGGAGAAGTCTGGGCGTCGGCGATAGATTTAGGAGCCACTGTCTGTTCTCCCACCCGAAATTGAGCCTTGAGGGGCCTGGGACAGCGTTGGGGTCCCCGTGCTGTGCCGCGAACACGGCCAACCAGGGGAACCCGTCGGGTGGGGTTGAGACGCCCGCGGCGGTTCAGGGAAGAGCCAGCCTGCTTGAGGGTGTGGGGCTCAGGTGGTTTCCCGGGAAACCTGTTTGAATTTCAAGGTCTGACATAAGTAGTGGCAGACTTTGAGGTGTTGGGGGACTGCGAGGACAGCCCAAGTTTTCGTTGAACGGGAATTTTGAGATAGAAAGATCCTCGGAAGTCCGCATTATTTGCTTAGAAATCGTCAGAAAAGTTAATTCGTATCTTTTTTTTTTTTTTTTTTTTTTTTTTTTTGAGACAGAGCCTCAAGCTGTCCCCCTGGGTAGAGTGCCGTGGCATTACAGCTCACAGCAACCTCCAACTCCTGGGCTCAAGCGAGTCTCCTGCCTCCGCCTCCCAAGTAGCTGGGACCACAGGCGCCCGCCACAACGCCCGGCTATTTTTTGGTTGCAGCCGTCATTGTTGTTTGGCGGGTCCGGGCTGGGGATTCGAACCCGCCACCTTAGGTGTACGTGGCTGGCGCCCCAGCCGGTTGAGCTATAGGCGCCGAGCCATTCGTATCTTATTTTCAGGAAAATGAGCTGGATTTGGCAAAAGGCACGTTCCTTCTTTAAATCGGGGCGTATTTGCGCTGTTTCTTTTACTGAAGAAAATGCATCTACAACTATTTAGGCTACTGGTTGAAAGATACTTGTTTTGGATAAGAACTTCAAAATATACTCTAATTGAGTAGTTCTAGTAGAGTTATATATGTATTAATTTAAAATCATTTTTATTTGAATTAAGCAGCAAGTGCTTAAAAATAACTACCCTGCCCTGTCCCCCTAAAACTCAACTCTTCCAACAGACTAGTGCTTTTTAAAAAGAAGATAGAACAATCTTGATTATTCAGCCAAACACCGTGCCTTCCCTGTAATAGGAGTTTAAAGAAGATTATACGTTTCCCTTTCCCTCTTGTCCCTATTTTCTGCTTTTCTTTTTATGTGAAATTTATCTCATGTTCATAATCCTTAGACTCTGTCCTCTTGAAGTTTGTGATTTAGCTCAACTCTGAGCTAAGAGTAAAGGTAATGGAGATCCATTAAGCTGCAGTGTTAGGAATTAGAAGCAAAAACTGGTTAATTCAAGAGGACAGGGAAATTATTTTGTATGTTTGATTTTTGGTTCCACTTTCATGGTCTTGCCATTTTTATTTTCCTTAGATGTCAGAAGATTTAGCAAAGCAGCTGGCAAGCTATAAAGCTCAACTCCAGCAAGTTGAAGCTGCATTATCTGGAAATGGAGAAAATGAAGATTTGCTAAAATTGAAGAAAGATTTACAAGTAAGTATAGGCTGACAATTGTAGTTTCTCTGTGTTTTTCAGATGATTTATTGCTTAGAATCCATAGGTACCCAAAGAGGTACCCCTCACCTGTGTCTGTGTTACACATATATGCACATAAACACTGTGGCTTGTAGAAGGAGGCTTGCTTCCTCAGCTAGTATATATCACAATGAGTAAATTGGTATTCTTAGTTACATAAATCTGGTGTGCTTCTGTGATTTTTTAAAATTTTAAAAATGAGAGTTGATTTTGGAAGTCTCTATCAAATTCTCAAGAGGTTACATACAACTCCACAACAAAAAGTGCTTTTATTTTTTAAGACCTGGCCAGGGAAATTCAGTTCAAAAGACAACTAAGAATAACTAAAGATATAGCTATCTTAAGATTCTTTTTAATGGCTTAAGAGTCTTTGAAGATGTGGCTTTTTTTTCCCACCAAAACTAGTGGCATATACTTTGTATTGAAAACATTTCAACAAATGAGAAGGGCCTAGTTAAAAAAGAAGACATATCATAAATACCAAAATAAGGTACATGTTCTCTGCATAGGTGCTTGGACTTAAGGCTAGGTTTTAAAGTGTAATGTTGACAATTGTTGAATTTGTGAAAAGGAGATCTTAATTTTTCTGTCATGGGAGAGGTTAGGTATGAAATCTTTTTTTTTAAACCTGCACTTGTATTTTGAGACAAACTCATGATAGTAAATATCTGTTCTTTCTTAGGATACCAGGTTGATTACAAAAAATGCCAAATTTGTAAATAAATGACTTTTCATCTTAAGAACTTCTTTAAATTCTGAATCTGATCCTTAAAAAGATTTAAGGGTATTTTGATCTCTTCACTGATTCAGTGTAGAACTAAAACCTGTGGGCAGTGGCTGTGGCTCAAAGGAATAGGGCACTGGCCCCATATGCTGGAGGTGGTGGGTTCAAACTCAACCCCAGCCAAAAACTGCAAAAAAAACCCCACAAAAACCTGTACTCTGTCTAAATAATCCTTTCTCTCCCTTTATCATCCTGTTGTCCATTAAAACTATTAATATTTTAGGGATATTAGAACTGCAAACAAGTAGAACTACCTGAAATGAGATCCAGATTTGGGATTCTGAAATTGCTTATCTGGGTACAATTAAGATGAGTTGAATATTTTCAGATTCTAGATGTGGGATGATAGTATATTTTAAAAAATATATAGAAAGTATCTGGGATAATTTTAATATGAATAGGACCCCCCCTTCAGTATTTAAAAGGTAGGTCTGTGGATTTTAGGTTGCTAGTTAATAAGAAAAAGGTGTTTGGGAGTAATTTCTCACATTCACGGGCTCTTCAGTAAAGATAACCCAATGGTTTGCTACCTGCCCATTCATTTGATTGCTTACCTGTTGTGAATATACATTGAAGATAATGCAGTACAGGCAAAATGACCTTTCGTATACTTTGTAAAGTGTACTGAGTTTCTGTTTGCCCACTGAGAAATGTCCAGTCTTAACAACTTAAAAGCAGTCCTTTTTTTCTTTCAGAAAAAGAAAACACTTGTGTGCCAGTGTTTTGTATATTGCTTCCTAGGAGATATATGTGGAACTGGTAGAGGGGGAGTTGGCAGTGGAGTGTGAAGTATTATCATCAGTTCTTTTTAATATTTCTAGAATAAATTGTCATTAGAGTCTGGGTAGAACTGCTTTACTGTGACATGATTTATACTGTCCTGAGAAACCATTGTGGTAGAAGTTACAGTAAGCACCTAAAAGGCTTGCGTAGGGCTCAGTTAATGATGAACTAGGAATCATTTATGTGTATATTTTCTTTACTATAACCATTCAGAACAGCACTATCTAGTAGAACTTTCTGTGACAGTAGAAATGTTCTACATCTGCTGTTCATTACCATCGCTACAAGCCATGTGTGGCTACTCAACACTGGAAATAGCAGGTCAGGTTACTGAGGAGTTGAGTTTTAAATTTAATTTGATTAAATAACCACATGTGACAACCATATTGGATAGCAACAATTTAGGAGGTTAAATTCTGATACCTTAGTAATAATAGTATTTTTCCTGACCAGTCTCGCTCACAGTTTCTTTCCCTCTAACTCTAGCATGACAAAAGTTTCATTTTGGGCGGTGCCTGTGGCTCAAAGGAGTAGGGCGCCAGCCCCATATGCTGGAGGTGGGGGGTTCAAACCCAGCCCAGCCAAAAACTGCAAAAAAAATTAAGTTTCATTTTGGTTACTAGTGAGGTCCGTTTTGAATTGAAAACTACTCAAAGATGGAAAGCATCTTTTAAGGTTAAGTAAAACTCTGAAAAGTATTTGTCTGCATGTTTCCACCTAGTAACTGTTTCTTCATTGAGGTTACAGTTAACAGCTTCAATTTTGCTATGGGTTTTTTTCTCCCTCTTCTCTCCTTTCTGGGGAGTATCTTGTACCATTGGTATTTAATGCTATCTATTATGTTTGGTAAGAAGTCTGTTCAGACTGAATATGTGGCTTCCTCATTCTCATATATTTGGACAGTCCTACGGTTTCTAATTTCTTGTGGAATTATATCAGTTTTTGAAATTATATCATTATACTGGTTATTAATTGGTCATTTGATTTATGACAAAATGCTCTGCATTTTTCAGTGACTTCATTTTGCCAGTAGGTTTCTGTTTATTTCTTTTATGTATTGTTTTTCATATAGACTAAAGTTACTCAGTAGGCAGAAAATTAATCTACTGGAGTCCTAATTGCCTTTCTTTTTTCACTTAAAAAGTGGTATAGTAAAATCCAGGCTAGCTAGCTAACTAGCTCCCAAGGTAGTTCTGATAATCACAAAAATAGTAAATTTATGAGGCTGTGTTGCTGAATAAACTGGTTCTAAAGGAGGCAGGGGTCAAGTCACTTGTCTCATATATTACAGTGGCTCTCTGCATCCCCGAAACGCCTTCCTTCAGTAAGCAGAGTGCTTGAGTGCACCCCCTTTGACCTGCTGATATGTAGATCACAACACCTGATGCTTCCTGGAATTGCCGATTACTGTAACTGCTGCCCATCTGTCGATGAAGGAGCAGTTTCAGAACTCAGACTTGAGGGAGGAAAAGTAATTAATGGTATGTACCTTCGAGAAACCCCCTCATACATAAAATAGTTTTTCTAATACTTGGGTCCATATGTACATGTGAAGAAAAAAAAATTAGTAGAAGGTTTTTCATAGTTTAGAGGTGTGTGTAAAACTATAGCAAAGTTGAAGGACACCAAGAGTAAATGCTCTAGATTTTTTTAAGGGTCATTTCAACATAGGGCTCTGAAAATTCTTTATAATATGTGCAGCTTTTCAGGACCCTTTTCTTTGAAAATATATATCCTTATGAAAATACAGTGGGAAAATGTTCTGTACTAAAACAGAGTTCTGAATTTGAGACCTATAAATGCCAAATTTATATTTGTGCTTTAATAGTTAAATGATCCTTAGGAAGATGTGGAAGAATTTAATGATAGGGGGTCCTGTGGGCTCTTAAGCCAGGGTTACTGGATTATGTTCCTGACCCTAAATAAAAGCGATTTTATTTCCAGAACTGACCTTTCTTCAAGCGTTTAATATTCCTCATATTAAAGACTCAAAGTTTTTAGAAATAGATAGGAAGATTTAGAATCTTTAGGAGAAGAGGTACTGTTTACTAGCTAATGAATCAGAACTACTGTTAGAAAACTTAAGTGGGAATCAGAAGAATCTTAGTACACAGTTTAGTTTTGCTAATTTTTCTCCCTAGAGACACAGTATACTGTTTGAAATGCAACAGTGGGAGAATGGGTATGCAAGGTCTTCAAATAAATCATGTGATATATAACATGGGTCTTCATTGGAATAAAAAATAGCAGAAATAATTATCAATTTGTACTATTTCTCAAGTTTTTACCAAACATCTTTGAACCAAGCCAATAAATACAAGCCTGAATTAGAAAAAATATCTGCCAAAGAGGCATTGCTTGCCTGTGTGTTACTTTTATTTTTTCCTTTTAAATGAAGCCTAATGTGCTTAACATTAAGGTATGGAATATTTTTTAATCTAACCTGGTAATTTGCTTACCCAAATGGAGTGAGTTTTACGGTAAATGAATAGGATGACTACTGGTTTCTTCTATACATGCCTAAAGTATTTTAGTAGAAATAGGTATAAGTAGGAATATTTGTGTTACTAATAAGGCTATTCTGAGGATGAGGGGGTGGCTAGGCAGTTAATACTACTGCCAGGTAATTTTCAGTTGCATAAAATATACATGACAGTAAGAATAAAAGTGATCTTATGTTTAATTAGCCTTCATATTTGATTTTATTTCTTATCTTTAGAGAGGTCTAATTAGCAAAAACCTAGTCATTTAAATAAGCTCAAGTCTACTCGATTACCATTAGTATTTGTGATTAAGTTGAAAGGCAACTTATATGAACTTAAATCACGGTTCTACCATTTACTAGTATAAAAGTTTCTATCTCAGTTTCTACATGGGAATAATCACTACTCTCTTGATAATATGAACAGCAAATAAATAATGTAGAGTGCTTAAGTGCTATACGGTGTAAGAGTTGTCATTAATAAACAAAGTAGTTTATAAAAGAATTATAAAAATGTTGTGGATTTTGTTTTTCTTTTTTAGGAAGTCATAGAACTAACCAAAGACCTTCTGTCAACTCAACCTTCTGAAACTCTTGCAAGTTCAGACAATTTTGCATCTACTCAGCCCACACATTCATGGAAAGTAGGAGACAAGTGTATGGCAATCTGGAGTGAAGATGGACAGTAAGTGTAGAAAAACTCTAACTATAACATGAAATAATAAAATACAATGGTAAGAAGTTTTTATTCAGTTTGAACCACTCTGTTTTAATCTTTCTATAGAGGCAGTTTGATTCTGAGATACAATTTAGTTATAGATTTAGATTAACTTTGAGGGAAAAAGAATGGCTTGGATCCTAGAGGAAAGAAAAAAGCAGAGGAAAATGATTACTTTAAAAATCTAAATTCTTTTCTAGACTTGAAAGTTGAATGAATGGCTTATTGTCTTAGACTTCTGTGACTTGCACACATTGAAATTATTCTTTTAGGAAATATGTGCATCTATTCAAAGAGATTAATGTACATTGAGGAGGTATATGTAAGAGACTTTCTCAATAATATTTTGATTCGGACTTCCTTTTTTGATAGCAGGTGGCTAACTTCAACTACTCTTTTGTATTATTTTGCCAAAAGGGCTATTTGATTATAGAAGTTTCACTTTAGACATAATGTAATGATTATATCACTGCAGCATAAGTCTTGTAGGCTGAGTACCAAACCTTTACTCACCTGCTTACAGCCATGATATCTTTACAGGTGTTATGAAGCGGAGATTGAGGAGATAGATGAAGAAAATGGCACCGCTGCAATCACCTTTGCTGGTTATGGCAATGCTGAAGTGACTCCACTGTTGAACCTCAAGCCTGTAGAAGAAGGAAGGAAGGCAAAGGAGGACAGTGGCAACAAACCCATGTCAAAGTAAGTAACTTTGATTTTATTAGTATTGTAGGTGTAATTTTCCCCATTTGGATATTTGAGGTAGTCTGCAAAGAGAATCTAAGTAGGTTAATTTGAGGTGTGAAAGTTGTTATACTGGCTACCATTGTTTTAAAGATGAGTGATAATAGGGTCAACTTTATATGTGTATGTCTAGGTAAAGTGAAGGCATTTGGTTCCCATTTGGGAATTCAGTAAATATTAAGAGGTACTGTGTACTAAAAACATTTTCTATATGTATATATGTGTGTGTGTATATATATTTTTTAGACAGTCTTAACTATGTTGCCCTCAGTAGAGTGCCATGGTGTCACAGCTTACAGCAACCTCAAACTCTTGGGCTTTAGTGATTCTCTTGCCTTAGCCTCCCAAGGAGCTAGGGCTACAGGTGCCTGCCACGGCACCCAGCTATTTTTTTGTTGTAGTTGTGGTTGTTGTTTAGCTGGCCCAGGCCAGGTTCCAACCCGCCAGCCCTGGTGTATGTGGCTAATGCCCTATCCACTGAGCTGTGGATAGGAAGGCATTGCCTTCCCAGTGTATTTTTATAAGTCAAGTGCTAGGGTTCACACCGTAGTGAAGAAGACTAAGATAGTATTTTTAGTCTTTGACTTTTGTTTAAAAAGCCATGCTTAGCTTCATAGTGGTGATAATAGTACTGGAAGTCTAGTTTTTCTTTCTTTT